>NC_137621.1:37838696-37853696 GCF_963280865.1 Gymnoscopelus braueri | reverse complement strand
AGTCTTTCCTGGTGGCTGTTGGTCTGTGTTCTGGAGGGTTCTGTGACACGGCCCAGTGTAAACACGGCACTAGCCTGTCCAAACAGTGTGTGTGTGTGTGTGTGTGTGTGTGTGTGTGTGTGTGTGTGTGTGTGTGTGTGTGTGTGTGTGTGTGTGTGTGTGTGTGTGTGTGTGTGTGTGTGTGTCTTAACAGGGTGTGTAGGGGAGGGCGGGGTTAAGTTAATTGCCGTCTGTTGATTGACACGCTGCGACTGGAGGAAACATGAGAGAGACCTGCTAGAGGTCATTGTCAATCAACACACACACACACACACACACACACACACACACACATACACACACACACACACACACACACACACACACACACACACACACACACACACACACACACACACACACACACACACACACACACACACACACACACACAACATGCGTGCACAGCACACAGACACAAACATGCAGATGCACACCCCTTCTAACACGTACACACTCACTTCAGAGTCTGTGTGTGTGAATCTTACACACGTATACACACCTGTCAACATATACGTGCACGCACGCACACATGCACACATACGCGCGCGCGTGTGCGGCACTGTGCGCGCGCACACACACACACACACACACACACACACACACATAGCTCTACGTACCATATGTGTGTGTGTTGATATTGTAACTGTATTAATGTTCCAGTTGATATCACAGGTCAAAGGTCAGTGATAAATCAGCCAGGATTTATGTTCTCTGGAGGACACACGCACACACGCACACACACACGCACACACACACGCACGCGCACACACACACACACACACACACACACACACACACACACACACACACACACACACACACACACACACACACACACACACACACACACACACGTTTGTATTACTATACTTGTGAGGGCATCAACATTTTCGAACAGTGATTTTATGAATGCCATTTTTACCTTTTTGGATCATTTTAAACGTGACATCACCGCACAACTACGTTTAAAATAGGGAAAACTCTGACCCCAACCCATAAGCAGTGGTGGAAAGTAACTAAGTACATTTAATCAAGTACTGCACTTTTTAAGTAAAATTGAAAATTGAAAATTTTCAGGTACTTTTACTTTACTGGAGTATTTCCAATTTTATATACTTTTTCTTCTACTCCATTACATCTCAGAGGCAAATATTGTACTTTTACTCCACTACAATTATCTGAAAAACTTTAGGCACTAGTTACTTTGTAAATTTTGATTATTATTACAAAACATGCATTAACCACTTCAGCCCTATTTAAACTTTGGCTTTTTGAAAATAGCAGATCTACAAGCTCACAATGAATCGCGATGCGACGCATTGTGAGCTTGTATATCTGCTATTTTCAAAAGATTGTTATACATTTGAAAACTTGTGAAATGGGACATGATGTATAATGAGTACTTTTACTTAAGTACTTAACGTAAATTTTGATACCAATAATTTTGTACTTTTACTCACGTACATTTTGATTACCAGACTTTTACTTGTAACGAGTATTTCTACATTGCAGTATTGATACTTTTACTTAAGTAAAACATTTGAGTACTCTTTCCACCACTGCCCCTAAACCTAACCTCTAAATGTCAAATCCTAACCCTAACCCCAACCTGAATTCTAAAAGCCTTTTCCAACCATTAAACAACGATTTCTCAAACGTTATTATACTTCTGGGGACGTTTGGTTCTCACTAGTATAGTAATACACTCTCTCTCTCTCTCTCTCTCTCTCTCTCTCTCTCTCTCTCTCTGTCTCTCTCTCTCTCTCTCTCTCTCTCTCTCTCTCTCTCTCTCTCTCTCTCTCTCTCTCTCTCTCTCTCTCTCTCTCTCTCTCTCTCTCTCTCCTAGCTGTCCAGGGAACAGCCTGTTCCTCTCCAGATCTCTCTGTAAGTTTAGTCTGCAATACAAAACATGATTACACTGCTGGCCCACATTTAAGGTGTAGGCTCGTTATTTAAGGTGGACACTTAAAGTTCATGTCAAACTATTTGACTTCCACCGTCCGAATGTTTGTAACAAAAGCAAGACAATGCCAACTTCAACCTGATATCATCACTGCGTGCGTGCATGTGAGTCAGTTCTAACTCAGCGAGTTTGTCCAAATTCCTTCTCTCTTTTCTTCTGTTATTCCTTGTTAGAACTATTTTGGTTTCCATTTAAAACATGTCTTTTGTTTTTGTGTCAAACTGTTTGGACAGATTTGACTTCTATCTCATCACATCATTTAGTATTATTCTGTATAATAAATATTTAAGTTTCCAGTTTAAATTCAAGCGTGTGTGTGTGTGTGTGTGTGTGTGTGTGCGTGTGTGTGTGTGTGTGTGTGTGTGTGTGTGTGTGTGTGTGTGTGTGTGTGTGTGTGTGTGTGTGTGTGTGTCTGTGTGTGTGTGTGTGTGTGTGCGTGTGTGTGTGTGTGTGTGTGTGTGTGTGTGTGTGTGTGTGAGAGAGTGACTGTCAAACTATTTTAACTAAAGACACATTTATTTCTTTAGGTTCCAGTTGTGTGAGCGTGTGACTGTTGACATTTCAGCCTTTACTTCTTCTTCTTCTCTCTTGTCCTGAAGCGTGCGGTAACAGTAGAAACCGTCGCTCGGCAACTGTCGCACGGCAGCATGTTCCCATACTCTCCAGATGAGTTGTCCATGCTTGCGTGCGTGTGTGTGTGTGTGTGTGTGTGTGTGTGTGTGTGTGTGTGTGTGTGTGTGTGTGTGTGTGTGTCTGTGTGTGTGTGTGTGTGTGTGTGTGTGTGTGTGTGTGTGTGTGTGTGTGTGTGTGTGTGTGTGTGTACGTACAGCTTTGCTCCTGTTTGGGTCTCAACTCTCCAGTCAGTCACAACATAGAGATGGATGGATGGATGGATGGATGGATGGATGGACGGATGGACAGACAGGCAGGGATGAAGAGAGGGAGGACAGGGTAACTGTTGTCTACTGAGAGCAACACACGTGGAGGTCAGAGGAGGTCAGGTCAAGCTTGTCTGTGCATTGGATGTCCAATAAGAGCACTCCTCCTGTCATGTTCATCCAATCAAATCTATCGGTGCATGGGGGGAAATTAATGTCACAAATTATTAGTTCACGAAAAATACGAGTGGCAGGGCCGGTCTGCTGAGACGGACATCTGAGTCAGCTTGTCACCTACCTACCTGTCTGTCTGTCTGTCTGTCTGTCTGTCTGTCTGTCTGTCTGTCTGTCTGTCTGTCTGTCTGTCTGTCTGTCTGTCTGTCTGTCTGTCTGTCTGTCTGTCTGTCTGTCTGTCTGTCTGTCTAGTGACTATACAGAGTTACTCACTGAATCGGTGAGTCCACGTTGTTTTAGAGCAAGCAGTTTTAACAGGCAAAATACACACGCACGCACGCACGCACACACACACACACGCACACACGCAACACACACACACACGCGCGCGCAACACAACACACGCAAACAAACTCCAAGTCTCAGTGTGATGGAGTGTTTTCACTGCTGACAATGAATGAGACAGAAATCAAAGAAATATTTCAATGTGCAGTTTGACAAACGATCTGTCTGCCATTTTGACCCTACCCCCCTCCCCCCTTTCTCTCTCTCTCTCTCTGTACCCCCCATGGGGGGTCTTTAGTATGTCTGGTGATTAATTTTAATTACACACATTCTAGAATGGAACCCCCATCAACACAAATTACATAGAGATGTTGAGGGGAGAAATTGTGTGTGTGTGTGTGTGTGTGTGTGTGTGTGTGTGTGTGTGTGTGTGTGTGTGTGTGTGTGTGTGTGTGTGTACGTGTGTGCTTGTGTGTCGGGAGAGTGGTATATTCTCTATAGCTAAACGCAGCTGGAGCTGCTCTCTCACACACACACACACACACACGCACGCACGCACGCGCGCGCGCGCACGCACGCACGCACGCACGCACACACACACACACACACACACACACACACACACACACACACACACACACACACACACACACACACACACACACACACACACACACACACACAGCAGTAGTATGACTAACTCGCTATAAGTGTGAATATTAATATTATTAATTGATGTGCCCCATGAAGCCATCTTAGCTCTTCCATAGTGCTGAGACATCACAACATTCAGTTTTATTTCAAATATTCACTCGATGTCTCGCCTATGGGAGAGCGCCCTCTGGCGTGATCACAGAAGCATTACCTTATAAACTCCAGACAAACCTTTGGCTGGATTCTGACCTCCCTCTGACTGGAGGGCCCGCCCTCCATCCTATATAAGTCAGGGGAGAGTCATTTTCCGTAATTCAGTTTTTCTTCTCGTTCGATCGAGGAAGCACCTTCTCAGTCCACCTTATGGAGTCGGCACGGCGAAAGTCTCATCAGGACAGGATAATATCTTGGACCGCGAGACGCTGCTGACGGTAGGTGTTGACTTTCTTTACAAAACCTGTGACAATATCGCACGGTTCTTCCTAGAGGAACTTAACATGTTCCCTAGTTTTTCTAGCTTAAATTGCTAACGTGTAGTATAGTCTGCTACTTCTCAGTCTAGTAGCCGTGAGCCAGGGATGAGCCTAATAAGCTCTCCTCAGCCCCACGGGCTGCTAGCCACAGTTAGCCCCGAGCTAGCTAGGAGAAAAACAAACACGCCAGCATAGTCTGCTCGGCCCCCGTGTTTTGTTTTTCCCTCCTCCCTGTTCCGTTCTTCAAGCTTAAAACGCTTAACGTGAACATGGCCTCCGCAGCTCCGAAGAGCCGGACCGGGTCCAACAGAGCCCCGGTCCCGCAGAAAGAGTGCGAGACGCCACCGACTAGAATCATATACTACCAGCTAGCGTAGCGCGTCGTCACCGGGAGCTTAACAAGCTCCCACTAGCGACACTGCTTGCAGGCTATCATGCTAACACAGAGTAAACACGACATCTTAAGATCGTGTTTTTCTCCAGGGTGACTTTTTACCCACGAGCTAACACCGAGTAAACACACCAGCGTCGTCCGCTCTTAGTGTGCTTTCTCTGGGTCAGCGCTGCACGCCGCCAACTAGCATCATAGGATACCAGCTAGTTTTTAGCATGTTGTCACTGGTGAGTTTAATAAACTCCCACTAACAACACGTTTGGCAGGCTACAGCAAACACGGCAGCATCTCTGCTTTACATCGTGGTTTTCTCCGAGGTGATTCTTAGCCAAGAGCTAAAACACTGAACAAACACACCAGTGTTTACACTCTTAGTGTGTTTTTTCTCTGGGACAGCCCTGCACGCCACCAACTAGCATAATACGCTACCAGCTAGCTTAGTGCGTTGCCATCGGTGAGCTTAACAAGCTCCCACTAGCAACACGTTACACACTGCGTGCTGACACAGAGTAAACACGACAGCATAACCTGCTTCACATCGTGTTTTCTCTCCGAGGTGGTTTTTAGCCATGAGCTAAACACCGGGCAAACACACCAGCGTCGTCCGCTCCTACTGTGTTCTTTCAGAGACAGCCCTGCACGCCACCAACTAGCATAATATGCTACCAGCTTGCTTAGCACGTTGCCATCGGTAAGCTTAGAGCTCCCACTAGCAACACGTTTTGCACACTGCGTGCTATCACCGAGTAAAACACGACAGCATCACTGCTCCACATCGTGTTTTTCTCTCTAAGGTGGCCTCTTAGCCACGAGCTAAAACCGAGCAAACACACCAGCGTCTTCCGCTCTTAGTGTTTTTCTTTGGGACAGCTCTGCAAGCCACCAGCTAGCATCATAAACTACCAGCTGGGCAGGCTACAGTTAGCTACACGCTAACACCGACATCGTGTTGTTTCTCTGGGACAATAAAAGCTTAGCAAGTTTTTCTCCCATACACGACTCCCCTGTTTTACAGACCTTGCCACAAACAGGCTCCACGCGTGTTGTGAACAATGACCGCTGCAGCCCAGCAACGAAGGGACCCCTGTCCCTCGAAAGAGTGCGGGGTCTCCGGGAATAGAATGTCGTGTCACGACGGACACAACTCATGTGTTATTTGCCTGGGACCGACCCACGCAGCCCGAGGGCCGTGTGAGGAAGGTCCGTTCCGCATAGCATGCGGACTGACTGAACCTAGGTTCGTCAGAAAACGGGCCATACATTTCCAAATGTTTGACCCGGCCATAGGAGTCCACGTCCACCGGGGCGGAGGGGGACGAACCCCCCCAAACCCTGCGAGGCGTCCCTTCTACACCAAGTTAGGAAGAGGACACGGACGAGGCCCAACTACTCCAGGGTACAGAATATGTCCCCTATAACCAGGTCATTGAGCAGGCGATTGGCCAGTAAAACGAGCCTCTCCCCACGACTCATACTCGACCTCGAGTTACCAGCGGCGTAGCCTATGGCCACAGCCGCAGCCAGTATGGGAGAACGGTTTAATGCCTACTCCCGTTGGCAACCAGTACTGGGACAACAGTTGACGTGTCCTGGGCTGAGCCCTACTCTTCCCGCTACCCGTGGAAGAAGGGGTTGCCACACACCTCACGTCAGAAGCCACGGCTCTGACACGAGAGCCCAACTCCATTGCGAAGCACGCGTCGCCTAAACGGCAGGCGCTCCTGCTTGCAACCTACAGGCCAGGGGGGGCACCCTAGCCAGCCAGAGGCAGGCCTCGGGCAGCTACTCTACAAGAGCGAAATAAAGAAAGGAGAGGGACATGGCTGGGACTATGTCAGGAGGAGACGGTGGACTCCGCCTCCCCCTCTCTCTCTGGTGGTCCTAGAGCTCTGGTGACCGGGCGGGGCGGGGTGAACACGCTCCACCACCCGATGGAAGGGAGAATGACTTTACACACTATACATTATGTGGATAATGTTGTGTGAATGTAAACATGGGTTACGACTGTAACCCCGGTTCACTGATACTATGACCAAGATGTCTCCTTATGGCAAGACATCGGAGTGGTTATTAGAAATTGAACCCTCTCTACCTGTTTCTCCAATAAAATTTCAAACCGTTACAGCCTGATTTTCAGGGGCACGGCAAAAAGAAATGAAACAGGACAAAACCAGAACATAAGGGACACGAGCTCGCTACCACAGAGGTCTCACGGACACTTCATGGTAGCGGGGCGAATGCTCGCCATGGGGAGAGGACGATTACGCCCTGTCCCCAAGGGAACGGCTCACGGTCGACTCTGTTCAACCACTATACAGCTGCACTCTATATCCAGGGGATATATACTACAGTTCGCCTCGAGACCTCCCCATGCTAGTGAAAGCTATTTTCTCTTAAGCAGGGGACTGGCGGGCGACTTTCTACAGGAAGACAATTCTCCCTGTTGGGAAAAAGAACTGTACAAGAAATACCCAGAGACCAAGCGAACAGCGGGCTCTACTCGTGCTATTTCCTGGTCAAAAAGAAGGGGGGGGCTGCGTCCGATACTGGACCTAAGAGCCCTCAATCAGTATCTAAAGGTGTTCAAATTCAGGATGTTATCAAATCCGTCTCTCCTCCGCATGGTGCGCCAGAGAGACTGGTTCACATTGATAGACCTAAAAGACGCCTATTTTTATGCTCCTTTTACCCACCACACAGAAATCTCTGCGGTTAGGGTTCTGAGGTTGAAATTACGAATACACGGTGCTACCGTTTGTAACGTCCTCAGCCCCAGAGTATTCGTCGAATTCACGCAGGTTGCGATTGGCCCTCTGAGAAGAGAAGGCACTCGCATAGCGTCTTACATAGACGATGGGCTGCTACAAGCCGACTCAAGAATCGGCGGCAAGGCAGCATACTCAGAAAGTGGTGTCTCACCTACTGAAATCGGGTTTTCAGGGTCAACTGCGTGTTGGTGCCTGCACAGACGGCGAATTTCATAGGCAGGACTCTGAACTCGCTATCGTTCAGAGCCAGCCCGCCACCGAAAAGGATCAGTCCTTTTTGTCCTGCCTAGCACAATTTTACACGGGCCGGAGGGTCTCCTTCAAAATGTGCATGGAAATGTCAGGTATAATGGCCTTAGCCGTATCGCTAAGACGATTGGGCAGTTGCTGTCGTGTGTTGGTCACAGAGGAATGTGTAACAACGCTGTGTCGCTGGAGGAATCTGTGATTCCTCTCAGACGAATGGTCTCTGCACCCGGAGATACCAGGACAGATCTGGGATCGTTTGATCGCCCCCAGATGGATCTTTTTGCTTCACTGGAAGACACGGGATGTCCGTTGTTCTTCCCAGTGGAGGGTGCAGTGCCTCTGGGTCGAAATGCACTAGTGCACGAATGGCTCAGAACTCTTTTTATGCTTTCCTCCGCTGTCCCTGTTAGGTCCCACACTCGTGAGAGTGAGGGACCAGGGGCTGATGGTGATACTGGTGGCCCCAGAATGGGGTCACTGGGTGTCAGTCGAACCTCTCCTGTACGACCGCTTGTGGCTGCTTCCGTTACGCGGAAACATGCTAACGCTAGCAGGGGGCGAGATATTTTGTCCCTGACTAGAACATCTGACTCTCTGGGCTCAGCCCATGAGGGGATGAATCTGAGTACTGAAGGGTTACCCCAGAACGGTTTTGAGATAAGGTGCGAGAAGTCTCGCACTGTGCCGTTCTAAGCCCATGTCCATTAAGTCCTTTTCTACAGGATTTAATGGATAAGGGCAGAGCCTTTTCCACAATAAAAGTCTACTTGGCGGCTATCTCAGCCTGCCGTATTTGCTTGAAGCCGAGACGGTGGGTCAGCACCGCCTGATTTGTCGGTTCATGGAAGGGACCGGACGTCTCTTCCAGAGTCAAAGTCCCCGGTGTCACCCTGGGATTTGAGCCTGGTGTTGGACTCCTTATCTCGGTCACTTTTCGAGCCTCTGAGTCAAATTGACAGAACAAATGTCAGTCAAGACTGCGTTACTGATGGCTTCAGTGACTACTGGAGAGCTCAGTAATCTTCATGCACTGTCAGTACACGAGGAGTGTACACAGTCAAGGAAGGGGCTACAAGGGTGGTTGTCAGACCCAGACCTGGGTATGTGCCAAAGAACCCCTTGGTACCAAGTGTCCTTGTGACCTTGAATGCGTTTCACCCGCCTCTTTTCGCCTCATAGGAGGATGAAAGGTTACATTGCCTTTGTCCGGTTCGGGCTTTGGAAATGTGCATTGGCAGATCTAGGGCTTTGAGAAAGTCAGATCAGCTATTTGTGTCATGGGTTCCACGGATGGTGGGCAAGCCCATTGCATAACAGACACTTTCCCACTGGATTGTAGAGGCTATTCAGTTAGCCTATTCCAGTGGTGGGATGCTGCCCCAGTGGGACTGAGGGCACATTCTACAAGGGAAATAGCGACATCATGGGCCCTCTTCGGGGGGGTCTCCATTTGGGATGTCTGCAGTGTGGCATGTTGGGCTTAGGCCTTGACATTTGCCAGGTTCTACAGTTTGGACGTAACTGCAGCCCCTGTGGCGCATACGGTCCATAGTGTAGCCTCCAGACGGGGGTCAGGCCCCTAGGCTGGTTATTCTGGACTTCGAGATAACAATCAGGGAGTTTACTATATCTCCCATAGGCGAGACATCGAGTGAATATTTGAAATAAAACTATAGGTTACTGGACGTAACCCCGGTTTTATGATAATATGAGCGAGATGTCTCGAAAGACACCCTTCTTGTTTACGAACGAGAAGAAAAATGTTATCTTGAATTACGGAAAATGACTCTCCCCTGACTTATATAGGATGGAGGGCGGGCCCTCCAGTCAGAGGGAGGTCAGAATCCAGCCAAAGGTTTGTCTGGAGTTTATAAGGTAATGCTTCTGTGATCACGCCAGAGGGCGCTCTCCCATAGGCGAGACATCTCGCTCATATTATCATAAAACCGGGGTTACGTCCAGTAACCTATAGTTATTATACTAGACTGGCGCGCACCGGCCTACTTGGGAACGATGCAAGTCGGGAATGCATGCCCCTCCCTGTTAGGCATACCCGCTACGGTTATCACACCCGTTGTAACTTGTACCCGCCTGTCTGTCTGTCCCTTTTATACCTATATATGGAGATATCTGTATTTGTCTGTCCATGTCCTTTTTATGCCCATATACGTGATACATGACAGACACACACACACACACACACACACACACACACACACACACACACACACACACACACACACACACACACACACACAGATACATGACACACACACACACACACACACACACACACACACACACACACACACACACACACACACACACACACACACACACACACACACACAGATACATGACACACACACACACACACACACACACACACACACACACACACACACACACACACACACACACACACACACACACACACACACACACACACACACACACACACACTCACGTTTATATTAAGCAGATACATGATGTCATCAGTATGCCCATATATGGGTATGCCTATTTATGGGCATATTGGTCAGATCAGCAGTTCTGATCTCCATATCGTCTCCATATGTCCAAAACTTACTTTTTAGGATTCAAATTCAAAAATTTAAAAAGCAGCAGATCTACAAGCTCAAAACACGTCGTTTCGCGCCGTGTTTCGAGCTTTGCAGATTATGCTACTTTTGATGCTTTTGTGTGACACTGTAGTATGATCAAGTAGAGCGTTAATTTACGGGAAAACACAAAAAGGACTGACTCAACGCGGGGAATCACATTCCCTCGGGCCTCGGTGAAGCGTGCGCCGTGTTTGAAGTCGACCGGTCAGATGGCTCTTCTCAAAGATGGGGTGCCATGATATTTTTCAACCCTAAAACCTGATCATAAGGTATTATTATTATGTAAGGATTTTTTTCAACAAAAAAAAAAGTGTACAGTAAGTGTTAAAATGTTGTTTTTATGTGGACACGCCTCCAGTTCATTAAGTATACCTGGTTCTCACCTTAGCACCTCCTCCACCACCTTAGCACCACCCACCTGTCCTAGTCCCTCCTCCTCCTCCTCATGCCCACGCCTGTTGTGTTATGATAATGAGGGGGAGGGTATGGCTTTGTGATGTCACTAAAGCGCTGTTTCTCTATTGGCACGTTTGACCCTCAAGGTTTCAGCCTCCAGGAAGAAACTCCAAATAGTCAGAGAAGACATAAAACACCATAAAAACACCACCGGGGGGCTTAACGAAGTTCTATCAACCTCATAGACACATGAAAAACAGAAAAAGTGCAAAAATATGGCACCAGCTCTTCAAGATACATGAACTACACACACTCACATTTGGAGATTCCTGATGTCATCAGTATGCAATATATGGGAATTCAACTTTGAACTTAAGTCGCTGCAGCTTTGCGAATGTTTGTTTGTTTGTGTATGTCGGATTTCGGTGTTGATTAAAGCGTCAGTTTTGATGCTCTTGGATGATCTTGGAATAGTTTGCATCCTTTTCATCACAAGACCTGTACCTTTAAAATGGTATAGCTTGCCTAGGTAGGTGACACACACACACTTGTGTACACTTGTTTGTTTTTTCTAAAAAATGCAAAAAAAAAATATTGTCTTAATTGTGTAATGTTAAATGTTATACTATAACACTGTAAGAACAGCAAAAATTTGAGTCACAAGTGTCCCTGCATAATCTCTCCTATTGAATCTTTGTCACCATATTCTCCCTGAAACTCTGGGCACACCACCTGCACAGTGTATTTGACCCCTTCTCAAGTTTCCTTTTCATAAATAACGATCTGTGTGAAGATTTTGGCTCAGCATAACTTTTATGCATACACACACTTCATCTGTAATAGCTACGACATAAAGCATGGCCCCTAGTGCGGTGCGATCGTACATTCTAGTAACCACATGAATCCTAGCGTCCCTCTTACGAGTCAAACATCCTGCAAAAACAGCAGATCTACAAGCTCACTACAAAAGGCTGCTTGAACATAATGGGTTGCTCTAGCATAGGGTTTAGTTAGGAGACATTGGTACGCTGCGCACCAAATATCTTCTGTTTGATTATTAACATGCATGTTTCTACTGATTCTACTGATGTTTCTATTGATAAATGTGGCCCTCAATGTGTGTGTGCGTGTGTGTGTGTGTGTGTGTGTGTGTGTGTGTGTGTGTGTGTGTGTGTGTGTGTGTGTGTGTGTGTGTGTGTGTGTGTGTTTTCCTCAGCTGACCTCAACAGGAAGAGATCAATTAATCCTTTGGTAAAACCTAATCCTTCTATTGACTGCTCTTAAGATGCTAACCCTGTTCACTGACCTACAGACCTTACATGTCCTTATTCACTGAACTACATACCTTACATGTCCCTATTCACTGAACTATACAGACACAATCATGTCCTTATTCACTGGACTACAGACACAATCATGTCCCTGTTCAGTGGACTACAGACACAAACATGTCCCTATGCACTGGACTACAGACACAAACATGTCCCTTATTCACTGGACTACAGACATACACGCGTCCCTATTCACTGGACTACTAATCTCTCAAGAACAGATTCTGCTCTGCGTTGGAATCTGTCGTGAAGGCTCGTCATAACATGTACGCACTGGGCTACAAGTGGGCGTGCCTTCAGATCAGGAAGCAGGCCGCGCTTTACCCAATCAAATGTAGTGGGCGGGATTCACGTGTCCGTCGATCCTTCCCCCTCGAAACAAACCCAAACTAATTTAACAATAGCGTCCGCGGAGCAGACAAAACCACGGAAAGATATTCACATTTTAACTTACTCTTTCATCATAGAAACAATTGGGCTTATAACCAAAACGATCCATGTTCTCTGGGAGAAGTGGTGTTAGTGTTCCGTGTAGAAATATTGTTAGTGGGAATGAGAACATAGTGGCACCACCGGAAGTGAAAGCTGAAGGCAGACCAAAACCCCGGTTTCCTTTGCGCACGGGTGCTACGTCGCCATTGTCCCAGAGCCAAGTAAGATAGTACAAACAGCAGAGGGCACTGTTTTTCATTCTTATTTGGTTCTGGGTTCCCAGATTGCTGGACTACAGACACAAACATGTCCCTGTTCAGTGGACTACAGACACAAACATGTCCCTATGCACTGGACTACAGACACAAACATGTCCCTTATTCACTGGACTACAGACATAAACACGTCCCTATTCACTGGACTACAGACACGAACATGTCCCTTATTCACTGGACTACAGACACAAACACGTCCCTATTCACTGGACTACAGACACAAACATGTCCCTTATTCACTGAACTACAGACACAAACATGTCCCTATTCACTGGACTACAGACACGACACAACTCTTATTGCTCCCTGACCCTGTTACAAAGGTGAACCACCAGGTGTTACCTGGTGAACCACTGTGGGGTCCAGAGCCACCGGCTGAGAAACCACCGTTCTATATCTAGAATGGTGGTTCACAAAGTGCGCTCCATGGAACCCTCAGGGTTCCTTGAGGATGGACCCTTATAGGTCTGTAACTCTGAGAGTGGGCAAAAGGAACCAAATGGACCCGCATTTGCGCACTCTCAGAGTTCTGGGCATCCTTGAAATCAAAACGTTTCGAGAAACACTGATCTGGAACACAGACGGTGTTCTGTCAGAGGAGGTGAGGAGGACAGGAATGTGGAGAGGAGGAGGAGGAGGAGGTGTAGAGCTGGTGTAGAGGAGGTGAGGAGGAGGAGAGGAGGTGACAGTGTAAACAGTGGAGCAGTCTGAGTCTGTCTGACTGCAGAAATATTTAACTGTCAACTTTGACCCCAGAAACACAGAGCACAGAGCGCTCGCGCGCGCGCGCACACACACACACACCTACGCGCGCGCGCGCGCACGCACGCACGTGCAAGCAGCATGCTTGTACATGTGCAAGAGAAAGACCATGTGTTTATTTTCATGCGTGTGTGTGTGTGTGTGTGTGTGTGTGTGTGTGTGTGTGTGTGTGTGTGTGTGTGTGTGGGTGTGTGTGTGTGTGTGTGTGTGTGTGCGGGTGCGGGTGCGCGCGCATGTGTATGTGGGGGCATCCTTGTGTGTGTGTGTGTGTGTGTGTGTGTGTGTGTGTGTGTGTGTGTGTGTGTGTGTGTGTGTGTGGTAATATACAGAGAGTAATGTCAGTGTTGACAGGAGGGTCTGGACCCAACCATTATTAACCTGAAGTAGATAAACAGAGCGAGAGGAGTGTGGAGGGTATAGAGGAAGTGAGAGAGAGGGAAGAGGTACATGAAAAAGAATGAGAAAAAGAGCATGAGAGAAAGACAAAGAACAGCTGGGAAGGTCTTATTCAACAGAGACTTGTTTACTTTATTAGACTAATTTCATTTAAAAGGAAATAGACGAGTGCACGTACTGTGGACTGGCAATGCTTGATTTGTTAAAGGCATTTGATACAGTGGATCACCAGATACTGTACATGGTAAAAAGAATATGCTTATTAGTAAGTTCACCGTCTTAGGATGGATACGCTCATCTTCATAACAGAATCCAAATGGTATCAAATGGTTCAATTTAAAAGTCAATTCCATCAAGGATGCATCCTTGGTCCTTTACTGTTTTGATTAATATTTTTTTATTAATAATAATCTTATAAGCTTGTTCATATAATTTGTTTTAGCAGATTATTCCGCCCAATATAGTGTCAGTTATATGTCTCTGCTGTCGGGCAGAAACCAGCTAACTCCAAAATGTACATTTTTTCAGAAAAAAAAGTGGAGTTAGGAGGTTTTGTTCATCATTGATAAGAACAGCTAAATGGACCTCCAAGCTCACAATGAGGTTGGAGGTCAAAAGGGGGTGGAGCCTTGAGTCAGCAAAACCAGCTAACTCCACCCCCCTTTGGTGGAGTTTGAGGATCAGGTTTGAGGATCCAATGGAGTTAGCTGGTTTTGTCAGAAGCACTTTTTAATACTTTTCATTGGTTCAATATTTTGTTTTACCAACACACAGACGTAAAGGGTGTTCAATAGCACTGATTTATGGAAAAAAATGCAAAAGCGTCAAAATGGAGTTGGCTGGTTTCTGCCCGACAGCAACGATATATAAGCACATGACTGAATGACGCATGCACGCACGCGCG
>NC_137621.1:37818696-37831196 GCF_963280865.1 Gymnoscopelus braueri | reverse complement strand
TTCATACAGACAGATCTGTCAGCAGTGGTGGAAAGTAACTAAGCACATTTACTTAAGTACTGTACTTAAGTACAATTTCGAAGATACTTTACTTGAGTATTTCCAATTTCCAATACTTTTACTTCTACTCCACTACATCTCAAAAGCAAATATTGTACTTTTACTCCACTACAATTATTTGAAAACATTAGTTACTAGTTACTTTTCAGATATAAATGATGATATCATGAAACATGCATTAACCACTTTAGCCCTATTTTATACATAGGCCATTTGAAAATAGCCGATCTACAAGCTCACAACGTGTCGCATCGCGACGTGTTGTGAGCTTGTAGATCTGCTATTTTCAAACATTTTAGTACTTTTACTTTTGGTACTTTAAGTACATTTTGATACCAATACTTTTGTACTTTTGCTCAAGTAAATATTTAATTCCGGACTTTTACTTCTACATTGCAGTATTGATACTTTTACTTAAGTAAAACATCTGAGTACTTTTTCCACCACTGTCTGTCAGTCATAGTGATTGTCATGGTGTCAGAACAAAAAAGCGGACTACAGTATCTGCTGTCCAAAATGCATTATTGTAACACTTAAAATGACTGCAGGTATTACGGATTGTGGCTTCACACCTTTCACTGCCTTCTGTTACACACCATGTTTGCAAGTTGTCAGTTTCATTGTGGCAATATTACAGTATGTTAATTAAAAGAGTACACATAATCATCTAAATCTAAAGTAACTTGTAACTAAAGTTTTTAAATAATTTTAGAGGAGTAAAAAGTAAAAACTTATTTGCCTCTGAGTAGAATATGAAGTATTGAAAAGCGGAAATACTCGAGTCAATGAACGGTACCTCAAAATTGTACTTAAAGTACAGTACTTGTGTAAATGTACCACCACTGGTGCCTATCCTGTACAGGGGTCAGAGAGAGAGGGCCATCTTGGAGGGGAAGAAAAGGTTGCAAAGGAAAACGAAAGGAAGGAAAGAGAAGTACAGAGAGAGATGGTGGGTGAGCGAGCGAGAGAAGGAAAGTAACATGCATGTATAAGAGCAGTGTACAACAGGAAGAGAGGATGGAGCGGGGAACAAAGAGAGAGCCAGAGAAAATGAACAGCATCGGAGTCGAGCGTGAAACCGTGACCCTCTGAGCAAAAACAGCCAACTTCAGTCTATCATTATCCACAACACATATCACCTTAAAAACTCACTTTCCCATAATCCCACTGACCTCCAACCATGGCTAAGTGGTATTTGCTAACCGGTTTGTAATAATTACCCCTCTGAAATGCCACAGCAATTTAAGGCCCTGGTGCCAAGCTAGGAGCTGTGCGCCAACCGGCACTAATAGCTAAACAACATGATAGGTCCTGTAGGGACCTATTTACCTATTTATCATATAGGCATATGGTAAATAATTAGCTGTCGCCACTTAGCGGTTAGCCTGTGGTTGTTCTATAGCACTGGGCATAGAGGGCAGGTAGCAATTAGACTATTCCCATCTAGACTATGGGAATACATGCATTGAAGTTTAAACCATATGAACCCAAGTGTTACTATTCAAGGGCAGACATTTTGTGAAAATAGCAGATGTACAAGCTCACAATACATTGTGATGCGACGTGTTGTGAGCTTGTGGGTCGGCTATTTTCAGCAAAGATATTTGGTGTAGAGGGAAAACAGGAGGTGTGTGTGTGTGTGTGTGTGTGTGTGTGTGTGTGTGTGTGTGTGTGTGTGTGTGTGTGTGTGTGTGTGTGTGTGCGTGCGTGTGCGTGTGTGTGTGTGTGTTTGTGTGTTTGTAAGGGACACTAGGAAAGCAGAAAGCTGGCAGTAGACAGTGTAGGAGAAACAGCAGAAGGAAAGCTGATAGAGATCATGATTACTTAGGCTAATTGTTTTATTTGGTGTACTGAAAACACAACATTCCTGGTCCTATAAGTTCTAGAAATATGACCTTTCATGCCCTAGATGTGGCTCAATGGTGCCCCTACTGGTACACAGGAATATTAAAATGTTCACACCCCCATTATACAGTATAATCCGAAGTAGTACTACTGGAGTCTAACTTTGCCCACATTTTCAGCCCACTCACTTTTAGTTTTTGGAAACAGGGGACCTCAGACTAGCTGGAGTCTGCAGCAGGCTAGTTTTGGAGGCTTTTGCCGTTGTTTAGTATGTTATGCTTCCCCCTTGAAGACAATACTGTGTGTGAGGGAGAAGTCATGTAAACACATACTGTAGCTTTGATCTTTTGAATGTGATTCAAGTCTTAATGACACATCATTGTAGATATGTGGTGCAGGACAATCTTTCTTGCATTATTTATTGGGGACATACGGTGTAACAATTCAACCGCAATTTCTCCTGTCATACATTCAGGTAATGCCATGCTGTAATAAAGCTATGACATTGAGAACAGGTCTACATTAACCCATTAAGACCTGAAGCCGATTCTACAAATGTCTTCTAAATCCCAACAGTCTTCTGAAAAACGTATGTTTCTATATCAGTGGTGCTCAAACCTTTTCATGTCAAGGACCCCCAAAAGGATATGTATTTGGCCGCGGACCCCCATCTCAAAATACTTTATTCCAGGGACCCCCCAGAAGCAAAGACTTCAGTTAAAAATGTTTGCTGTAAAAGGATATATATTCAAAGATTTGCACACATTTTCACGATTTTTTAAAAATAGCAAATCTACAAGCTCGTAGCGTGGCACTCGGTGCCGCGCTATGAGCTTGTAGATCTGCTCTTTTTGAATAGCCAAAGTATAAAATAATGCTTTTTAGCTCAAATCAAAAAATGACACAGATGCGTTCCAGGTCACAAGCTAATCTCTGGGAAGAAAACACTCTCAGAGTACTGAGGAAACCGGTGCAGTGGTGGAAGAAGTTACTCAGATGTTTTACTTAAGTAAAGGTAGCAATACCACAATATAATATAAAAAATACTCTACAAGTGAAAGGCCTGTATTCAACATTTTACTTGAGTAAAAGTATAAAAGTAATGGCATCAAAATATACTTACGTAAAGTACCAAAGTAAAATTACTAAACCTTTTGTATTAATAATAATCTAAATCTAAATGAGTATATAAAGTATCGAAAAATGGAAATACTCAGGTAAAGTAAAAGTACCTCAAATTTGTACTTAAGTACAGTACTTGAGTAAATGTACTTAGTTACTTTCCACCACTGCAACGGTGGTCCAATATGGTACTGTATTTACACCTTTTTTTGCAGAGGCATGTCAATGTATGGCTTAATTAAATAATTGCTTGATAGAAAATATGATGAATGATAGTCACTGTTAGCAGTAGCCAGCTTGGTAATTAATCTGAAATGTGTGTAAATGTTTTGATGGACAAGTGTCTGCATAAACACTGTTATCTCTCCCTCTTCTCTTCTCTCCCAATCTTACTCACTCTCTCCTGCTTCCTCCACCCATTTCCTCTCCTTTTCCTTTCCTCTTGCCATCTCTCTCTCTCTCTCTCTCTCTCTCTCTCTCTCTCTCTCTCTCTCTCTCTCTCTCTCTCTCTCTCTCTCTCTCTCTCTCTCTCTCTCTCTCTCTCTCTCTCTCTTTCTCCACTCCCCTCTCTCTCCCCTCTGAGGGCGATCAGCACAGTCAATTTGACACCAACAAGAGTGAAATGACATCATTGTTTTTGGAAGATGACATCAAGTCTTTTCTGTTTTTAATGATTAGTAGACCCCTGGGTTGTCTGTCTGTCTGTCTGTCTGTCTGTCTGTCTGTCTGTCTGTCTGTCTGTCTGTCTGTCTGTCTGTCTGTCTGTCTGTCTGTCTGTCTGTCTGCTCCATGTGTTTGGACGGCTTGTGCAGATCTGTGTGTGTGCGCGCGAGCACAAGCGTGTGTGTGTGTGTGTGTGTGTGTGTGTGTGTGTGTGTGTGTGTGTGTGTGTGTGTGTGTGTGTGTGTGTGTGTGTGTACGTACGTGTGTGTGGCTATATTTGTTTGTGCCTGTCTGTGAGTGGGTGTGTCTTTTTATATGTGCATGTGTGTGTCATTGGGTGTGAGTCTGCCTCCGCGAGCGTGTGTGTGTGTGTGTGTGTGTGTGTGTGTGTGTGTGTGTGTGTGTGTGTGTGTGTGTGTGTGTGTGTGTGTGTGTGTGTGTGTGAGAAGTGTGAATTGAAGTGAGTTGGGAGCAGATGGGCCCTGCAGATCACATTACCTGGTTATACAGCAGCATCTGGTCCTCCTGTCAATCAAACTGAGAGAGAGACATGGAAGAGAGAGGAGGGGTAGAGGAGGATGGAGATAGAGGTGCGTGTGTGTGTGTGTGTGCGTGCGTGCGTGCGTGCGTGCGTGCGTGCGTGCGTGCGTGCGTGCGTGCGTGCGTGCGTGCGTGCGTGCGTGCGTGCGTGCGTGCGTGCGTGCGTGCGTGTGGTGTGTGTGTGTGTGTGTGTGTGTGTGTGTGTGTGTGTGTGTGTGTGTGTGTGTGTGTGTGTGCGTGCGTGCGTGCGTGCGTGCGTGCGTGCGTGCGTGCGTGCGTGCGTGCGTGCGTGCGTGCGTGCGTGCGTGCGTGCGTGTGTGTGGTGTGTGTGTGTGTGTGTGTGTGTGTGTGGGTGAGACAGTGTTGTATATACTGTATACATTGTGTGTACATGTACATGTAGGGGATAATCCATAAGGAGCTTTGCATTAAAGGATTTTAGGAGTTTGTCTTCCATGGTTTGACATTATTTCCACATGACACAGAATATTATGGCGGAACGCAACGCTGAGAGGGACATTGATTGACGTTTTGACAGACTTATGACATGTGACAAACATGAAACAGGAACAGTGGTCATCAATGAATCTTTCAACTGTATACAGCCAGTATACAGTGAATAGACTTGGACCATGTTATACTTGCCAGTCTATAGGTTTTCTTCAGAATATGTCAGAAATTGACTTAATTAATGCAGAAATATTATCATTTCAAAATCTGTAGCTCCTGGCATATAGACACTATGGCACATTAGGAGTCCACAGGTCATAGGATTATAGTTCTGGCTGTTTCTGGTAATATTATTTGACCGCTCATTTTGAATGTCTGTGTCAAAAATAAAATGTTTATGAAAATGTCAATCACAAGCCAGCATGGTGATCATAACCGCTGGACAGGAAACATAAAATGATTTTAGATGTACAAAGACTGACATACAGTTGGAATGGCGCTCAATGAAAGAAAAGAGGCATATACCATAGGCTCTATGCACAGCAGCCATATTGGAAAGAAATTGGGCCTCTTCCCAATTACTTCCTTCACAGGTCTTACCAATTATACTAATGAAGGCTTTGTTCTATTAATGTATGTGGTTTTGACATTATTTCCACATGACACAGAATATTAAGGCGGAACGCAACGCTGAGAGGGACATTGATTGACGTTTTGACAGACTTATGACATGTGACAAACATGAAACAGAAACAGTGGTCATCAATGAATCTTTCAACTGTATACAGCCAGTATACAGTGAATAGACTTGGACCATGTTATACAGCCAGCGGCTGACTTGCCAGTCTACAGGTTTTCTTCAGAATATGTCAGAAATTGACTTAATTAATGCAGAAATATTATCATTTCAAAATGTGTAGCTCCTGGCATATAGACACTATGGCACATTAGGAGTCCACAGGTCATAGGATTATAGTTCTGGCTGTTTCTGGTAATATTATTTGACCGCTCATTTTGAATGTCTGTGTCAAAAATAAAATGTTTATGAAAATGTCAATCACAAGCCAGCATGGTGATCATAACCGCTGGACAGGAAACATAAAATGATTTTAGATGTACAAAGACTGACATACAGTTGGAATGGCGCTCAATGAAAGAAAAGAGCCATATACCATAGGCTCTATGCACAGCAGCCATATTGGAAAGAAATTGGGCCTCTTCCCAATTACTTCCTTCACAGGTCTTACCAATTATACTAATGAAGGCTTTGTTCTATTAATGTATGTGGTTTTCAAACTTTTTTAATTTCAAGGACCCCCATAACTTACTCAAGTTACACACCCGTAAGGGCCCGTTTCGAACCCCCTTAAGGAACTATGAGGGTGCCTGGAATGGATCACACTTTGAGACCCACTGGTGTGGCAGTGTTCCCAGTAAGCCAACATGCACAATATCAGCACAAGACTCTGACCAGAATGTGCTGCTTTGTTCCTGCACCTCAAACATAGCATCATTATTAGCCTTAGCGTTAGCTTCAGTCTCCCTGCAGAGCAGCCTTTTTTAGCCCCGCTGCTTGTAGCCTACTGGGCTAACCGCTAGTCCCAGCTTTCTGAGAGGACTCTGGTTGTCTCACATGGCGCTATAATGCCATATAATTATCCTGCTATGAATGAGCGAGGCAAATGCAATGCAATTTCGTACAAGGCGTGAGACGAAAGGATTGAGAGAGGAAGGAGGAAAGGAGTCAGAGAGAGGCGGCGAGAGGAGATCGGTCTAATTGAACCCACAGCCATTTACTTCACATTTGTGAAAATGTCAGCCCTGAGCGGGAAGCTAGCCCAATTTGCATCAGAACCGTAGCACATGTTGTTACCCAGAGAGAGTACTGTATCTGAAATATATTCTACATATGGACAAAACCAGGACAAAATAAATATATAAATACTAAAGTACAGATTGAGAAATGCCATGGTAAAATGTCAGCAGGCAGTAAGATTGAGGCACCTAACATAATGTTTTCCAAAGGCTCTCAGACTCACGGGTGTTAGTGCGCATGGTGTTTTAAAAGGCTGCCTACGCCTGCAAAAAAAAGGGGGGGTGGGGGGGGGCGAAGAAAGAAAACAAATTGAGAGCGGTGAGTTGACCAGCCAACATGTTTCACACTGCTGACGTCCAATATTGACACGCAGGGCTGCCAACTTTTCAGAAAACCTTCGGAGTGAGACTTGAAATTTTGGGAGATTGCCATTTAGGGTTGTCACCACTTTATTTGTATTTATTTTTATATTTGAAGCTAATTATATTTACTATTTACAGCGATTTCCCCAGTTTCATAACTTAACACCGTTATGCAGCCATTAGAAAAATAAACAGAAATAAAACCGTTTTTGGCCACCAGAGAGATTATTGACCTTGTGGCCAAAACCTACGACCTCAGTATTTTCAACAATGTGAACAGGAGTGAGTGAGTGAGTGAGTGAGTGATTGAGTGAGTGAGTGAGTGAGCGAGTGAGTGATGAGTGTGAGCGAGCGAGCGGCTCAGAACCTCTGCCTGAAGACCTAAAGCCTAATATCTCCCCCGACCAAGGGGGAATTCCCCTTTAGGCTAGTGGATAAGAGAATTTGTCTTTAGTGTCCCTCCCCGCGCGGAAGACCCCGGGTCTCCCGCTTGATTCCCACACATACACACACAAGAAACCTGATACTCCACAAACAGTCCGTTTTTCTGTATTGTATGCCTCTGTCTGTCTGTCTGACAGAGGAAAAATCGACTCTATCTGTGAGTCTATTTTTTACTAGAATGCATTTAATCATTGGAACTCTATGGAACTCTTCCAAATCCATAAAACAGCTAAAATAATTTCTCACAACAGTATACCACCCGTGCAAAACCAGTATAACAATCAGAACTAGAAAAAGTGCTCCTCGGAGCACAGGTCCCTGCCCGGTCAGGTAGGTTATTGTGGGCCAGCAATGTTCGGAATTCGGCAGGATGGAATATAAAAAATCATACAGATCCGTCTTGATCACATGACTAGGCCTATAGAGATAATGTGTACCGATTTGCGTAATGTTTGGACAAAATCTGTAGGAGTATTGTCTTGCAAAAATCGGCCTCCTGGTGGCGCTAAAAGAGGACAATGTGAAGTGCGTTCATGATTTTAGGCATTTTGTTCAAAACGGGCCACTCCTGTAAACTTCAGATGCCAATCTTAGCCAATCAGGATGGAAAATTAAAAATCGGACAGCTCCCTGTTGATCACATGACTATAGAGATAATGTGTACCGATTTGTGTGATGTTTGGACAAAATCTGTAATATCAAGGAATGTGTTTAGCAAAAATTGGCCTCCTGGTGGCGCTATAAAAGGCAGATGGGAAAAATGCAGGGCAGAGGTTTTTCACCCAAAACGTATGGATATGACATATGATAATATGGATAGATTGTGGAGGCTAGGGTTGCGGTCAATGTGGGGAAAAAAAATCTAATCCTGAACACACAAATATGAGAAAAAGAAAGAAACTGCTGCACAACCAATCTCCCCTCTGAGGGCAAAGACTTTGTCATCCAGTCTCTTTACCCATCCTCCGTGTGCCCCCCTCCCTCCTGCCCCACCACCACGCATTCGGACACCCCAACTGACATCTGCTTTTTACAAAACAATTCACCAGTACCCGTTGCATTTATCTACGTTTGTGAGTATTGTGTTTACGATATGCACCTGTGGGAAGGAATTGACAGCATGTTCTCCGTTAACTCTTCAAACGGAAGTTACTCACTCCAAGCACCCGTCATGCTGGCCTTATCTATTGCACAAACACAATGCTCAGTGTACATAGTATTTTGCATGCAATTATTTACCCAGTGAGTGTCACTCACTCATGCAGGTACAAAACACAATTAACAACTGTGTCGATGCGAGTGGGAGCCAATCTATTTAGACTGGAATGTCAACGTAGAATGGGAATTGCATCTACTCTATGACAACTGTGTTTACTGTTTTGCATTATGTATGAACACAATGAGAATTAAATAGTATGTTGGCCATTTGCCTCAAAGGTGGTTTAAGTGATATTCATCAAAACAAAACGTTTTTTATTAACAGGTTAAAGCTTATATTCTGACAGTAATCATTGCATTATTTACTGCATCGAATCAAAAAGTTAATGCTTCATATTCTGACAGTAATTGCATCGCAAAGTAACGTGTTGTGAGCTTGTAGATCTCTTATGTTCACAGAATGTTTGCCCCAAAATCGGAGCGCTAGGGTTCATGTGATTAAGTACACACAAGTAGCTGTGGTACAGCAGGCTACATACAGTGGTAGGGAGAGATAGCAGTGACTGAGTAGTGTCCTACAAACTACAAACTACATAATAAATTGCTGTGAATTTATTTTGTTTTTCTCCCCCAAATCATCCTGCCGATCGAAAAACCTCAAAATTGTACTTAAGTACAGTACTTAAGTAAATGTACTTAGTTACTTTCCACCACTGGATGTTTGGAGCGAAGGTGTCGTACTCAGGGAATGGACAGATGTCCTCTGTTAGCTGATCTAAGTGTGCGGGATAGGGTGTAGGGGTCATGTCATGAATAGAGGTCACGGCCTCTCCTTACTTTCATGACATGATCCACGCTTTAAAAATAAACGTTATTGTTTGCCGGCAAAAGGTTTCTATTCCTTGTCTTTTATCTTTGGTCAGTCAGGCTAATCCACTCCATACGGTCTGGTTATTAAACAATAATGGATCCAATTCATCCATATTTATAAAGCACTTTTCAAAACTACAGTAGGTTAAAATGTTTTACTAAATAAAAAGCAATACGATAACACTAAGGAATTAAAACAGTCTAGTAAAAAACAAGAATAAAATCAAATAGAACAAGTTCAAATAGAACAAACCTTAGTAATGCTTTGATAGCGCCACAGCTGATTCGACCAGCTTCTACACTTCATGGGATGCCCCAAATTAAACAAAATAGCCATGCATACAGGTAGAGACACTGTAATGTTTTGCTTGCTCTGTTTGGTTGTAAAGAAGATATGGGCTTGAAAAGCTGTTTCGATTTATAGTTAGAAACTCCACATTTCACATGAAGGTTTACACTCATGGTTATAACGTTGTGTGGCTGTAATGTCTAGATCCTATCGGTCACCCATTGGGTGCCAGGGAACAGCTGAGGTCCTTTCATAGATTGCCAGTGTTACACTGGGTTGCATCGCGTTATTTAGTCTAGGACATTGGTTCTCAAAGTTGGGTCCGGGGAACCCCCAGGAGTCCTTGCGGAGGTTCCAGGGGGTCCTCAGCAAAATGTGTTCATATAGCATCACAATCATTTTAACCACTTTATCCATATTTTATACTTTGGCTATTTAGAAATAGCAGACCTTTTCCGCCGAAGATGGTGTAGAGGGAAAAAAGAGCAGACCAAGTACAAAGCCAACTCAAGTTGACTAAATAGTATACAGGGCTGGAACCTGAATGAAATAAGTAAATGAAAGTAAAAGACTTTTTTTTTTTTTAAAGCTCTTGAAGTGAAAAAAGGCATTTAGAGGAAGTCCTCCCACTTGTAGGAAATGGACAACCATTTATGCCACATTAATATTTTGTCCTCATCATCTTAATTATTATTATTACACTGCTGTCAAATACGCCTTATTAATTCTCCAACTTCAGTGAGCGGAACAATAAAATACAGTAAAGTAACAGCAGTGAAGGGTTTTAGGGGAACAGAGCAGTTATGAAATGTTATTATAAAAAACATTTTTAAATTTAAATATTATTAAGGTTCCATTGTAGAACTTGCTCTGAAATGTGACACATTTAAACGGTTATCTCCACTCCAGGATAAATATTAATGAGTGGAACACAGTGAAGAGTGAACAAAACTCATTGACGGTTTTTAAGACGGTAGAATGATGAATATAGCTGTCAACTCTGGAAAAACAAACAGGCACATTTTACCTGCTAAACACAGAGAGACAAAGATACTACTGTGTGTGCGTGTGTGTGCGTGCGTGTGTGTGTGTGTGTGTGTGTGTGTGTGCGCTTGCTTGCGTGCATGTATGTGAAAGTGTGTAAGGCTGTCAGATAAATGAGTCACCAGTGAAATGTAGGCTAGTGTTCATCACTCTTATAGTGACAGACAGACAGGCAGAAAGAAAGAAAGGAACACAAACAGACAAGATACAGCGGGCCCTACTTCGGTAGGCTGGCATATGGCTGAATTTCCTGAGGCACACTGGTGTTTTTTTACTCACCTGCATACATTTGATAAATTAGCCACTTTCACCCTGCTGAAGTCGTGTGGGTGTGTGTGTGTGTGTGTGTGTGTGTGTGTGTGTGTGTGTGTGTGTCTGTGCGTGTCTGTGTGTGGGGGGGGGGGTCAATTGAGTCGCTGCCTATCTGCATGGACCGCCAGCCAACGACGTCAGGTCATGCATGCACTCATGCTATATTCGTCACTTTATTGGTGGAGGCATACCCTACAGATATATACAGATATTTGTAAGTATTATACAATCTAACTCATGCGTGGCAGTGGGTGCCACAGATTAATTGTTCCCCTCCTGCTCAAAGGTTTTGCTCTTTGTTTGCTCTTGGGAGAAGATTCCGTTCCGAGGCTCTCCTTCCATGAAACTGTGCACTGCTCTTAAATTCTTAAAGGTAATGAAAAGCGATCATTTGATTGGCCATGATTAATTGCACCTGCAACACACACGCACTGACAATACAGAGCTTAATCCAACTCATCTAGCAGCTGTGTTGCAGTCTTGCAGTGAACGCTCCCCTCTCTGTCCACACGATATATTATAGGCTCTATGCACAGCAGCCATATTGGAAAGAAATTGGGCCTCTTCCTTACTTCCTTCATAGGTGTTACCAATGATTCTCACTAGGGACGTCCGATATTATCAGCCTCCCGATATTAGCATAAAAATGTAATGTAATAAAACTCAGTTATTTATCTCAGTGGTTCTCAACCTTTTCAGGATGAGGGCCCACTTAAACATCCCCAAAGCATCCGTGGCCCACCGGTCTGACCACTTAACACAGCAGCCGTGTTAAGTGGTCAAATGGGCGGGGCTGCATGCATTTTCAGAGCATGTTTGTTTTAATGATCAATCAATGGATTGTGTTCCGGATTGGAGCAATGGAACCAACATAGTATATTTAGGCATTAGTGATGTGCGGGTCGGGTTTTTTCATGACCCGCCCCGCCCCAACCCGCGACGGAACGCGACCCGCCTCAACCCGCCCCGCGAACCCATATATAAATCTATGGCTCAACCCGCCCCGCGACCCGCGGTGGGAATATATATATATATTATATAGCGCTCTTTTAAGTACCCAAAGTCCCTTTAAATGTCTACAGTAGCACAACATTGTCATGGGCTGAATAAACAAGCATGTTGGTCAAAATAGGTTAAAAAATTTTTTTTGTGGAGAGCGGCTGACCCGCTCACCCTCAGCCCGCATAATTTTCTCTGAAATCCTGACTCGATCCGGGTCGACCCGCTCATCACTATTAGGCATAGTTTTTTCCTATCACAATGAAAACACTTTTTTTCACAAGGTTTTAAGAAAAAAGTACCATGACATTTTTGTAATTTATTTTTTACATTATTATTTTATATTAATGTTATATTATCATTCAAATCTTAGTGGTTTTTGCTATTATTTGGGGGCCCACTTGCAATATCCTCACTGCCCACCAGTGGGCCAGTGAGAAAATATTGAACAAGTAACTTTTGTGCATTTGTGTTTCCAAATGAAAACACCCCTTTACCTGCAAACTGATGATACAGTATATTGTTG
>NC_137621.1:37811196-37813696 GCF_963280865.1 Gymnoscopelus braueri | reverse complement strand
GGAGGGGAAAACAACACGCCGCCCTGTGGTGCTCCGGTACTGAGCGTACTAGGGGTGTCACGATACGCCTAATCCACGATTCGATTTGACTTTCGATTTTAAGGTCACGATTCGATTCGATTTCCGATACGATATATATTTTTAAAACGTCATTTTTTTCAGCTTTGAGGGCTATATGATTATTAATTTAGGCTATTCTCTTGATTTGTAAAGAAAAACACATGTTTCTCAATAAGTCCCTTTTATTTGAATAATATCAAATGAGAATAACAAAAAGGGTTTTATGCCCTTACAACAACTGTCATTTTCAGATTCTTCTTTAAGATGAGTTAACAACAACAACATTCTTGTGAAGCTCTATAACTAAATAAAATCTAAATACAAAGTTGAACATGTAAGAAAAAATGATCCAAAGACAACTGTTATTTGGCTACATGTTCTTAAACATCTTAAAGTATGTTCACATTGTTTGAACAGGTAAGAGCTTCAACAAACAAGAAATGTGAATAATAAGCTAAGCCAGGGGTCTTCAACAGGGTTTTTTTTTGTTTTACCTTAACCCCATCCCTTTTCTGAGGTGAACTTTAGCCAAAAATAGCAGATCTACAAGCTCACAACGCCTCGCAGCATAATCGACAAACGGTAGCCGTTTTGTCAACAACGCGTCGGGTGCCCTCAAAATTCACTGGGAAGCGAAAATATTGACAGACTTTTGACTTAAAGGAAGCGGGAGGGTTTTCCAATTCTTCCGTTTGTGTATCATCATTACCATCACTGGCTTCAGCAGTGGCCATGGTGAAATGTAAAGTAGTAGTACAGACGCAACGCTACAGCGGTCTCTCTCTCTGTCCCCATCCAAACTCCTCTGTGGTACGTGTGGGTTTGTCCTGTCGTCTTTTTTTTCTCCCCCGTCGTAAGCACGCATGCGCGATGCACGGAAAAACAACAGCGGCTCCATGAGCGGCTCAAGCATGGCTTCACCCGGACGTGCAATCGGATGTGCGCATGCGCGGGAGTATTTTTTTTAAATTAAGCCTTGAATCGCGATACGGCTTTTGATTTCGATACACTGTATCGAACGTCATTTTCGGTTCGATTTCGATACGTATCGAGTATCGTGACACCCTTAGAGCGTACACACCATAACTAGTGACACACAGGCAGAAGAATCTGGTTTTATTGGCCCAACATGCCTTTATATATACTAGAGGTCAGGCCTGCCCTAGCCGCGCACAGGGCTCTAGTGAGGGCTCGCGTATTTTGGGGTTACAAAATGGTGGGATAAAAAAAAAGGATAAAAAAAAAAAACAGGGGGTTGCACATGAACTCTGCAGCCGCACTGAGGCGCTCCAACACAAACACTCTGACATTAAGCTTCACACAACAAACATCAGCACCACACTGCTGTTTGTCCAAAACACACAATATCTCCTCTCCCACCAACGTCATGTGTTGATTTATCGACAGGCGTACAGACTCCATTTGACACATTTTACCTCATTTATCCAGCTCTCACTGACGCTCCCCTAAATCCACTCCAGGGTTTGAAAATACCCACTTCACAAACGGGTGGCGTGCATCACCGTTCCAATGACCAAAACTCCACTTCGGGATTTCGCAAAGACCCACAAAAGCGTTCAGTCGTCTGTGTGTGTCTGTGTGTATGTATGGTGCGTGTGTGTTTGTGTGTAGCTGAAGGGCTGTTAGCGTTAGCTCACCGTAGCTCACCCACAGTAAGGTTCAAATGTTCTTCCCCAGACTTAGATGGAGGCTCTAAAGGCGTGCATTTACTTGCATTAAGTGGCGTGTGACAAGTTCTGACAACACACAGTTGATGCACGGTTTTTACTCGACAGACACGGGCGCGAGGCTGTCGTGTAGTAGGCTGGCGGCGTTTTCAATGGCGGGCGCCTCTTTTTCGCTCGACTCTTGTCGGCTGCACTCGGCTCGGTACGGTTGCCAGGACCCGGATGAACGACACAGACGACCGAGGCACGGCCGACCGAGGCACAGGTCGCGCATGCGCACGATTCCCAATTGTAAGATAGGATATAAGGCATTGGACTCTGGTTCAGTGACTCACATTGTACATTCGGCAATCAGCAGTCAACAACAACAATGACAAAACAACACCAGACCGTACAGTAAACAGTGCTAACATACTGGATAAAGTGAGTTTGTGCACTCCCCATCTCTCTCCCCATTTCCTGTCAACCTACTATCCTATCAATAAAGGCATAAAAAAGACTGGAGCGTATTTTAATTTACACAATTGGAAACGTGTAACATGATTAAACAACACAGGTTTTATTCTGAAATCTAGACGTAGATGAAACGGACTATTCAAAAAGTTGATTTTCAGGTGGCAATGCGAGGCCCCTCTTGGCTCCAGAGTCCTGTCTGTATGTAGTAGATGTAACGAGAGTTTAGAGATACTTTATATAAACTAGATAGAAGAAATGTATGAATAAATACTTGAATAAATGATTGCACAAAGAAC
>NC_137621.1:37803696-37806196 GCF_963280865.1 Gymnoscopelus braueri | reverse complement strand
CACACACGACAAGAACTGCAAGTATGAGACAGACAAAGCTTTCATTCAGACAAACAAGAACTTCCTCTTCCTCTTTGCTGGAAATACACACAGTGTAGCACTGTGGTCTGTCTGTGTGCCAACTATTTGTGTAGTGGATGTCAGGACATACCTGTCTAGACTGATAAGGCTCTTACAGGTTACAGGTGTGCGTGCATGCGCGTGCGTTTGCACATTCGGTCAGCCGAGAACGCGCGAGTCTTTCCCCCGCGCTAGACCCCTGGGAGATGGATTGCTGTGGTGGAGCGCAACTCCTACCGCACGACTTGCCGCAACCAAGCCGTTGCTGCTCATTCGCTGAGTTGGCGGTGCCTGGGAGTGAACCCACATGAGACCATCAAGAAGACCATGCAGCTGATCGTTGACTTCAGGGAAGCAGAGAGGGGAGCACAAGCCAATCTTAACGACGGTGTCGCAAATGGAAAGGGTCAGTGATTTCAGGCACACGCCTCGCAGGACACAGCAACGCCTCAATATCGCAGCCTCAGGAAACTGAAGGAATTCAGTGTGAGTATCCTTCAGACGTTGTACAAGAGCGCCCCGACAAGCTGCATCAGACCATACCTCATGTCGGTGGAGCACTTGCCTTTGGACCAAAAGGTTCTGGGTTCGATCTGGGGCACTGCCAACTCAGCGTATGAGTATAGCACAGCTTTGGGTAACTAAGATGAGCGGAAAGTACTAGGAGCTGATGATGGTAGGTGTTGCACTCGACCTCAGCAATTTATCTCCCAGGGGTCTAGTGCAGGGGTCTTCAACATTTTTCAGGCCAAGGACCCCTTCGCTGAGAGAGAGATGAAGCAGGGACCCCCACTACATATTGTGTATAAAACTGTGTTGCAGATTAAACTTTTTCATAGATTTCATAGATAGCTTCATAGACTTGCTTAGCAGCACTATCATCGGTCTTGTGTAGCTCGTCGTTGTGAGCTTGTACTGTAGATCTGCTATTTTCGGCTAATGTTCCCCTCAGAATAGGGATTCTATAGGGTTGAAGTGGTTAATGTAAAAAGAAATCACACAAAGATTTGGCGGCCCCCCTGTCGTAACTCTGAGGACCCCCTAAGGGTTGAAGACCCCTGATCTATTGCATGGAAACGGGGATAGACGCCTGCATTCTCGGCTGATACCGACGATAAGCTTCTCCGTCCTACTTACTTACTTACTTACTTACTTACTTACTTACTTACTTCGTTACAGTGTGGTGCGGACGGGCCCTCATATCATCGGAGGTGAGCTTCAGTCCCTCCAGACCTTAATACGCCAGGCGGTGTTTATAGCCACGGCAAAGAGGATTATCAAGGACAATGTACGCCTCAGTTGCAATATGTTCACACCGCAAACCACCAGGCAGGTGATACAGCAATATCAAATGCCACATCGTCGCTGTCGGGCAGAAACCTCTTATCTCCATAACCTTTTGAGTTTTTTTTCCCCATAAATGAACGCCCTACTTGACCATACTACAGCGTCACACAAAAGCATCAATAGTAGCAGATCCACAAGCTCGAAACGCGGCACGAAAGGACGTGTTTTGAGTTTGTAGATCTGCTACTTTTGATGCTTTTGAATTGGAATCCTGAAAAGTAACAGTTTTGGACATATGAGGTTTCCAACCAACAGAGACCGTAATCCGTTCTCTCCTTTTTACCATCCACTATTTATAGGAGATTAGTGGAGGTGTGGAGTTTATCTTTTGCCCAAAGAGCAGCCATGTTCCTGTTTCCTACCAGAGCTGTTAGGAAACACAAACACACATGCACGCACGCACACGCACAGGGGCATGTGCATGTCCATGTGCACACACACACACACACACACACACACACACACACACACACATATACATACACACGTTCGTCTGAGATGTTCTTTGGAAATCGCTCATTAATTATAGAGAATATTGCGACAGACAAAATGGTGTGTGTGTGTGTGTGTGTGTGTGTGTGTGTGTGTGTGTGTGTGTGTCTGTGTGTCTGTGTGTCTGTGTGTGTCTGTGTGTACTCACATGCACGCACGCACACACATTATCTCAGTTGTACTTTGATCTTTATCATTGCTTTCGTTTTTGGTTTATCCTCTGAGAACAAGATAACAAAAGTTTTCTCCACGTTCTGTCTGTCAACACAATGGTATATTCTGGTGCAACAAAGCAAGCTCAGCCTCAACTTGGACTTCATAAACTATTTGTGTTCTTTGCTTCCCAAGTATGTTTTGTTCCCTTTCATACACAAAACATGCTCCTTCTGTTAAAGGTGCTTTAAGTGATATTTTTGGGTTAAAATAGTTCACATAAAGCTCTATATTCTACATTGTTTTAGTGCTTGCTTCCTCAGTAACAGGATAAGTAAGGGTCTCCCTGTCTCTCCAGCTCTTTATTAAACAGGAAATACATTTTCAGGTGGGTCACCACTTTCATCCGATCAGCTCTCAGGAGAAAGTTCCATTCATCGGTTCCAAT
>NC_137621.1:37793696-37796196 GCF_963280865.1 Gymnoscopelus braueri | reverse complement strand
TTAACCACTTGAACCCCACCCCAGCATCCATATTCTGACGGGAACATTTGCCAAAAAGTTGCAGACCTACAAGCTCGTTGTGACGCCTTATGAGCTTGTAGGTCGGCTATTTTTTTGGCGAAGAGATTTGGTGTAGACGGGGAAAAGCGGTCCAAGTACAGTTATGACTCAAGTCCGTTTCTCTAAGACTTGAGGGTTTAAGTTCAGAGGGGTCAATGTTCTCATTTGGGGTCAACCAGGTTGTGGAGCCGGATGGCTACTTGCACAAAGGACAAAGGACTGGCCTAGTAGTGTCGTGTGTAGAGATGAGTCTATGGCTGCTCATCATTAGCTCATCATGTAAACCATCTGAGCTAACTGCACACGCATGCACGCACGCACGAACATGCACACACAAAGTACATGCACACACACGCGCACACAATCAGATGAGAAATTATTTCCTATAACAGAATTCCTTTCTGCTATCTTTATACTGTGTGTGTGTGTGTGTGTGTGTGTGTGTGTGTGTGTGTGTGTGTGTGTGTGTGTGTGTGTGTGTGTGTGTGTGTGTGTGTGTGTGTGTGTGTGTGTGTGTGTGTGTGTGTGCGCGTGTGCATGTGCGTGTGTGTGTGTGTGTGTGTGTGTGTACGCAGTGTGGCATTCATTTCTGACTAGATAGTAGCTAACAGAAATTCCTTCATCATCCCTTACTGCCTGCAGAAAGTAATGCATCCTTTCCTCTATCTCTCTCTCTCTCTCTCTCTCTCTCTCACTCTCTCTCTGTCTTTATCACTCAAGCAGAGAAAGGGAGAGAGAGAGATAATTGCAGTGAGTGTAAAGTCCTCTGTATCACTTTGCTCTCTCTCTCTATCCCTCTCTTGTTCCCTGGCTCGAACAGAGACTGTCAATGTGAATGCAGAGTGTAAAGCAATTCTAAAAAATATCCTTCTATCTCCATGCCTTTGCACTGCTTCCATCTCTCCCTCCTCCCCCCCACCTCACGTCTTCAGATGCAGATGAATAGAGTAACAATAGTAATAGTTTGTGTCTAATGGCGCGTGTCTCTGTGTGACAATAGAGAGGAGCTGATCTCCAGCCAGCCTCCATCTCAGCTTGGTGTCACTGGCAGCATAGAGTAATAGCTGCCAGACAGACAGCCAGACAGACGGACGGATGGACGGACAGATAGATAAAGAGGTAGAGGAAGGAGAGAGGGAGGGGAGGAAGAATGGCATTCAATCCCATGGAGCGCATTCTGAATTCTAATACACTGACAAAAATGGAGGACGTGTGTGTGTGTGTGTGTGTGTGTGTGTGTGTGTGTGTGTGTGTGTGTGTGTGTGTGTGTGTGTGTGTGTGTGTGTGTGTGTGTGTGTGTGTGTGTGTGTGTGTGTGTGTGTGTGTGTGTGTGTGTGTGTGTGTGTGTGTGTGTGTGTGAGAGAGAGAGAGAGGCAGTGAAAGTGAAAGAGCGAGAGAAAGTGCATTGTAAATAGTAAATCCACGACACATCTGTCCATTAGACAGAGTGTAGCAGATACCGATGTGATGATGAGGTGATAGCACAGGTACAGTATACTGGGGCTGTCTGACACACACGCACGCACGCACGCACGCACGCACGCACGCACGCACACACACACACACACGCACACACACACACACACACACACACACACACACACACACTGCCTGTGTCATGGGCAGATTACTGCGTACCTTCTAACAAAAGTGTCTTTATACACAATGAGTATACTACGTGTGTGTGTGTGTGTGTGTGTGTGTGTGTGTGTGTGTGTGTGTGTGTGTGTGTGTGTGTGTGTGTGTGTGTGTGTGTGTGTGTGTGTGTGTGTGTGTGTGTGTGTGTGTGTGTGCATGTGTGCGTGGATTTGCTGGGGGGTGAGGCAGGGATCCATGCCTCTGCTTTTGATATCCCCCCTATGGTCATGAATACTTTTTTATGGTGTTATATGTTTTATCCCTGCATCTGGTCAGACTGAATGAAATACATGCATTTCCTTGAGGAATTGTAGACTGTCTGATATGTTGGATACTGTCACAATTTAACAATATAATTACATACAAATATATTTTAATAACATTAACCCTATGGCATTTTGGGCGAATGCATGTTGTGAGCTTGTTCAGCTCTGCTATTTTTGCTCTATGTTGTACAAAAGAAAAGATATATAGGACTTTTTTTTGTGAATAAAATGTTATTTTAACCAATCTTTATGGTAGAGTAAGTTACCGTAGTACAATATAACTAACGCCGCTGCAGTGGTTGTGTTTGGTCTGCCTGTTCTTCTGCTGAGAAATGTAGATTCTGTGGTAGGGTATGACCACTACTGGTTGACAGGTGGTACTGCCTGAAGGTCAAATTACATTTCTCCCCTGAGCAAGCAGGTAGGCTCTGGCTCAGTGATAAAAAATGTCAGCACTTGTGCAGGAGACCCGGGTTCAAAGTGGTTAAGAAAATGATCCCCCGACTGTTTTCTTTTAACAAATTAAATCCTGTATG
>NC_137621.1:37778696-37786196 GCF_963280865.1 Gymnoscopelus braueri | reverse complement strand
TTATTTTTATTAACGCAAGAACAATGGCTTACATTGTACTAACTTTCCAGGCGAGTAGATGATATCTATGCAATTACAAATATATTGAATGAACCAATGTTTTGACCGTAGCCTTCTTCAGAGTCTCACCAACAGAATGTACACAAACAAAGATCCCACCCTTGTAAGGCAAACCATTAAATAAGCCATGTGTAAGTGCTGTAGGTTTACAGAAACATAAAATTCAGGATCTGTCTCTGCGTTATATTTTGTAGTCATATCTTATTGTTTCCTGTTTTCTGTGGTGTACTTTTACCGTTTGAAACCCTATTGCGCCTGCTCGGTGCACTTTATTTTGAAGTAACATCCCTAGTGTTTCCTGTTGTCCTTGTAGCTGTTGTCTGTCTGTCTTAACTAAGCTACCCTGTGATAATAGTTAACTTGAGTCAGCTGTGTCCTGTTTGCCCCAGCCAATCCCTGTGTTGAATGTCTTTGAGTTCCACCTGTGTCTAGTTAGTTCCCTGTGTATATATTCCTGTTTGTTTGAAGTTGAGGAGGTCTTGGACCTGTGTCTGTTTTGCCACACTAAGTGTTGTGGGGTCCCAGTAGACCAGGGGTACTCAACTACAAATCTTGAGGGTCCACAAGTCATTTTTTGAATAAGGCAAAGGTCCGTTTATTTAAGTCGGTCAATCGAGCTTAGCTTATCAAATCGGATCTCCTCCCAACCAACCAACTTAATAAAACTGGGGTGCAGAGCAGTGCCGCAAATCTGGGTTGAGGCTAAAGGGGGTCGCACGCGCCAAAATTGAGGTTTTCTTTTTGAAAGTCTGATCAAGTATCCCTGCATTTGGGTTGAGCTTAAAAAAAACCTGATATAAATTCCCACATTGTCTCAGGCGATTGGGATGTTCTATTTTAATATCATGTTAGAAAAATGTTGTAATGCTTGTTATTGAGAATGAAGAGAAACATACATGATGTATAGTAGTAGAAGTGGACAGCTTTTGTAAAAGTAAGCTGTTTTGCTGGCACATTGTCAATATTCTCAAACTATGAAATAAATCCATGTCTAATGTAATGCCATGAATTACAAAAAATGACTTAAAGGAGTAGTTCACCCAAAATAATTCTTATTTTCTATCCCCATGGAGCCTTGAATTCATGGAGATTATTTTTGTTTTTGTCGCATTGCGAAGCCAATAATTTGAGTCTCTGGGACTCTTTGAGTTTCCTACTGAGTCTCCTACTGACCGATAACTATCATCCAATTATTGCCTTAGGAATGCAACAAAAACAAAAAAATCTCCATGAATTCAAGGCTTCGTTGGGTGTAGCCCCTTTCGGGACCCTGTTTACCTTTTTTTATATTTGGGAAGGCGGTATCCAGGGTCCCTTGACGCTCAAACCACTCTCTCGTACTCGCGGCTACTGTCTGGTCTCGGGCAAATATCTCGTCGCTTAGAAGTTGCAGAGATTTCTCAAAGGTACCCAGAGCTGCAGTAGTAGCGCGCCGAAAGCTGCATTAATCCGCATGGAATAATTTAGTAAAACTTAAGCTCCTCTCTCACACTCTGCTCCACTTCCCATGTCCCGCCTCCCCACGTTCTGATTGTCATGCAAGCATGTAGGAAATCGCCAATCAGAGGCAGTAACGTAGGACGCGCAGCTTGTCAGTCACAACGCGGGGAGGCGGGACATGGGCAGAAGAGCAGAGTGTAAGAGAGGAGCTTAAGTTTGACTAAATTATTAAAAATGTTTGTGCGTTTGTTTGTTTGTTTGTTTGTTTGTCTCCTGGAAAAAGGGAGAGGGCGGGTGTGGTTGGGCACAGCTGGATTATTGACAGCTGTGTGGTTCCTATCATTAGCACAGCTCCCCAGGGAGGGCGGGGCTATTGTTTCAGAGCCCTCTGGGATTGGACCCCAACTGCTACTGTAGTTCTGCTAACAGCCTACTGTAAACCTAGGGTGCATGTTAGTCTCTCTCTCTCTCACACACACACACACACACACACACACACACACACACACACACACACACACACACACACACACACACACACACACACACACTCTCTCAAGAGGGCACAACCCTGTTATACATTATACAAAACTACGTGCAAATGATACACACATGCACGCACATTCATATACTCATAGTATACACACACATGCATACAGATCAGTGATTCTCAACCTGTGGGCCCGTGAGGATATGTCAAGATTGTATTGATAATATAACATTAATATAAAATAATGTATGTAAAAAAAAAAAAAGTTCTCTTTGTTGTACAGGTAAATATGAAACTTAAATTAAAGTATACTATGTTGGTTCCATCTATCTAAGCCGGAACACAATTCGAGATGTTCAAGTGGGGCCTTAAAATGTTGAAACCACTGATACAGATGTGTGTGTGTGTGTGTGTGTGTGTGTGTGTGTGTGTGTGTGTGTGTGTGTGTGTGTGTGTGTGTGTGTGTGTGTGTGTGTGTGTGTGTGTGTGTGTGTGTGTGTGTGTGCGTGCGTGCGTGCGTGCGTGCACGTTTTCTCAGGGGTGTGTGAGTGTAGCCTCTGGTTGATCACAGCTTTTATTTATAGCAGCAGCTCAGGTCCCATTATCTTCTCATTTAGTTGTAAATCTGCAGAAAATATTCTTCCTCTCCCTCTCCCAGGTCTGCATCGGTAAACTGCTGAAATGTGTGTGCATGGGTGTTAATGAACCCAGGGACTGTCACCGTGCGAAGGAACCCCTCCTGTGGGGCACTCGCGGGGCTCTGAGTCGGTGTATTTATATACGCATAGTGATGGAAGAAGTACTGCGATCGTTTTTTACTTAAGTAGTAGCAATGATGTAGAACTCATCCCTTCTACAAGAAAAAGGCCTACATTTACAATTCATCGAAATATACTTAAGTGAAAGCAAACTTTTTTTCAAAAACAGCAGATCTACAAGCTATCCTTAAGTATAAAGTAGGGCTTAATTGATTAATATTTGTTTTGTATTAATAATCAAAATCCGCATCTGAGAAGTAGTGGAGTAGTCTTTTATAGTATTTTAAAGTATTTTATAATGCAATTTTGGGTCATGGGTGGGATGGCTGACTTGGATGGATTTTAAGGTATCAAAACATTTAAATACTCAAGTAAAGTATAAGTACCTCAAAATTGTACTTGAGTAAATGTAGGGGAGAGCCGCCAAGATTGTAACGCGTCATGGTTGCAACAAGCATGTTTTCTCTTGATTGGTCAATTTTCTCATAACGTCATCACATCAGTATGTGACCATGCAGTGCTGTAATGAACGTGCCCAGGAAGTAGGAAGTATTTTCATCCAGACTAGAGAAAGTTATCGCAGAAAAACTGATTTATCTTAAAGTTAGTAAAAAAATCTCCTTGAGTATATTTGGTCTACAAATCTTTCCTTTAATGTTGCTGAGCTAAAATCCACATGGTTGTCTGCATGTATCTGTTCTTCATCAGTTTACATCGTTTTATTACTCTAGGCACGTTAGTTCTGTTCTGTAAACAAAGCCAAAGCAGTGGAGCACAGAGCGGCCCGATTGTAACACGCATATGTTTAGGTGTAATCAATGGATTTTCCCATGGAATTTACTCAAACTGCAATCCGGTAAGATTTAATAAATTCCTTATGTTTGATACATTATCTTATCACATCCTTGGTATGAAAACAATGTAAAACAGTTGCTTGAAATAAACATAATTGATTTAAGCTGAAAACTATTTGTTTAATGCTGTTTTTTAGCAGTGCCACATTAGTAACTCATGCTGTTACAATTAATCTCATAGGCGCTTAAAATGTAACGTCGGAACAGCGTCAACTTTCGGTTTATAACGAAAAACATCACATGGATGCACCTGGGACGTATCATCAGTGTTGTAGCCTGGGGTCATAGGATGTTTCGGGTCTCGCAACATACACCCTCACCCAGGTGACCCAGCCGGGGTTGATCAAGCCCCGACTTACGTCCCAGTAGCTACCCACGGTCAGTCCTATAGGGCAAGACAGGGCCACTCAGTCCGCTTCTCCGGAAATACTCTGCCGGGACTCGGGGAGGCTCTGGCACGTGGAGGGACTAGGCTCTGTGGGTTGTCTCCTGGCCGGGCTCCTCCTTCGTCTCACCAGGTCCAGGACCTGAGCGCTGCACCAGACTCCCCTGCTCCAAACATTTCATTCTGGTGTGATGGTGTCTTGGCCCGTGACACCATCACATTGGTTAATAACTCACGACCTGTTTTATCAATTGAAAAACTTTAAGTGGTTTATGATAGCGGACATGTGTAGGTCCTTTGCTTGAAAATATTACATGGGTAGGTAAAAAGATCGGCAAGTAAAAGAGTGAAAAGTGAAAAGCGTTACAATATTGGCGGCTCTCCCCTTCTTAGGAGGAAACCCTCATGTGGGACACTCAGGGCTCTGTGTGTGTGTGTGTTGACATAATAATCACTCGAGTACTACTACTGTAGTAGTAAAAGTGAAAGTAGTTGTCATCTAAATTACCACTCGAGTAAGAGTAAAGTATTTAGTGGGGGGGGGGTACTCAAGTACTGAGTAACTTCTGATTTATGGTATCAATAATTGAAAAAGGAGCACCAGTTGCAAATATGCCCCATTTTTATATAAGCTATTTCACATTCCTTTCTAAACGGTTCATGTGGTGGTAGATAATTAGTGTGTGTCTGTTAGGATCTTCTGCTTCTATAAAATATCGTATCTATTGCCAGAGCAACAGCAACACAATTAACATGAAGGAAAACTAAAATGGTGCTTGTAAAGTAAAACATTAGTGTGGAGCCCTGCAATTAGGGCAGCCGTAGCTGAACGGGTAGAGAGGCCACATGGGAAACAGAAAGTCCCAGGTTCGATTCCCGGCCCGGCTATGTGTTGAGGATCCGACACGTTGGTGGGCTTGTAGATCTGCTATTTTCCATGCGCAACACATGCACGCAACCAAGTGTAAATCAGGCGTAAGCTGCCGGGCGCTCCAAACGCCCACCCTATGGAGTGTTACACTCTGCCTGTGCCCTTGATGGCCGAATCACAGCCATGCTCATATGCAACGTAATAGCACTCCCTCTCATGTGATACTGCTTAATTAAACATCTCTATGGGTGAACGCCTTACAGTTCTATAGTTACAGACACTCAACTAACAGTCTTTGTTTGCCATCTCCCTGCCTTCACCCCCCCTTCCTCTCTCTCTCTCTCTCTCTCTCTCTCTCTCTCTCTCTCTCTTTCTCACTTACAGTAAATAAAAACACAACAGATGATGTCACAATGTGACAATTAGCTCACTCATAAATCTTGTTGCCTTATGAAATATGACCAGAGCTGTCTGCTGTTACCTGGGAACCTGAAAAACACCCACACACGCGCATGCACTTGCGCGCGCGCACACACACACACAGAGATGGAAACAAGGACAGACAAAAAATACAAAGAAGTAAAGAGAAACAGTAAATAAGGAAATGAGAAAGTGGAAAATGATAGTGTTAAAAATGAACTGAAATGGCATTTTGAGAGTATTTCATTTCTTTATTGTTACATATTTCCTAATGAAAGGTGGCTGTCCACGTCTCAGCCAATCACAGCGATGAGGCGGGGTTGAAACTCGCTGGACGCTGTTCAGATGACCGTCTTTTAGCCGGCTATGAGCTCTGATTTGGGGCATTAGCGAGTGGCCATTACCCACCTGGATGTCACATTGGTCCACAAAGTCAAAATGATCAAACAAGGCAGTGCTGAATCAAGTGTCACTTACCGCATTGCCTAATTCTTGCCTCGAAATGTTTTCAGAAACATATAAGCTGCTGAGCTGTAAAGTTTTAAATAAAAAACTAGCACAACTGCATGGAAAGCAATACTTAATCACTGTTATGTTTTATTTTGAAAATATTGACATCATGAACTTAATGAACTGTTATGGCCACAGTTTGAAATACATTTGTATCATATCAGTATCATGGTCAATATCATGTCAGTTTCATGGTCAATGTCAGTTTCATGTCAGTATCAAGGTCAGTATCATGTCAGCATCATGGTCAGTATCATGGTCAGTTTCATGTCTGTATCATGGTCAGTACCATGTCTGTATCATGTCTGTATCATGTCTGTATCATGTCTGTATCATGGTCAGTATCATGTCTGTATCATGGTCAGTATCATGTCTGTATCATGGTCAGTGGTGTTCAACCGCCCCAAGTTCTCCCACACAACCATCCTTCTCCGCTCTCTACACTGGCTCCCCGTAGCGGCTCGCATCCAGTTCAAAACCCTGGTGCTAGCCTATAGGGCAGTGAAAGGAACAGCTCCTTCCTACCTCCGGGCTATGGTCGATGCCTACACCCCTGCCCGACCACTTCAGTCTGCCACCTCGGGGCGACTGATTGCCTCGTCACTCAAGGGTCCTTCTGGCCGATCCACACGGTCACGACTCTTTTCTGTTCTGGCCCCACAGTGGTGGAATGAACTTCCCACTGATGTTAGGACAGCAGAGTCACTGCCCATATTTCGCCGCAGGCTGAAAACTCACCTCTTCAGGAAACACTACCCTTCCTCTCTGCCTGACCTACTTGTTGTTAACTAGTTGTACGAACGCTTGTTTTCTATTGCTGTATTGTTTATTGGATTATTGGATTGTTTATTGGATCTTGTTTAGTCGATTCACTTATTTGTTTTAGCTCATGCTCATTTGATTTAGCTATTTTGTCTCATCTGTTTAAAGAAATAGGTAGCTGATATATTGCACTTTTACCTTAGCGCTAGGTATACTCTTGGTTGCTTGTTTTTGCAGATAATGCACTAAAGACTTCTGGTGATTAGTAGTTTTCGTTCCCTACCTATGTTGAATGCACTTATTGTAAGTCGCTTTGGATAAAAGCGTCTGCTAAATGACTGTAATGTAATGTAATGTAATGTAATGTCAGTATCATGTCTGTATCATGTCTGTATCATGGTCAGTATCATGTCTGTATCATGTCTGTATCATGGTCAGTGTCATGTCTGTATCATGGTCAGTATCATGTCTGTATCATGTCTGTATCATGGTCAGTATCATGTCTGTATCATGGTCAGTATCATGTCTGTATCATGTCTGTATCATGGTCTAAGCAAAATGCTGAAGTCGGGTAAAGGGGGTAGTTGGCTTCACAGATCAGGGCACAGAAGCCAAAACATTCTGAGACCCACTGCTCTAGTGTCAAGCATAATGAAACCACTCTGCGTGGAACATTGATTGACAGGTGAATGTCATGATATTGTTGGTTAAATTGGTTAGAATCGGCTGATTTAATCACATGTGACATTTTGATTTGACAGTAAGTAATTAAGATTTTGATTAAAAAAATATACAAAAAGATTGTACTGTATGTCCCATGACCGCAGGTATGGATATAAAAGTGAGAAAACCAATTTTTCATTTCGAGAGAGTAGAAATAGAACCAAATGGACCAGTGACAGTCCATTTGGTTCCATTTGAACACTCTCTGAGTCACAAAACTGTAACGG
>NC_137621.1:37761196-37773696 GCF_963280865.1 Gymnoscopelus braueri | reverse complement strand
CTTGTTGTTGCATTTGCTAACAATGTCAATGACTTCTTGTTCCTCCACTGCTTTTAGAAATACAGAGTTTTGGTTACTGAAACCCCACTCCTCAGCAGGACTGCTGTCCTCCAGTGGTGATGTTATAATTTCATTTGCCAGAGCGGGTCCTATATTAACAAAGAAGTTGTTGAAACCATTTACTATTTCATTTAGGCTGGTAATAGTTTTGTCATTGTCTTTAAAGCATTGTGGGTAATTTGTGGACAGTGATCCTTTCTTTATAATTTTATTTAGAATACCCCATAATCCCTTAGCATTATTTTTATGACTTTCTAACAGGTTATTATAATAATGTTTTTTACTATTTCTGATCATAAAAGTTAATTTATTTTTATATCTTTTATATTTACTTTCTGTTTCAGCTGTTCTATGTCTTATAAATTCCTTATATAATGTGTTCTTTTTCATGCAGGCATTTTTTAATTTTGGAGAGATCCAGGGTTTCTTTATTTCAGTTCTCTTTTCTTTACATTTATGGATAGGGCAGTTTTTATCATATAACTTCATAAATATACTAAGGAAGGAATCATATGCTATATTTGTGTTATTTTCACTATATATATTGTTCCAGGTTTGAGCCAACAGATCCTGCTTAAGGGCCGCCATGGTCACTTCCGTTATTAATCGTTTATATCTAGGAGTAGCAGTTTCGTTTTTATCGTCATAATCACATTTATATATTGCAAACACTGGCAGGTGGTCAGTAATGTCGGTTACTAGAATTCCACTCTCTATATTCTTTCCAATTTGATTAGTATATATATTGTCAATTAAAGTTGCCGAGTTTCTTGTTATTCTAGTTGGTCTAGTTATTAATGGATATAAATTAATGCTATACATATTATCAATGAATTCATCTATAGCTTTATGTTTATGTGGGTTCAATAAGTTAATATTATTGTCCCCACACACAAAGATAGCCTTCTGGAGGGACTTAGAGAGCAGGTTTTCCATTGTATTTCTAAATATTTCTATATCAGTCCCAGGTGCTCTGTAAACACAGCTAATAATTATGTTTTTATGGCTTTCTCTGCATATTTCAATAGTTAAGCATTCTAGTACGTTATTGATAATAATAGTGTAATGTACCAAGCTACCAAAAAAATCAAAGCTACACAATTGGTTGGTTTTATTTCTGATGAGAAAGAAAGAAAGACAGAAAGACAGAAAGAAAGAAAGAAAGAAAGAAAGAAAGAAAGGAAGGAAGAAAGACAGAAAGAAAGAAAGAAAGAAAGAAAGAAAAAAAGAAAGAAAGAAAGAAAGAAAGAAAGAAAGAAAGAGAACAAGCATTGGTGGGCATGAGAGAAGAGACATGGCAGCAAAACAGACAAGGCTTTGTTAAGACTTTTGGTTTTAGAGGTAAGATCAGTATCAAGAATACTCCTTGACTTGGCCTGCCTGCTCTCTCTCTCTCCTTCTCTCCCCCTCTCTCTCCTTCTCTCGCTCTCTCTCCCTCTCTCGCCTTCTCTCTCTCTCTCTGCCGGGTAGATCGGTTTACGGTGTGGAGACTTGCTGTCGCCTTTGGCGCGGCTGACAGACAGGCCGGGCTGACTCACCGTGGGCAGGAGAGAGAGAGAGAGACGAGAGAGGATAGAAGGGAAGGATAGAGAGAGCTGTGAAGGTAACAGATAGACAGGGCAGGAGATTAATGAGAGTGGGATAGGGACAGAGGAAAAGAATATGCCATATACATGGACTGTTTGTACACATGCTATCTTCTAAGAGAGAGAGAGAGAGAGAGAGAGAGAGAGAGAGAGAGAGAGAGAGAGAGTGTGAGTGTGAGTACGTGTTTGGGCAATATTATTGTCATTTGAATCTGGTAACTTAGCTTCAGAAATAAGTAGCCTACTGCTGTGCTAAGTAAGCACATTTAAATTGAACTGAACTGAATTGAAGTGAATTGAACTAACCTGAATTGAATTGAATAGTAAAACACGATATGGAAAGAAACAAATGGATTAAAATACATATGGTGTTTTTGATTGATTGATTGATTGATTGATTGATTGATTGATTGATTGGTTGATTGATTGATTGATTGAGTGATTGATTGATTGATTCCATTGTGGTCCTATGTATTCAATTAATCAACTTAGCATACAAATTTAGCACAATAATATACATGTCATCAACAAATACAAACATTATATGTGCAAAGGAGAAAATATGTTTTTAGTGTTACACCTTGTTTCAAGAGCTCAAGTCAATCAATTAATATCTCCAGTGCCGTTTATCATTTTGTTTACATTTGGATCACATATTGTACCTATAACTTGTCTGTTGATGTCTCTGTTAGCCTGCCTGCTTCCTGATAGCCTGCCATCTCAAAGTGATTCATATTCCGATGGGGTTCACACTCGTGACATAGAAATGACACTTACAGCCTCCATTATCAAGTGTTTTGGCACAACAGCTATCCACTGTAAACACACCTCCATTGATGAGAGGCTTAGCAAGCTACCAGAAACTGGTTGGTACCAGTGGGGGTTATATGAAGTACTCCAACTAGTGTTTATTTACTGTAATTTACTGTAAAATAGCATTCATAAGAATAAATGAGTGTTTAAACTTCTCTAGTCCTTTTTTATATTTGTCCTGGAACACACACATTATTGGTCACACAAGATACAAACACTTCCACATACTGTAGGCAAGCACACACACGCATGCAAGCACAAACACACACGCACACACACACGCATGCACAGAGCACACAGTGAAAGGAATGTACAAATATTGATCCATAAATGTTGATGGTGTCCTGGCTTCCATTTTTGATCAATAAATCACAATGAACAGGACCAAGAACACATGAACCTGCTCTGTGAACACTTCTCTAAATACTATAAAATACTATACTGTATATATAGTATATATAGTATACTGTATTTTCATTGTCATCATGGGCCTCTGCCCCCTACACTGGGAAGTATGACGCTGCAATGACCACATAGCTACCAGAGGTGTCGCCAAATACACAACGGTGTATACACGGTATGGCTTTCACTAAATAGGAGCAAATTTACTTTATTCTACTTTATTCTGTTTTATTTTATTCTACTCTATTACTCTCTGTTTTTCTATTCCATTATTCTCAGTTCTATTCTACAGGTGTCCAGTGTGTCCGTGATGACATTAGCTGTACTCATTTCCTCCCTATACCTCTCCAGTCCAGCTGAACGCTGGACATCAATCCATCCATCCATCCAATCCGTCTGCTGCTTCTCTGGTGGTTTGCCTCGTGCTGCTCCACTTGTCAGGACATTGCTGTGTGGCTGAACGCAGCATGTCCTCCAGCGCTGGCAGAGAGCCCAGTGTGTCAAACGCACAGCCGATAAGCAGAGATCTGCTCCGGGGATAAACAAGACACTGACACCATTTCTGCTCCTTCTGCATCCAACTAATCCCCTCTCTCTCTCTCTCTCTCTCTCTCTCTCTCTCTCTCTCTCTCTCTCTCGCTCCCATTTCTCTCTCTCTCTATCTGCCTTGGACACTGCTGTGGTGAATAAACTAATGTCATCCATCGGAAGTGCAGTGAACAACAATGTATAAATATTTGGTTGTATATTATGTTGTTGCTGAAACCTCATATCTCCATATTTTATTTTTTTCCCCCGTAAACTAATGCCCTATTTGATCATACTACAGCAACACACAAAAGCGTCAAAAGTAGCAGATCTGATACTTTTGAATTTGAATCCTGAAAAGTATGTTTTGGACATGAGGTTTCCACCCGACAGAGACAATATTATGTATAGTTTTGTATTGTTTCATGGTTATTGCTGAAAATGTAATAAAAACACAGCAGACAAACATTGATTTTATTCATTCAACCTTTTTACGAAAGCATCAGTGAGTGGCAGACTGATTGATAAGAGCAAGAGCAAGTTCACTTCATCTCTAGACAGACAGACAGACAGTCAGACAGACAGACAGACAGACAGACAGACAGACAGACAGACAGACAGACAGACAGACAGACAGAGTGCTATCCCAACATCCTATCTTCCATGTTAAGTGGAGGTCTCACAATGCGGGTTCATTTAGTACCGATCATCTTACACACAGACACACACACATGTATGCACACACAAACACACATGCATACAGAGAGAGAGAGAGAGAGAGGGGGGGGCACCTCTGGTCAGACACGTTGAAATGTTACTTCAGACATTCAGACTCTAGTACCATTTAGACTCAAACACCACAGACTGCTGACATCACATTGTTAGCAAACATATGGACACCCTCCTGCAGCGCTAATAATTATAATAATAATAATAATAATAATAATAAAAACAGAAATATTTAAAGACACTTTTTCTGCTAACAGCAGGTGCACAGATTGGTAACCATGGATATTTGCAGCCTCAATTATGCAGACTTGTTTGAATCTAATTGACACAATTCAAACAAAATCACATTCAAACTCCCAGTCAGAATAACAGTGTTCTAAACACAGAAAGCTGCAGTTTAGTGTGTGATTCCTGAAGCCTGTTTTTGGCTGATTGAATTTACAACCTGCTAGAAGAACTGCAGTGCAAATAACATTATACAGAGATCTACCATTCATTTCAATAGATTTACACAAATAATTCTGCGCGGAGTAAATCTACACACATATTTCAATACAGAGTTGATTTACAAAGATGTTTCTGTACAGAGTTAGTCTTGCATAGCCAGACAACTATTCCACAATTTCTGAATATAGAGTCTTCAACTACACCTCTTGAAAGCCGAGAAAGGAAGCTGTCATCTGTTTGTCATTTCTGTTCCCGGAAATACTATATTTGAAACTATCTTTAAAATATACTTTTGAATTGTCATTTCTGCTAAGCAGCACGGAATATTTGCTTCGATTGTTTTGATTTACATTAGGACAGATTTACATGGCTGCTAAGACGAAACGGAAGCGGGGAGAAGGGGGGACATCAATCATGAAAATTGTGTCTGGCTCCAGAGACTATATACGGAGTAGATCTACACACATATTTCAATGTAGAGTAGATCTACACAGACATTTCTAAACAGGGTAGACATACAGACATCCTGACAGAACTACAGACAGACAGACTACTTTATTCTCAAACTCCTTTCCTCTTGTGTTGCTCCTGAACTAAAGTGTGCTCCTGTTGGGGCTCGCCTTCCTCTGGTATACAGGAAACTGGAGAATAAACGTGGTGGTTCTGTGTGCAGCTATGTCAGAGTCACATCAATATAATACAGTGTCAGAATGAATCGGGGAAAAGTGAAAGATGTCACAGTTACAGCCACTGTCAAGTTTAAGCCTACAAGGTAATCTTGCTGACAACTGGAAATGATGGATGGAAGTGTGAGCCGTTTTGCCCCGCCAGGGTTATAACTGAAACCTCGGAGGAAGTGCAGTGTGCTACTTTTCTGCATACACACATTTGTGTTTCCAAGATCTGGAGACAGATTAAAGTGAAGTGTTAAGAAAAGGTTTCAAAAAGCAACCCAACATTCTTTTTCTTTTTTTTTCTTTTCTTTTTTTTTGTGAAACAAAGCTAAAGATTGTGAGGTTGGACTACTGCATGACTCTTTGATACCTGACAGGATTGTATTACTTCATAAGAGATGATCAAGTGATAGGCAGGCTATCATACTTTAGAAAAGGCAGTTAATGGCTTTCTGTACCAGTGAGATCAGTCAAGGCAGGTTAAAGTGTTCAATGAAGAGACTGTGCACAGAATCGAAATTGTGAAAAACGCCAAGAGAGATGGAGGTGAAAAGAGCAGGACAACGCCAGGATGATCAAAATACATTTTTATAACGTTGATTATCATACTATAATCCTATTAAAAACTCTGTCCATCCTCATCCATTTTTGTCCTCAGGGGATAAGCCAATGGGCATTGACCATTGGCTTATACAGGGACTGAATATTTTACTTTACCAAATTTAAGCTGTTTATTCCCATTTATTTACACAGGCTATGGAATAGTTGTCACGGTCCCATAGCTTGGAGAGGCAGCCATTCCATAGTTGTATCGGTGGTTGGTTGGTTATCTTTTTCCTCAGAGGGTAATTTCGCATGGACATTGATCAATGGTGTATGCAAGAATTGAGTAAGCTGTGTATTACCATTATTGCTAAGTCTCCACGTAGAAGTGCGCACACCCAGGTATGGACTAGTAAACATGAATACAGAACATACACAGCCTTTGGTCAGACTTGTAAGTTATGCATCATCAATTTGCAAAGATGATGATGAAATCACAGGGCCACACAAGGAAAATGCATGCTGTGGAACAGAGTGAACGCAACAGTGACATGTTCTTTGGCACAGTTGAAGTGGAACAGGAGGTATGCAGTAAAACTTTTGACCATGCAAAGATGGAGGATGAAGATGAGTGGACTCAAGATCTGATAATAAACAGGAGTAATGTAACATGTGATGTCAGCAGAATCATTGAAACTCACCGAACATCAGAGGAAAGCTGAGAAATTGGGCAGAAACTCACCTGCGTGTACAAAGGACAAAAACACAAGATAGAGATCGAGATAATACAGCAACAGGTCAGCTCCAAAAATGACATTTGATTTTGACTTTGATTACTTGTTTTATAGACTAGGCTGTTTACCAGGATGACACCAAATTCAGATTTGTCCAACTATTGCACCAGCTGTGCGTACTCCGCAAAAGATTCAAGTAGCTCTCAGGGACAAAGAAGTGGAGGAACTATAGGATGTATAAGGAGATATCGTTTCCTGCATCTATCGTCTGGGATTTATTTTTGCAACTATTCAGAGATCTGTGGCACAAGTAATTGAAGGCCTGGATGGGGTAGTCAGCATCATTGATAATTAGTATGGGGTGACACAGTCGAGGAACTGAAAGTCTGATGAAGCTCTTGGAGCAAGCAAGAGAATATGACCTAAAAGAATGTACTAATATACTATATACTTAGAACTATAGACACAATTTATATAAAGAATACATCACATGGATGCACATGGGACGTATCGTCAGTGTTGTAGCCTGGGGTCATAGGGTGTTTCGGGTCTCGCAACATACACCCTCGCCCAGGTGACCCAGCCGGGGTTGATCAAGCCCCAACTTACGTCCCAGGTAGCTACCCACGGTCAGTCCTATTGGGAAAGACAGGGCCAATCAGTCCGCTTCTCCGGAACTACTCTGCCGGAACTCGGGGGAGGCTCTGGCGCGTGGAGGGACTAGGCTCTGTGGGTGGCCTCCTGGCCGGGCTCCTCCTTCGTCTCACCAGGTCCAGGACCTGAGCGCTGTACCAGATCCTCTGCACCATCCCGATCCAAACATTTCCTTCTGGCGTGATGGTTCCTTGGGCCGATACCACTAGATTGGGCCGTCTAATGGTATTAGCTCCACTTGCGGTTTGCTTGAATGGCCCTCCTAAAGACCTCACCGTGGGTTTGTTGGGCTTCTTCCTCACGGAAGACACAGGCTGGGGCGCTAACCCATACTGCTCCCGGCACAATTTATGCTACTGCTATATTGTCCAAAACTCACACAAATTGCCACACTCTGGAGTCATGTGATAAAAAACATATAATACAGATACTCCATACCATTTGACTATAACTGGCTTCCAAAGTTTATGTAAGGGGCCTATATTGGCATATCTGTCTGTGTTCATTCAATACAGTTTAGCATCTCTGTTCTGGGCCATTTTAGTTTTCTCAGCACAGAAGCATGCAGAGGACCAAAGAGTTAAGAAATTGTCCAGGTGGCTTTAAATAAAAAAATGGGAATATAAGGATGCAATTTTCTTGCCAATGGAGATGATGTTGCCTATTTTCCTAACCGTTGTGTCACTGTGTTCCAGCCATGACAGTCAACTATCTTTTGTTACACACCCAGTAATTTAACCTTACCCACCTGTTGGATATGTGCAACAGACAAGTACAGACACAATGTAGGCGTAGTTGCAGTAGATGATGGATTTGGTCTCACTTTGTTTGTTTAATACTAACTTATTTAGTTGTATCCAATCAAATAATATGTTTACTTCAGAACATAAAACTTTGTCAATGTTCCAGTATGCAGTATAATACTCCAATCCAGTTTGCAGTATAATACAGTGTAAAATACAGTGTAATGCAGTGTAAAATCGTCAGTGTAAATTTTGTGTACTTGCTTCATGCAAAATAGATCGTCAAAGTGTGTGTCAAAGTAGATAGTCATTTGTATAGATGGAATACAGTGGTGGTCCATGACAGCTACAAGATAGCAGGCCACAGTCTAGCCAGGGCGGTCAAATTCATTTTAGGTCATGGGCCAAATTGGTCAAAATGCAATGGATTACTTTTTGTCTCCGCCAGGCCAAAAGGCATGGCCGAGACTATGTTTTGCACCCTGTCTGTCCATCCGTCCGTTCAAATTTTTAATATACCATCCTGATTTTGCACTCACATTCCCACTAGGCCGAGGAAGAAATGCCACTTAAAAATGATCAAATCAGCCTCATGGTGGCGCTATAACAGGACAATTCGTGTTTTTACCTATAGCTGCACCAATCTGCAACTGCAACTGCAACTTTGCCCTGTATTTTTCTGCCTGTTATAGCGCCACCAGGAGGCCGACTTATGTAAAACGTATTTTCTTATAGTGCTCCTTCTGATTTTATCAAAATTTCACGCAAATCGGTACACATATAGTCGTCATGTGATCAAGACGGATCTGTTTGATTTTTCATATTCCATCCTGATAGGTTAAGATTGACATCTAAGGTTTGCAGGAGTGTCCTGTTTTGAACAAAATGCCGCAGATCATGAACGCAGTGTCCGATTGCGGTGAAACTTTGCACGCACATTTGCATTCGCATTGAGGAATAAATGCCACCCTTTTAACATTGCCCTATTATAGCGCCACCAGGACGCTACACTTTTTAAAATTACCACTAAAGATTTTGTCCAAACCTGTGCTCTGAGGAGCCCTTTTTCTAGTTGTCTGTGCGTGCATGCTCCCAATGCTGAAGGGCATGAGTGCCGTCATAGTATTCGGTCACAACACACGAAACATGATGGGTAACATTCTTAGCCTATTGATGTCAGGTCTAGGACTGTGGCTATTATCAGAAGCCAGATGCTCTATAAATGTACTGCAACATTTTTGTTCATTTGAGGTTTGGCACTCGTACCACTGTTGACGTTGCACAATGAATAGGACCATTCCAAGTACAAGCTATGTCAGCATAACACCTTCTCACATGTTTCCAAACAAATGTGAAATATTTGGCCTCATATGTAGCAGTTAATCACAGTATCCAGCTTTGAAACTCAGGTGACAGTTTCGTCCAAATTTATTCCATCGTTTTGTGGGATTTCCTTAGTCAAGGTGGCCGCCGGCAGCCTTGAAAGCGCTGGAGAAATGAAGTGCACAATTGGGCACAGCTTCCCAACATATGTACCTAGATTAACCAGTAAGTTGTGGTACAACATAATTATATGTAGGCTAATGAGAGTGCTCAGGTGGGAAGAAATCAGCAGAATTCAAGCGCTGTCTACAACAACTTTGTCATATATGAATAGTCCAATTTCCATGACAATGTCCTAGACTAGATATTGACAAACGTTTGAGCACAGCCCCACTCCTCAACGAGTAGATATCAGCGTGGCAGAGTAGGCCGTGTAGAATATTATGTATAACACCTCCATACCAGCTCCACAAACTCCTTGGTGATGGTCACAAATAAACCTTCCTAATTGAGCTACATGAGTGATGTTGTAGCTTATACAGACAGCAATACCGCACATTACTTCACTTACTTCTCCTGCAAGGCCTCTGATTCTCTTTCCTGAATAGCCTTCAGTGCAGCAATGGGTGAGACGACGTAAGTGGTGCCCTTGCAGTAGGTGCTTACACGCAGCAGGTAAATGGTCAAACGAAACTGCATTTATACAGTATATCGCCTTTGCAGTCTTTCCGACCCTTCAAAGTGCTTTACAGTGTATCTCACATTCGCTCATTAACACACACATTCATACACCGACGACAGCAGAGGAAACCATGCAAGGCACCAACCTGCATATCGGGAGGCGGAGTAGGTTCAGTGTCTTGCTCAAGGACACTTCAACATGCAGCCAGGAGGGGTTGGGGATCAAACGAAGAACATTAACTTTCCATATAGTGCGTAGCAAAAAATCATGAAGGGGACACAAGCGTCAACAAGTGTCATTTGGTTGCGGCGGACATCTTTGTGGGTCATAAACATCACAAACTACTTGAGAGCATCTTCAGAAAGCCACTCTACCAGGTCACCCATGTGACCACAAATTCTCAGACTCCAGAGGTCAATCTCACCTATAAGCCAGGAAAAGAAGTGCACATTGCAGATACTTTGAGCCGTGCTTACCTCAAAAGAACAAGAAGAATACTTGCTAGAAGAAGTTGGGGTTACCTTGATCAGTTCAAGTTCAGGAAAGCACCGGCAGATGATCCTGAAATGCGAATGCTAAGACAATGAATGGATGGTCACAACAGAAAGGAATGATGTTCCAAAGGGAATGCGGAAATACATTTAAAGACTAAACCATGTGTCAGGAATAATGTTAAAAACTGCAAAACTCATTATACCAAAACCAAATAAAGCAGGAAAGGCTCAACAAAATTCATGAGCAACAACTGGGAACAGTGAAACGTTACAGTGACTTTTTCATTGCTCTGCTTGAATACGACAACACACTCATTGAGAGTGTAGGGTTTTCTCCTGTACAGCTGTTAGTGGAACATCGCAAGTAAGTAAAAAAAATGCCAACAACTTCACTGACTCCTGAAGGTTAAAGTACAGGCAAATGAAGCGAAAGAGCTACTATGACAAACACACAGGACAGTTGCCAGATCTGCAAACAGGTGAAAATGTCAGATTCAGAATGCAGAGAGGGGACACATGGAAACCAGATATCAGAAACCAAGATCCTACATAGTTCACACACCAGATGGATGAGTCCATAGGAGGACCAGAAAATGTCTACTGATGACTGGCGAGAGGGAGTTTCCACCTACAGATGCACACAACATTTCCACATACACAGACACTGAACATAATGCACAGAATGCAAAGATCCAGTCACTCAAGACACTGACACTCTTTAGGGACAAACACACAGGAGACAAGTCAAGCTTCTAGCTTATACAAAGACTAGACATACACACAACCTCACACGGATTGAGGCAATGTAACACATGTTATATGTTCTGAAGTGTAAAATAAGTTTGCAAGAGAACAAGTGCTGTTAGCATTGTAAAATAGAATACAGTTCAAGGTGTTTTTTTGTGTGTTTACTTAAGTGTTACTGAACTGTAAGAAGGTGAAAAGAAAAGGGTATCTTTAGAGGCACTATTTGACAATTAACCATGTTAATTCATCCATTTGTTAATTAACACTGAGGATTATGTAAGACATCAGTCACATAAGGTGTGGTATACAGGAAACTGGAGAATAAACATGGCGGTTCCGTCTGCAGCTGTGTGTCTGAGGCACATCGATACAATAATTACCCACGGCTCTTGGTTTGAGGACCTGAGGGAGCTCAGCACTGTAGCTCCAACTTGTAACTCCCAGTAAATAGTAATGAGCTGTACAAACAGTCAGAGACCACCCTGTACCCTGTCCGACAGCAGGGACAATGTGGGAAGAGAAGTTCTAACTCCTGCCATCTGGTTGGTACAGAGGTGTGATAGATTGCATATTGATTAGTAATCTATCATTTTTGTTTATATGAACTCTAAACCCAGTTATAATTGTGTGTGTGTGTGTGTGTGTGTGTGTGTGTGTGTGTGTGTGTGTGTGTGTGTGTGTGTGTGTGTGTGTGTGTGTGTGTGTGTGTGTGTGTGTGTGTGTGTGTGTGTGTGTGTGTGTGTGTGTGTGTGTGTGTGTGTGTTCTATATACCACCCAGTCTGTCTCTCTCTCTATTGGAGGGTGTAGCCATGGAGCTCTAACGTTCACTGCCAAATGGATTGGTATAAGCACTGGCTCCGCTGATCGCGTGTGTCTGTGTGTGTCCGTGTGTCCGTGTGTGTGTGCGTGCGTGCGTGTGTGTGTGTGTGTGTGTGTGTGTGTGTGTGTGTGTGTGTGTGTGTGTGTGTGTGTGTGTGTGTGTGTGTGTGTGTGTGTGTGTGTGTGTGTGTGTGTGTGTGTGTGTGTGTGTGTACGCGCACCCAGGTGGCTGCTCCGTCTGGAGCCTATAGCCTTCCATTGCAACATATTGGGGGCAAACACAAGATCCCCTACACCCCCCCTCCCTTCTCTCTCTCCTGTACAGGCAGACAGACGGTGCGCAGAGAGAAAATAGCTCTACTACAATCAGTCTCCAATGGGTGGAGAGAAAGAGGACAAACACACTGTGGGGCATATTACTGTATTGCAGTGGTTCCCAAACCTTTTAGCTCGAGACCCAAAACATGAATTTGATGTCTCCCCGGGACTCAAACTAGTGAAAATAGCTGATCTACAAGCTC
>NC_137621.1:37738696-37756196 GCF_963280865.1 Gymnoscopelus braueri | reverse complement strand
TCCCTCCTCCTCTCCCCTATTGGCTGCACTCTTTCCTTTGGTCCCTTAAGCTCTGCTGTCAGCTCACATGATGAACCCAGATCAGAAAAAAATGAAATCTATGAAAACATCTGTTAAATCACCAGAATGTCTTATCGGGTGAGTCTACCTGAGATGCAGTATGTCATTATATTACAGTATTATTATTATTTTTAAAGGACGAAGGAAAGGAGTGCATGCAAGTGTTGCAGAGGTGCCGATCACAGTGAATGAGATCAAAGTTTTTATCTAACCTCTTTGTAATAGGCACGAACCAACATTTCGACAACACAGTCTTACGGGTATATGGGTATATTACAGTATTTTAGCATGTTATAATACTGGATAGTATAGTGTTCTGAGCTGGATATACACTGTCTGTGATCCCACCCTTACTTAGATCTCCTTGGTTCATTCTTTCACAGGTACTGTAGTTGTGTGTTCAGTTACCTGTCAGGTAACAGATAAAGATTGTAGTATTGTCCTACTGAATCAAACAGCAGAAACAGTCTTTGCTGACCCCATGGCCTTTCCTCCAGCACCTCCATCAGTGAATATACACTATATGCCCCCGCCTCACTACAGAATTCTGCCACTAATAATAATTGTATTTATGAATGTTTTAGCCCCACTAGTGAGCAATATTGCAATGCAATATGGCCAGTTCAAACCACTTGGTTCTAGCCAAGTGAATGTTGGCTGTTGACCCTATTTTGAGGCAGGTGGATTGGCATGAGGTGCAGTGAACGGGTGAACTGACAATTTCCAGAGGTGAAGTGGCTTGTTTTTCCCGCCTGTGTATGTTTGATATTTTGGGGGCTCGCTGTGCACTGGTCTGGGAGGAGAGGTGCAGTAGAGGGTGTGTCATTTGCAAATCAGTAGTGCACTGCACTTTTTGGGTCAAGAGGACCACAATGTAAATACTGTGCATAGCAAGTTGCGCCCTTTCCATTCTTATTTTCGACACATTTGTTTGCGGAGGTTGACCCAAATAGACGCCTCTATAACATCACAAAAACCTTTGGTATGACCCCTCAAGCCGGAAAACACTGCATGTTTTAATGCATTCTAACCCACACGAGATAACGGTTAAATGCTGGTATCCAACATCATGATGTGCAGAGAATATTGAAGGCACAGGTCTTTTCATAAAAGGCTTACTGATTGGTCAACTAGATTATTACACATACTTTCAGGTTCTGTTTTGCCTAGACCCAATGTGCTATTATTTTATAATATATTTAAAACGTTTGCCTTTCTTAGTCCAGTGTACTCGAAGCATACTCAAAGCACACCAGCCCTGTTTTATAGACAACATTTATCATGGAAAAGACACAAACGCAGATATGCATCACACAGGTCTGCTATACATCCGCGCAGACCCAAATCGGCCCTTGAGCACACAACAGCCTACAGTATATGAGGCAAGGCACAGCAGTCATTTTGCAGATGTCCGTAATTGATTTGGCAAATATGAATTGGGCTTATTGGGCTTTACAATGACAAATGTTTCTCATAGGAACAGCATCAGATGTATTAACTGTGTATTGTTTCCTCCAAAGGTAATTATGCATAATGTGCTTTTGGTGGTCTGTTTGACGTCAATGGTAAATGTCACATTCATACAGTGCCTTTATCCAAAGCACTTTACAATGTCCATTGCATTCACCCACACGTTCACGATGACGGAGGCAGCCGTGCAGGGAGTAGCGTCTTGCTCAAGGGCTTAGACACTAAACCAGAAGTAGGCAGGAATCGAACCCGGAACCTTCCAGTTCCAAAGCGGCAGCTCTACCTCCTGAGCCGCTATACCGCCCCTGGTGCCGCAGATTTGTTGTTTTATGACTCTGCACCTCCTGCACATGGGTTTAGTTTTGAGAAATTATGTTTCCAACGATTTTCTTCCATGGCACTGTGAAAATGATCAGAATACCCAGGCTGCGCTGAGCGCAGTGCTCTTATAGATGCGTAAGGTGCACTTGGTAGAGCACAAATCTCCGCCTGGAGGCATGCCATACCTCCATCCATCTTTGTCCGCGGTCATTACATCATTATGGTGCAACCAGAGTAGACAGGTTATAGGAGACAAATCTTCTGACAGTGAACACATCGAAAGGTAGTGTGGCATATTGTCATCACTAGGACAAACATAACATTCCAATCCTGTCCGTAATTCAGAACAGATTTGTGTCATTCAAAGTTCTGTGTGATCTGCAAAGTGTCATTGTTAATTCCTTTCATTAAATACGTTTCTGCTGCCCCACAGTCACTTTGCACTGAGGAAGTAAGCGCTGTTATGTCATCGATAATACGGCTACGCAAGTTGACAGTCAATTGTACATGAAAATACAAGAAATAGCATGTATATGATGAGATGTACAGAGCTATATCTGAAATGTGGCAAGACCATGCCAGCATAGTCTCAGGACTGAGATGTCAGTGTGCATGTGTCAAGTCAAGTCTATTTTATTTATATGGCGCCAAATCACAACAAATGTTGTCTCATGACACTTTACATACAGAGCAGGTCAAGACCATGCTCTTACAGAGACCAAACAATTCCCCCATGAGCAAGCACTTGGTGGTGATGGCAAGGAAAGATTCCCCTTCAAAATAACTGGTGAGTAGCCATCTGTCTTGACTGGTTAGAGAGAGAGAGAGAGAGAGAGAGATGAGAGAGAGAGAGAGAGAGAGAGAGAGAGAGAGAGAGAGAGAGAGAGAGAGAGAGAGAGAGAGAGAGAGGAGAGAGAGAGAGAGAGAGATGAGAGAGAGAGAGAGAGAGAGAGAGAGAGAGAGAGAGAGAGAGAGAGAGATACAGATTGGTCTGTCAGTCCGTACACATTCAGTGTTAAAGGCAGGCCAACAGATAATTGTAAATGCTGGATATTATATAAATAATATAATAATATAAATAATGTGGAGAGAAAAAAAACAGTTCTTATGTTATAATTTGGTCCCATAAACAATAAATATGTTTTTGTAAATGTTGGGAAAAGGTGTTTGAACAGCTAAATCTGCCTCGCCCTCCAACATTCAGTTGTGATGTCAAGCGTGTGTAGGAAGTCCACCCTGGTAAACTCACCTAAGATCCTGTAAACAAGTACAAGGATATTTATATCATCAAAAATACATATAATTAAACCTTTTACAGTAGAGAGGCTTCCAGAGCATTGCAAATATATCTGGTTTTGAATGCTAGACAGTTAACACTTCCTTCACCTGTGATGTCATCACTGGGCAGTTCCATTCTGCTACCTACCTGTGGGGTCACCTTTTTAAGTAATTTCCATATAATTATATGAAAATGTAAACTGATACCTTTTAATTCAATAGGAATGTCCCAGTCAAATCACCCAAAACATGTTATTTTCAAATCCAGCATGCATATTAGCAACTGTCCATGTTTGTGATTTTGTGGTTTGTGTTGTAGTAGCTATATTAGTTTTTGGTGCATACATTGGTGAACGTCTGCACTCTAAACTGGGTCAAAGGGGCTCATCCAAAGACTTACTTAAAACTATAGTCTCGCGTGGCCAGACTGTTGCCTCCCACAATTTTCAAATGTTTCCGGTCATACAGTCTGGGACTCGGAAGCTCTGATCATGATTAAAATATAAAGCGGAAGTGAAGCCTCCTCCCCACTTCCGTTTTATCTTTACAGTCACGCAAATTTATCCTAATATAAATCAAAATCATCTAAGCATAAGTAGCTTGCTGCTTAGGAGAAATGGAAAATAAAATGTAAAGATATTTCAAAATATATTTTCGTGACCGGAAATGCCAGCTTCCGTTACTCGGATTGTGTAGGTCAGGTGTAGTTTCAGACTCTATATAGCATTCGGAGATTGTGGAATTGTTGTCTGGTTACGCGAGACTATTAAAACTATAAGCGTAGGTTTTATGTTCTCTCCAACAGTTCTCTTGCAACAGTTAACACCTGGGATTCTAACCCGGTTTCTCATGTAGGAAATCAAACTTCTACTGCTCAACCAAGAGGGAATCATCCTTTGCCAGGGTAGATATTGGGCTTATGCGCTTCAGGCAGCGCTACTTGTCAACCAGTAGATGTATAATGTTGTGTTTCATTTGTGTTCAGACATTTTCTGGATGTCTGTGATTGGTTAGTACACCATAAGTCGGAGAGACGGGAGCCTTGTAATTGACTAGTTAGTACTTTGTATCTCATAAGTTAATCGGGATAGGAGCCTGATTGGATTGTTCCTGTCCATAACCTCATAGGACGCATATCCCATAGCCATGAGGGACTATTGCTCTTTGGCTGCTGGCTGACATTGTTTCCGCTGACCGATATGAAAAATACTTGGAGAAGGAGTTCCTTGGCCTGCTAGCATCATTCACAAGAAATATGATGGTGATTGGCTTTGTGCTTTGCGAAATTAGCTGCAGACAGACACACAGACAGACAGGTGAATGCAAGATCATTGAAAGCAATCATTTGACACTTGCTATACCCCTCCGTTACGCCACTGGTAAGGATGCACTATCTTGTTGTCCTGAATTCTGAAGCCTACTTAGCAGGTTCACAAAGTCTAGTCTGTCTGTCTGTCTCCAGACAAGTTGGTGTACTTTTACGTTTCAGGTTTTAAACATTTATCTGACACTCTTATCCTGAGTGATTTACAAGTCACTCAGCTTCAGTTGCTGGATAAGACACAGTACACGTAAACCAATGGTAAAGAGTAACAGGTCAAACACAGTGTTCAGTGTTCCTGTGGTCGTCTGAGAAGCATATATTGTGCTTTTTCACTCAGTTTGTCAGGTGATTCTCAAATTATTCTCAGTTGTGATTGACACCATATTGTTCCAAACAGTAGCATGATATGGAGCATTAATAATAGTAGGCTAATAATGATAATAAATAATAATAATTTATTTTTATTTTTATTTTTATTTTTATTTGTATTTTTATTTTTATTTTTATTTTTATTTTTATTTTTATTTTTATTTTTATTTTTATTTTTATTTTTATTTTTATTTTTATTAGGAATTTATTTACTATAAGGAATAATAGCAATTCATCTTAAACCTGTCAACTTGAATTGCAAGTTGCCTCTATAGTGCACTTTCACTTCCGCAAATATGAAACATTAAATTGTATGTTAGAAATAGGCTATTTGTCACATTCCTCAGGTCTGGACAGCTACAATACACAACTTGCATTGGGCCAACCATATTTATCTTTTTCACATTCACTGGGCCTGCTCTAACCTCTTTATTATTTGCATATTAATTTAGACTCTATTAATATGTATTAATTAATATACAACTAATAAGTATGTATGTCTATCTACATTTTAGACAGACATACATGGGGGCTGCTTGTCATTTACCTTCCATGCTCTGATTTGCTTTCCCTTTCTGGCCCTGTATACAAACACAATTGACACAACCATAATTGATACATCCTTATAACTTTCCCCTGTTGCTCTGTGCCTTTTCATGTGTAGCTATACAGCACCAAAACAGTGTCATAACATGCACCCTCCTGGCGGAGATTTGCGCTCCACTGAGGTAGTGGTGCACTAACTTAATGGAGTTGTTTATTTATTATACTATTGTTATGGTGATGTGTGTGTGTTTATTTGTTTACTCACAGGGCAACACGACAACGCAGTATATGCATTAAGAATATCACGTTTTGCTTTTTAAATGTTTTTGTAAACAAATAGTAGCCTATAGGCTATAACTTTGCTGAATATTTAATAGTTCTGCATGCCCTGAGCCTGCATGAGACGAGTTCCATGCTTGAACATTTTGGTAAAATGCACAGACAGAACAGCAATCTGTGTCACCGGACCATTTTTGTATAACTATGACAAACAAACAGCAGGTAAAGGAATATTAACAGTGCACACGTTCGTTCGTGCATACATAGAATTAACCTTAATGTGCCCAATGAACGTCTACACGTTCACAGACGTGCTTTGTCTCTCGAGGGCAGCTGCGTCGCATCCAATTAACACATAGACTACTTTTTTAAACTCACGTTGATATACGGCATCATAGACTCTGAAACCTGTCTGATATCAGCTGATCACGACGAGACGTGCTAGGTAGAATGAACTGTGGCTGTCTTGTTGTCGGTAAAATAAAGTAAAAACTATAATGAGAATAATAGCGATTATATCATGTGAATGTCAGGTATTGCAAATATATAATAGCCTAATTATTATTAGTAGTAGTAGTAGTAGTAGTATTATTTGTTTTATTATTTAGTAATATGATAATTGATTGTATAGCCTATATCAATCAACTAGTGGTCCAACCAATACCGTGACAGAGTGACAGCCCAAACGTGACTCATAAACAAAATATTACGTCACTATAAAGAAAGCACTAATCGTGTTACCACAAAGTGCGTGTGTGTGTGTATGTGCGTGCTGCATGCGTGCGTGAGTGTGGAAGTGGAACACACACGCACGCGCGCGCGCACGCACACACTTCCACAGCTCCACACAATACAAAATAAAATAGGCTACATCAACGCACGCATTGTCTCACAGACCGCCTAGAAAGCTTTAGGCTGTCAGAGTGTCAGTATAGGCCGCAAACGCACTGCATGTAGCCTACACGACCACGCACGCATGCAAGTTCGGTAGGCCTAGAGCCTGACCGAGGGATATATAGCCTATACAGTCCGATGATATAGTTAGTGCTACTATCATCAGACTGTACCCCTATGCAGTAATAGCAATATAATAATAATAAGTAGCCTACTGCTGCTACTATTATGGGTCTTTTTTGTTTTTACACTCTCAGAGTTTATTAACACATAATGCTATAGTTATAGTAGGCCATACCAGTATCCTTGCAGTAGGCTAGTAAACGTGAGAGGAAGAATGCAATAGTAGAACTAACAGATGCTTAACAATTCTCATTTATGAATTAACTCAGAAAAATGAAACTTTAAATAAATGAAGCGCAACAAACTAACTAAACTAATAAGTTATCTAAACATATAAAAGGTTTTGTTCAGTGAACTGATGACAAAGGCACAGTGGATATGAGCCCTGGGGTTGTCTGGTCTATGAGGTGTTACAAAACATTTGACATGACCTTCTGGTTACTGGGATTTGACCTCACCACGTCCAGCCCACCACCAGGAACCACCAGGACACCCGGGCCTGGTCTGAAGTGAATTTAACAGGATTATTAGATATACATTAGTTTTAACAGACAGACAGATGGACAGAGGGGCACCTGACTTCAACAAACTCTCAAGCAGTCCTTCAGCCAGACAGTCATTGAATCATTCAGTCAGCCAGCCAGCCAGCCATCATTCATTCAGTCAGTCAGTCAGTCAGTCAGTCAGTCAGTCAGTCAGTCAGTCAGCCAGCCAGCCAGCCAGTCTGTAGTCATTCATTCATTCATTCATTCAGTCAGTCAGTCAGTCAGCCAGCCAGCCAGCCAGCCAGCCAGCAAGTCGGTAGTCATTCAGTCAGTCAGTCAGTCAGTCAGTCAGTCAGTAGGCCAGCCAGCCAGCCAGTCAGTCAGTCATTCAATAAGTCAGGTAGCCAGTCAGTCAGTCAGTCATTCAATAAGTCAGGTAGCCAGCCAGCAAGTCAGTCAGGCATGTTGGCCTCAAACTACTCAGTCGGAAACAAATCCTCTCACGCAAACCTCTACTCTCCGGATACTCTCACAGTAACACAAGACTGATGCAGGGTTTCTTCAGACTGACTGACTGACTGACTGACTGAAAACATTCTGGAACTGACTTAAGTTATGTTTTGAACAAATTAAGTCAGTTACACAAAATAAATTCATTACGGATCACCTCTGCATGGTTCCATAATTATTTTTGCCGGTTAAAAGTATTTACCTTTTACCAACCATGTGAAACATGTGACATCAGAACTACTCTGTACGTCATATAACAATAGCTATAATCTAAGATTTTTTTTTAATAGGCCTACAAAATCCATGAGTGCATGAGAGGTTGTAACTGACTCATTTAAATATTTCCAGTGGCGCATATTCACATTTTCTTGATCCTTGATCAAATTTATTTTCAAATCAAACAAACTTTAATCTAAAACTTGTAAATATTATATTGTCTTGGCAGATGAGGTCATTGTCCAATGCTGAAATATAGGCAATTTTGTTATTATTTTCTATTATTCATTTTAGCTTCAAATCTGTTACATACACAGTATAACAAATACATTAATCCAATCAGTCTTGGTACAGTTATAAATAGCACTATTAATTTCCCCATTAGTCTGAGATGGAACCGGAATCCCTTATTTGGGTGGAACATTTACGTCATGCTTCGGCTGTGTTGTTGTTGTTGTTGTTGTTGTTGTTGTTGTTGTTATCTAATGTCTTATAGTCTACCTCAACCGGTGTCATTGATAGGTCTGATGTTGCTGTTGTTTAATGTGCAACCAGATCAAAAACAAACAGCAGTCAGGTGCTGAAATCGAATCCGCACGCTTCAGTCAAAGTGTTGTTTCTACACAATTATACCTTTATACCGAATACACGTCAACGTCAACTGCGGCGCGATGTTTAATATATTATACCAGTGGTTCTCAACCTGTGGGTCGGGACCACAAATTAGATTTAAACATTACAAAAAAATACCTTTACTGCATCAAAATAATCAATCAATAAATTGTATGAAAACTGGTCAAACATTGGACAAATGATTAAATAATATCAGAAAGAGGCACACGCTGTGAAAATAGCAGATCTACAAACTCACAACTGCATTGTGACCTTTGAGCTTGTAGATCGGCTATTTTCACAATATTTATCTGTGGAACCAAGTCAAACTAAATGTATACTGCCTCAACTCCTACGATTCCAAGTGCTTGTCAAGGTGGTGTGGGGGGTCCCCAGTTCAAATATGATTATTTTGGGGGGTCGCAGCCTGAAAAGGTTGAGAACCACTGCATTAAACAGTCAGCAATGAAGCTACAGAGATTATGGTAAATAGGAAAGCTTTGTTATCTGGCATTATATTCTATGACAAAAGTGTGTCTGTAACCTGATAGGCTTCAGACTAAAAACATGTCATGTGTCAACCACGATGTCTTTACATAGTAGTGACTATTGTGTTATTAATTACTGCAAGAGTATTTTGTTTGTGAAACGGTTGAATTACATTCATGTGTATGTGTGTGTAAAACTATCCCGACCCACACAGTCCCGTTAAGTAAAACAGCACATATAAATACGTAAAATAGCCTATACCCTATATTTGACCGTTATTAACATATACAAGAACAGCTTCAGTAATGTATAAGAACATGTTAATGTAACAACAACAAAAAAACAAAACACACAAAAAGGCATTTTTGTCAAATTTCTGATTTCCACTCAGTCAAATAGCTAATATATTCCACTTTATACCCCTGGACTGATTGCTGTAATAAATGAATGAATGAATGAATAAATAAATAAATCTCAATTTGGCCTATAAAGAGGATGTTTTTTTGTGTTGTTGTTTTTTAACGCGAGCTTACATTCAGAAAGCTTCCCCTTTGGCTGCATTCGCAGCGCGCAGCTTGTAACAAAATCCCAAGCTTTTCAAAGGGGACCAGAAACAGGTTCATTTTTACACATTAGGCTACACTCAAGAGTTACATGAGGGGTTTGATTTTTCTATTTTATTAGGTTATACTAGGCTACTGGTATAAACTCCCTCAGCTCAACACTGACAATAGTTTATAGGGTAGGCCTACGTATTCACTATCATTAACATCTAACTGTAACGGAACTGGCCACAGGGGAACCTTTCCTCCAAGCATTTTTCTGTTCTGAAGCCGATAGAAGCCTGTGTCAGCTTCATTATCCGCCTACGGCTACGAGGGGGACAGGTATCGAGAGGTATAGGCCTCCTTTCCACGGAAAATAAGGAAAGATTGAAGGAAAGAATACCTACACCGCGCCCCCCTCTCCCCCCCCCCCCCCTCTCTCCCAGTGGTGGTGGTTTACTTAAGAAAAGTATCAATACTGCAAGGTAGAAATACTATAAGTAAAAGTCCGGTATTTAAAATGTAAAAACGTACTTAAAAGTACCAAAAGTAATACTCATTATGCATGAAATGTCCCATTTCACAAGTTTTCAAATGTATATAAAATGTATAAAAATCTGTATAAAAAATTGATCTATAACTTAAGCTCACAATGCGTTGCATTCTGAGCTTGTATGGCTGTTTTCAAATGGCCGAAATGTATGGGATGAAGTGGTTAATGTATGTTTTGTAATAGTAATCCTAATCTGAAAAGTAACTAACTAAAGTTTTCAAATGATTGTAGTTGAGTAAAAAGTGTACAATATTTGTCTCTGAGATGTAGTGGAGTAGAAGCAAAAGTAGGCCTACTGAAAATCGGAAATACTCCAGTAGAGTAAAAAAATACCTCAAAATTGTACTTAAGTAGGCTACAGTACTTCAGTAAATGCACTTAGTTACTTTACTTACTCTCTCTCTCTCTCTCTCTCTCTCTCTCTCTCTCTCTCTCTCTCTCTCTCTCTCTCTCTCTCTCTCTCTCTCTCTCTCTCTCACTCCCCCCCCCCCCTCTCTCTCTCTCTCTCTCTCTCTCTCTCTCTCTCTCTCTCTCTCTCTCTCTCTCTCTCTCTCTCTCTCTCGCTCTCTCTCTCTCCCCCCTCTCTCTCTCTTTCCGCCCGTCCCTTCTGTTGGCCCTTTTGTGTTTTTGACTGCTGGTCACCCCATTTAACATGGGCCAGATAACATCTAGCAGGCACATATAGGGTTCCCCGGCAGCTCCATTGTGGGAGCCGTACTACCAGAGGGTTATTGCGTTACCAGTTGGGTCCGTTTAAGGCGCAGCCTTTTTAGGAAATGAACAAATTGCTGCCAGTACACGGCTGCTGAAAGTATGGCTTTGTTGTCCACCATTGTACACTAATACACGACATGACGAACTCTAGGATCCACATACTGGAGGCCTTATCTCTGCAGATACATTGGCGTGTCTCTCTCTCCCTCTCCCCCCTCTCTCTCTCTCTCTCTCTCTCTCTCTCTCTCTCTCTCTCTCACAGGCACGCACGCACGCATGCACACACACATGCAAGGGCACACACTCACAGAAACACATTCTCACACTGCACACGGTCTCACAAACGCATAGAACTCTCAACTGTCACTTTTTGTAATTTAATATTTGTATTGCTGTAGAACACCTGCTTTGCACGTGTACAAAGAAAGTAGGCTACAATTATTATTATTATTATTATTATTATTATTATTATTATTATTATTATTATTGTTATTATTATTATTATCATCATCATTATTATTATTATCATTATTAATACGAATTACTACAATGACAAGCATGTACAAAAATATTTCAGTCAAGGCTTATCAAATACTAAATTGTACATATTTTACTCATTCACGCATGAAAATAAGTCTATTATTTTCCTCATATCAACTAACGTAATTTAAAACACGGTCAAGTATATCCTATAGTTTGGTACCAAACGGCAAATCCGTGGATGTATTAAAAGACAGGCGAATGTTGTGGTTACAACGTAGACTATTTCGTGTCAGTAGATTTACTTTCTAGCCTTTCTAGCCTTTCTGCAGCCTCAACCAAAAACCACGTTTAAAACGGTATGTATGATCGATAATTAGTAGTAGGATGATTCCAAAAGCATGGCCTCCATCCAGTCCGACAGACAACAGGGGCCACAGATCTATAGCATAGCCCACTAATACATACTGTATGAACCACCTGCAACCTTTCCTCATCAGTCATCATTCACAAGTAAACATATCGGTATGGCTATACGTGATTTATTATTATTATTATTATTTTTATTTATTTTTTTATCGAGTAGAGTAAAGGGAAACATAAAGTGCCTAAAATGTTAACATAAGGATATGGCAGTTGACGAGCATTTCCAGCTTGTCAGAGTTTAGCCTACAGCCACCACACAGTGACACCTGTTCAGTTAAATACAGGGATATGTCATAATTATTATGATTATTATTAGCATTAAATGTCTTGGGGAAAAAAGTCAAATCAACACTTGCAATGCAGCCTGGTATGTATTTCTCTCTCTCTCTCTCTCTCTCTCTCTCTCTCTCTCTCTCTCTCTCTCTCTCTCTCTCTCTCTCTCTCTCCTCTCGCTCTCTCTCGCTCTCTCTGTCTCTCGTGTGTGTGTGTGTGTGTGTGTGTGTGTGTGTGTGTGTGTGTGTGTGTGTGTGTGTGTGTGTGTGTGTGTGTGTGTGTGTGTGTGTGTGTGTGTGTGTGTGTGTGTGTGTGTATATAGTATATAAATATAAATATAAATATATAAATATAAATATAAATATAAATATAAATATAAATATAAATATAAATGTGTGTGTGTGTGTGTGTGTGTGTGTGTGTGTGTGTGTGTGTGTGTGTGTGTGTGTGTGTGTGTGTGTGTGTGTGTGTGTGTGTGTGTGTGTGTGTGTGTGTGTGTGTGTGTGTGTGTGTGCGGTCCATTTTGACTCAGCCTCAGACGCCTCATACTGTGTAATTATACACGATACAGTTTAGACAGTGCAATGTAAACACTTAGGACTAAACTATTTCACCAATAAAAACACGCGGCACTGTTAGGCCGCATGCAGCCGTACAACAGCAACAACCCACCACAACTGTTATTATTACACATACAATGGCAGGCCTAAATGTTGGTTTAACTTTGGTCAGGCTGCACTGCACATATTTTATCAGCTTAAAAAAAACACACACACACACACACAGAAAAAAGGAGTTAAGTGAGAACATGGTACCAGGTTCTCGGTCATAGGTCACAGCCCGTGAGCCGTGACCCCCCCCCCCCCAAAAAAAAAATCATATTTGAACTGGGACCCCCACCCTGATAAGCACTTGGAATGTAGGAGTTGACGCACTACATTTTGTTTCCACTTATAAATATTGTGAAAATATAGCAGATCTACAAGCTCACGTTGTGCTTGAGCTTGAGCTATTTTCCCCAAAAAAATCATATAGACAATTTGGCCAATGCTTGAACAATTTTTACAGTATAGTTTGTTACTTTTGATGCAGTAATGGTCTTTTTTCTTTTCTCTCTTCCTTTCTTTTTGAGGTATTAAAAAGGACTTAAAGGTCCTTAAATTGTCACTTCACTGTCATCTGGGGACCCCCCCCAATCATGTGGGGACCCCCCTGGGGGTCCTGACCCACAGGTTGAGAACCACTGCTGTAGGCTGCAGCGTTTGACCCTCATAGCATGAAGGCTATAGTCGTCCGCTTGCTCTAAAATAAAACATTATAGGCAGGTGTAAAATGACAGAAAATATGTCCTCAATACAATAACACATTTATAGATTCAAGGCGCATGACGTTATAGCATTTCCTTTTCCTTTCTCCTCTGCAGTGTAACTATATTAATTTTTACTTATTTTGTTTTATGCATCCTAATGTCAATTTATCATTTCATTATTGTGTTTCCTTGGCTTGATGTTTTGTGTAAAGCACATTGAATTGCCTTGTTGTTGAAATGTGCTACACAAATAAAAATACCTTGCCTTGCCTTGCCATTCTACATCCCTATCCCTTATAACATCCCTTCTTAGATTAACTTAGATTCATTTACTATAATGCCGTTTTGAATAACTGCCATTTCAACGTCTCTATCGTCTTTTAATATTTTGATACATTAGTTACTGCAGTTTCATAGAATACATGCGCAGTTTGGTTTTAAGATGGAAACATAGGCTAATAGTTCTATAATAAAACAACTTAACTATATATTCCACCATGACCTTTTCCCTTTGCCCTAAATTGAGACACACATACTGTACAAATAAGGTAGGCTACAATAAATATCTAGGAATATACACATATATATCCCTCTAACGCATTATGTTAAACAAACATTGCTTTACAATAAGATATTAACTTACGGCTGTAAACATTTACGACTATCGCTGTAATTACACATTAATTGTGAGATATTTACGGACACATTGCTGTATAGGCATACAACAATAAGAAGACGGTGATAATAGCCTACTACCGTATAATAGTAGGCCTATGCCGTGCCGTACATATACATTAATAGCATTCTATATAGTTTTAAGGCATTCTAGGTTAGAGGCATTACTTTACAAAAAAAAGAGATATTAACTTTGAGATATTTGAAGACAAATTGGTTTGCAACACATTTAGCGTTGCAAGCGCCATGCTGGCGTTTGCAAACGTATCCACGTGCTGCTCAAAAACAACAAACACGTAAAACATGCCAAACCCTACACGACAAACTATGTTAAACACATTTCTCTGCAAGCCATATACGGACACAGTAGCATCACACTACTTCATATTTTAAGCATAAAAATGCACTATAAGGTCATATTATCTAAGACAGTGGTTCTCAACCTTTTCAGGCTGTGACAGCCAAAAATAATCATATTTGAACTGGGAACCCCCCACTCTGACAAGCACTTGGGTTTGGAGTTGAAGCATTTTGACTGGTTCCACAAATAAATATTGTAAAAATAGCAGATCTACAAGCTCACCGGCAAGGTGTTGTGAGCTTGTAGATCAATGTTTGCCCCTTTCTTCTACAATTTGGCCAATGTTTGACCAGTTTGTATAGAATAGTTTGTTTACTTTTGATGCAGTAATGGTCTTTTTCTTTTCTTTTCTTTTTCTTTTTTTGAGGTATTAAAAAGGTCTTAAAAGTCCTTGAATTGCTACTTCACTGTCATCTGGGGACGCCCCTGGGGGTCCCGAACCACAGGTTGAGAACCACTGAATGTAAGAAACATCTCGTCTACAAACCACTGAACAAAAACGACACAAAGGTTCATCTCATTGCACAGCGATGTGTAAATTGGCTAACGGTTATGAAGTTGATCAACCCTGCGTGTCTTGCAGACAAAACCTCAACATAATATGGACGCATTGTTTTACAAAAAGCATTTGGGAGGTGAGACCAGAGACAGGTGGCAGCAGGTGAGAGACACCACACAGAAAGGACAGGAGGAGTTTGACCCGGGAAGGCCTCTGTCAGGCCAGGGGTCACCTGCACCGCCCCTCAGAGCACCGGCGGCCCCACAAACAAAGACACCCATACAACCACCAGCCAGCCAAAACCAACTAACGGCCCGGGGGGTTAGTTTTGAATCCTAAATGATTTTTAAAAGGACATAAAGGGGTTGTTGTATTTTTTTGGGTGAGTTTAGATGGCAAGCAGCGGGTTGTGACCGTGTGGAAGTCCAATGTTGGTGAATAAATCACGAACGCATGTGCAGTAGTGTGTTTCTATAGGCTAAGTTCTAGAGCACTGATTCCCAAACACTGGGTCGAGACCCATATGTGGCTCGCGGACCATTTTTTGTGGGTCACGAGTAAATGTCAAAACATTTTTAAAAAATCGAACTTTTTTTTCATGAATTATAAACTATTTAATGATGTTTTTAAAATAATTGAATGAATAAATAAATGTAATTTAAAAAATCCATAAATTAGAAAACAAATGTTTAAGAAGTAGTGAAAATAGCGAATTTACAAGCTCACGACGCGGCACGAAGCATGGTAGTGTGAGCTTGTAGATCTGCTATTTTCACTAGCTTGGGTACCGGGCAGACGTCTAATTTCTCTGTTGGGTCTTGAGCTAAAATGTTTGGGAACCACTGTTCTAGAAGCATCAACAGACCATATTCAACCATAGACTTGTTATAAAATAAACATATGAGTCTATGAATAAGTCCTTTAACTGAAGCACACTGAAGATTCGGTAAACGGGTAAAAAAAAAACGGGCAAAAAAGACAAAAGGGATTTTCGTGAGTTAAGAATGTAACCTATTCTTTTATTTATTTTTTGTATCGATTAAAACATTTTTTTTATTTTTTTTTATTTTTTTTAAACTTTTTTGTTAAGCGACAAACACGGGAATAGGAATAACACCACAATAGTATTACAACCATGGAAATAAAATCTCCAGATGACGACAAAAAGACAATCAGTAGTATAGAACCAGATTAATGAGGCATCATTTTCTCTCTTTCTTTTTTTTGCTTTCTCTCTCAAAATATAACAGAAACACGGGTTTGACTTGTACATTGTTCTTCCGCAAAGTACACCCATAAAAATTACAATATTACTGACATTTCTTCTTTCTTTTTTTTTAACCAATTGTACAAAAAATGTGTGAACGTCCGATTGTTTTCTTTTACGGCGAGAACAGATAAGAAAGCACAGCACAGCATAAGGAGGCATCCATCCATCCATCCATCCATTCATTCATCCAATCATTCATCCAATCATTCATCCAATCGTTCAATCAATAATTCATTCATTCATTCATTCAATCATTCATTCGTTCGTTCGTTCGTTCGTTCGTTCGTTCATTCATTCAGTGGGTCTCCTTGCTATTCACGCCCATGTAGGCCTATAATAGGCGACTCAATACTGAATTTTCTAACAATGTTCTATCACAGCACAGTGTTCATTTAACACTCAAAGTGTAGGTTACACCAGTGGTTCTCAAACTTTTTCATGTCAAGGACCCCCAAAATTATATGTATTTGGCTGCGGACCCCCCATCTCAAAAATATTTTGTACCAGGGATTTTTCAAAAATAGCAGATCTACAAGCCCATTGCAGGAAGTGACTCGCTATGAGCTTGCATATCTGCTATCTTTGAATAGCCAAAGTATAAAATATTTATGTTTATGTGGTTAAAAAATATTGTGACGCTATGTTAACTAATTTTGCTGGGGACCCCCTGGTATCCCCCCAAGGACCCCTGGGGGTCCCCGGAACCCACTTTGAGAACCAATGGGTTAACGTACATAGTAAAAATGTTAATTAACCCCCACCAATCTCTGAGTTAAGTTAACACTCAGGATTGTATTGTATACAAGTGTCATTTTTACACTCAGAGTTAAACGGACACTCGGGATTGAACTCAGAGTTAAACTAACATCCAGTATTTTACTGTTTATAGTCTTTGGTCTGTAGATGAACAGTATTGTTACACAGGGAGGTCAATGAATTAATCTTTGACTAAGTGATGGGAGACAGATATTTTTGGCTGTAGCCATGTTTTCTGTCTCCCTGGGCTTTCCTTCTGCTAAAAAAAAAAGATGCACATGTATCTGTCGAAATAAAATACAAAAATAAAGAGGGAACAAAGGGGGAAAAACTAATTCGTGGTTTTTTTTCTTCCTCTCATGTAAAATAAAATAATCTTTCTTTAGCCCGTCCAGTAGCGACATATTTCCTGATAATACTGCAGACATGCACTATGGCGGCCAGGCGGCGGTATTAGCGATAGTAATCTGTTTATTTTAATATTAAACTTAATTAGCCAACTATTTAAATACACATTCTAAAATGTAATGCCTCTTTCCAACAAAAAGAAATCTACGTTTCTCAGTCCCTCTTTCATTCCACCTCTCTCTCTCTCTCACACACACACACACACACACACACACACACACACACACACACACACACACACACACACACACACAC
>NC_137621.1:37656360-37738496 GCF_963280865.1 Gymnoscopelus braueri | reverse complement strand
CCAATATTGTGCAGTCTAATAGCCTCTGTAGGGCTATAGGCTATGACCCCCGCAGATCATGTGAAACCTAAAAAAGACAGGAGGAGACATCTCCGTCACGGAGATGTCTCCTCCTCAAAGACACGGAGGGAGACTTTACTTTCGTGCGTAAAAAGGCACTTTTTGGGGTTTGACAACAATGACAGCAGCCTCGCCCTCGCTCCTCTGCAGAGCACGTGGAGCTGAATCAGGGGCTGGTGGGCTGTTTGTTGTTTGTTTAGGCAGAAATCCTCCTCGCGGCTGTTTGGTGGCGATGCGCGACACAGAAACACACACACCACACACACCCACGGGGTGGGGGGGGGGACGCCACCAGCTTCCACGCGTGCACTGTCTGCTGCCGATGCCGTTGTACACGAGGCTGATTGCGCACGCGGACGCATCACACTGTCAGGGAGAGAGAGAGCGAGCGAGCGAGCGAGCGAGCGAGAGAGAGAGAGAGAGAGAGAGAGAGGTTTGTTGTTTGTTGTTCTGTTTCGTGACACTGCGGTGCAATAATCACAACATGATACTGTAGTTCAGTCCGCTGTTTTTTTTTTTATTGATGCATTTATTTAGGCCTATGTTAAGTGAATTTGAATATAGTTATATTATATATTATAGTTCGCCATTATGATAACTCACTGTTGTGTTGGTTTGTTTTAACGGAAAGTCAAATGCAGGTGTTTTGCCTTTAACGTCGACGGCTGCTAAGTAAAAATAATTGGCATTTAATATAGGCTATAATAGTCGGGCTATTTGAAACACTCGGGTCTGCAAGCTTATGATCTAAATGATCACTATAGATTATTTGGTGTAGCAGTAGATGTTTCAAACATTTCCAACTGAAACAGTGGTTCAAGGGGAGAGGAGAGGAGAGGAGAGGAGAGGAGAGGAGAGGAGAGGAGAGGAGAGGAGGAGGCAAGAGATGGAAAGAGGAGAGAATGTTATTGAGAGAGGGAAGGAGGGAATGCGGAGAGGAGAGAGGAAGAGGAGAGTGAAGGAGAGGAGGGGAGGCAGCCCACGCTTTATATTTCCCGATGTGAGAAATCCCAACTTTCCCAGGCCATGCAGGCAGGGAACGTGGTCCGGGCCTCCCCCCCGTTCTGCCATCACCGCTCCCCGGCCCACCGAGAGGCACTTAGCAGATTTAAAATGCTTTTCCAAGGCCGGTGGAAAGTGACTTTTAAAAATGACAAAAATGCAGAAAATAAAAACAGCCATTCTCCAAAACCTGACTGGAGAATGACCTATAACTAATACCCAGTGGTGGAAAAGGTATCAGTATTGATACTTTTACTTAACTAAAATGTGTGAGTACACATTTTACTTAAGTAGGCCTACAAGTATCAATAGGCCTACTGCAATGTAGAAATAAAAAAGCAAAGTAAGTAAAAGTAGCCTACAAAAGTATTGGTATCAAAATGTAGTTCATGAAATGAACGCAATTTATAAAAACATTTTGGTGAGCTTGTAGATCGGCAATTTTCAAATGGCCGAAATGTATAGCGCTGAATTGGGTAATGTAGGCTATGTGTTGTAATAATAATCAAAATCTGCAAAGTGACTAAAGTTTACAAATAACTGCAGTGTAATATTTGCCTCTGAGATGTAGTGGAGTAGAAGTAAAAGTATTGGAAATTGGAAATACTCAAGTAAAGTACAAATACCTCAAAATTGTAGTAGGCTACGCGTAGGCTACTTAGTTACTTTCCACCACTGCTATACAGACAGATAGACAGACCAGCCCGGTCTATCTGTCTGTATAGCAGCCTCGTGTGTGAGCGGCTAAATATATGACCAGAGCTCATGGAAAGAAAAACGAAATGCGTGAACCGTACGCATATTTAATGTTGATTCAAATATTACACAACTTAACAAAGATATCAGACAGTATCTGGTTGTATGTTTTCATAGGCAGCTGAAGTCGAAGTTGAGTTCAGTGATTGTGTTAAAGCCGATATATCCTACACGCGTCTGTAGACTACCAAACCTAAAATATATTGTTGGAGGGGACACAAAAACACATTTCACACATTTGACATGTTAGGCTATATCATTTTTATAAATATGTATAATTATATAATTTAATCAAATATATAATTTATATATTATATATAAAATATACTAAAGACTGGATTCATCACAGATCGAGATCCTTTTGGATTGAAGGGGTATAGATCACCACACAAAAATGACTTTTAAAAAATCAATTACTCACCCATGAAGTCTTGAATACGTGGAGTTTTTTTTGTTTGTTGCTTTTGTCACATTCCTGATCCAGTATTCAAATATTCAAATGATTGAAGTAAATAGGAGGCCAATCTTAACCAGAGCAAAACTATTTACAATGATCACTTATAAGCAGAACAGTAGGCCTCCCATTTGACACTGAGAGTTGTTTAGTAGTTTTTACATTCTTTCTTATGTAGTTTTTTCTTTGGGGGGGGGGGGGGGGGTCATAATTGCGGTACAGCAATTACCAATGATGATGATGGGGTTGATGATGAAGATGATAAAAAATGAAATCCTCCTCTCATTAAGAATGTTCCTCTCTTCTACATTTGTGAATTATTCTCTGCTATATCTTCCGGCTATCGATAACGGTTTCTTATACAGTATCTTATCTTTAAAAAATTGTGGAAACATCTTCATCAGTGTGTCTCTGCCATGTGGGTCGGGACCCACATATGAATGTGAGATGCTCTGACATTATCTCAGTGACATAACAACTTTGACAGAGTAATATATGGCTTTCATGATAGGTCTTGACTTCAATGTAGAATTGGGCCCATGTGTGAGAACCTAGTAGTCTGGAAAGCATCATGTGTGTGTGTGTGTGTGTGTGTGTGTGTGTGTGTGTGTGTGTGTGTGTGTGTGTGTGTGTGTGTGTGTGTGTGTGTGTGTGTGTGTGTGTGTGTGTGTGTGTGTGTGTGTGTGTGTGTGTGTGTGTGTGTGTGTGTGTGTGCGCGCGCGCATGTGCGTGTGCATGTGTGTGCGTGCATGCGTGTGTGTGTGTGTGTGTGTGTGTAAGCGCGGGCACGCGTGTGGGGGGGGTGTCCCAGTGTGAAACCGGTTGAGACCGACAGTTCCTATGATTCAGGGGCTCAAGGCTGCAGCAGCAGGGACCCAAACCCCTCCACTACAGTCTACACAGACCCTCTAAGTTAAAGCAGCACCTGCGGGGGTCACAGGTCACAATAACTAGGGTTTACATGTATGTGGTTTCATATAAAATCAACTTTGTTAAATGGTGCAAAGACAACCCAACGTCAAACTATAACACATGACTCCTGTCATAGGAGATCTGATCGGAGCAGCACATTTTGGTCATGCTGAATATAAATAGGATGGGATATAATACATAGGCCTAACAAAGTGTAACATTTTAATCTTTCTGAAATTGACAACAGCCTATCTAATAACTTCATATACATCCATACAAATAAACACATAGCCTAACCCAGTGGTTCCCAAACTTTTTTGTTCGAGACCCAAAATAGAAATGTTATGTCTCCCATGGGGTCGAACTAGTGAAAATAGCCGATCTACAAGCTTGTAGATCTGCTATTTTCACTCAATCTTAAAAGTATTTTTCCCATCTCTAATTATTTTATTTTTATAATTCTTTAGAAAGAAAACACATAATGTTTGATTTTTTGGGGGGGGGGGTAGATTTAAAAAAAAAAACAATAATATAAAAAAATAAATGTATGAAACAAAACATAAAGGGGTATTTACTCACGACCCATATAAATTGGTCTGCGACCCACATAGGGGGTCCCGACCCATTGTTTGGGAAACAGTGGCCTAACCAACTACATGCATATATTCTTCTCCTGGGACCAATGACAGCGCGACCCGCTGGGCTATGGGATGCAGACGAGACTAATCTCACACTTGTGTGTCTCAACCATCTCAACCCCCTTGCCTTTTATTTCCTAACATTATTTCTGCTGCTTCCATCCATCCGCCAACGTGTTTATACGTGTTTCTCAACAACCAACACACACCACCCCTGTGTTCAAACAAATCAGCGACTTAAGTCAATATATTACACAGATTAAAACGCCCCCCCCTTCCTTCGCCGTTGAGTGTTTTGAGCAGACAAGGAGATTAGACTGTTAGAGCCCTATGATTCTCTGCTGCTTGGATAATACATGTATAATAAATACTGAACTGTGGACAAATCTTTCAAATATATGTTCCATTGAAGAGCTCCAACCAATGGACCTATAATGGAACTTCTCGTCTTGTCTCAGCAGCACAGAGATGAGCTCATTTTATAGGCTTTAAGCCTATTTATCTAAAATTGTGGTGTAGTGTAGGCTGGTTAATGCTTTTGGGTTCTTAAAACGGTACAATTTAGCCACACAACTAAAACACAATGGTGAAAACATAGTGTATTCTATGCCCTGTGTGGGTAGCCTATATGGATCCAAGCTGTGTGTTTACAGAACCCAAATGCAAACAAGCTATAGTGCTTTCTTGGATTTAATCCTTTTTAGCATCCCACCCTTTGTATAGAACTGTACTTTCTGTGCTTTTTGCAAACTGCTAAATAAAGTATTCAATCAATCAATCAATCAATCAATCAATCAATCAATCAATCAATCAATCAATCAATCAATCAATCAATCAATCAATCAATCAATCAATGTGATCATGTGTGAATACAGACAATTTGACAAGGCCCCAATTGCATAGGATCCTAGGTTTCAGAATATAGGCCCTGGCAGGGGGCATTAGTTCTGACATCCACAACAGTTTCGTTGAATAATTGTGTAATGCACAAACACATATCCGGAATAGAACATATTAATTTCTCTCTTTTTTATATAATGTTTTTGATCTTGGCTACTTACATGTTGGGTTTTTCATCTTCCTTAATATTGTCTAGCCTGCGTTTTGCTCTGCATTGTTGAGTAGGATCTACATAATATGTTTTACTGTGCGTGTGTAAATCGATAACTATATTGATCTAAAACAAATGTTTTACTAAAACAGCAAAATCTTAAAATATCTCCTTATGTTTCCTTGACAGTCAACTAGCCAATCACAGAGCGACCAACCACCAGGACTATGGGATGTGTAGACTGTTGCTGTTGCGGAGATGTGTGCGAGAGGGGTGCCCTCTAGCGGCGGTCAGGTGAACAATAGGTTTTGCAACTAAATGCAAGTGAATAGACTGCAGTGGTCTTTTTCAGGCAACGGACGGACCCCTTAGCCTTAGCTGAGAGAGAGATGAAGCAGGGACCCCCACTACATATTGTATAGAATTGTGTTGTAGATTAAACTTTTTTTTAAATTTCATAAATAGCTTCATAGACTATCAGTGTTGTGTGAATTAATGTTTTTGTTTATTTCAATTTCAAACATGTAACCACCTCTTAAACCCTCAATATAAACTTGACCTTTGGCTCTGTACTTGGTCAGCTCTTTTTTCCCTCTAAACCAAACCTCTTTGCCGAAAATAGCCAATCTACAAGCTTGTAGATCTGCAATTTTTGTCTAAAGTTCTCCCCAGAATAGTGATGTCAAGGTTCAAGTGGTTAATGTAAAAAAAAAAAAATCCTATCACACAAAGATTTGGCGGCCCCCCTGTAGTAACTCTGAGGACCCCCCAGGGGTCCCGGACCCCCTGTTGAAGACCCCTGGAATAGAGTATAATTAGTGCCAGCAAAATACAATCATCTGCATAAAAGGATTGTCTTACTAACTAATGCCGTCTTACTTTAATTTTTTTTTTTTTTACCGTAATTGTTTGAATACGTTTCCATATGGCAATTGCTTGAATGTGTATAGTTTCAGACTGTTGATTTAATCTAACCCTCTAATGGCCTGCTCTTTCAATGAATCAAACGAAATAAATGTAAGCAAAACACATTCTTTAATTATTTCTTCCGAGTCCAGCTCTATAAAGAAAAATAGTCTAATATCAAAAGAGATGATTGACATGATAGGATAATAAATAAAACCATTAGGCCCGAAAATAACAATCTGTTAATAAACTGATTATTTGGTCAGAATAAATGTACAGGATATTTTATATTTATTTTCTATCACGCCTACGTTAAATATAGAAATGAATATTCAAAATGTAGCCTACAAAAGAATGAAATAGCTATTGGGGGCTATAATTTGGTTTAGTTAACATTTTGTGAAAATAGCGAGTTGGATGTGAAAGCAAAGCGTTCCAATGTTCCCTGCTTTCAGTTGACGTCATTATTTTCTAGTATTCAGTGTATAATGATGTATTGTTTAATAATAGAGTGCTGCTGCGTTTGAATGGACTTCACAGTCAGAGGACCAGACTGGATTCTGTAAAGTGTCTCATTTGTTCACCCCCGGGTATAATACTATATGCCTACCATATAGAATATTTAAATCTATAATATTTTCAAACTTTACACGTTTTTTTTATCGATGCTCCGCCAATCGAATAAATAGTTCTTTATAGAAACGAATTTAATAGAAACTAAATCAAAGTTTATATGGAACAGATCACTGGTCATGGGTGGAAATAGTCCACAAGACAACAGGAGAACAACCTACAGTTTAACAAGAGCAGAATCATAACATTCTCAGAGAGAGAGAGAGAGAGAGAGAGAGAGAGAGAGAGAGAGAGAGAGAGAGAGAGAGAGAGAGAGAGAGAGAGAGAGAGAGAGAGAGAGAGAGAGAGAGAGAGAGAGAGAGAGAGAGAGAGACTACAGTAGCCTATACACACTACACAGTCATTTTACATAGATTTTACAGGGCTATATACCAAATAACTTTCATAGACAGTGACCAGTGGTGTAAAGTAACTATGTACATTTGCTCAAGTACTGTACTTAAGTATTTCTTTTCCAATACTTTTACTTCTACCCCACTACATCTCAGAGGCAAATATTTGTACTTTTACTCCACTACAATTATTTGAAGACTTAAGTTACTAGTTACTTTGCAGATATACATTGTTATATTGTAAAACATACATTAACCACTTCAGCCCTATTTCATATAGGCTATTTCCGATCTACAAGCTCACAACACGTCACATCTGATGCATTGTGAGCTTGTAGATCTTATATTCAAACATTTTAGTAGGCTACTTTTACTTTTGGTATACTTTAAGTATATTTTGATGCCAATACTTTCGTACTTCTACTCAAGTAGCATCTTGAACACAGGCCTTTTACTTGTAACCGAGTATTTTTATACTGTGGTATTGCTACTTTTACTTAAAGTAAAATATCTGAGTACTTCTTCCACCACTGACAGTGACACTGCAGCTCCCCACTGAGACAGCTATAGCCGGCCAGACTGCGCACGGCTAGGCTTGTCTCTCACTCAAACCCCGCTGGAGGTTCTCTTGTTCCACTGCATGCGTGAGGAGACTCATAAACCTGGGATCAGTGTGTCTGGGAATGAGAAACACATAAACATGGAGGGTTTCAACACAAACACACCAATTGGACGGTCCAACGACGGTCTGATGGAGATGCGATTATGGGAATAGCTAATTATTGCAATTATTACAGATGTTATTTATTTATTTATGCATTTATAAATCTATTTTATTTATTTTATAACAGTATTATAATGGGAAAAATACAAAATAATACACACTTAATAGGGTCTACAGAATTCCCGCAATAAACTGAGCAGACAACAGAATATAGAATAGGCCGGCCTATCCTATTCTAAAATAAATAAATAAATAAAAAACTAGAATGTTATTATTATTGTGTCATTATACTGTATCTATACAATGTTATGGTATATTATTATACGCATATTCCAGAAACATCTGTACGAAATAATCCGGTTGTGTTTCTTAACACTGTATGTTTCAGAATAAGGCCTATACGCTTGTAATCATCATATCTCATCTGCATCTATAAGAAATTTTAAGTTGGTGTTGTTATAGATATTGTTTTGTTAAAATAAGTGTTGACTGCTTCTCTCCAGCTCTTTAGTAAACACAAATACACATTTTCAGGTCGGGATGCCAATTGCATTCCACCAGGAGAGAGAAAAGTAAAAGTATCAATACTGCAATGTAGAAATACTGTTACAATTCTAAATCTACTTGATTAAAAGTACAAAAGTATTGGCATCAACCAACACATCAACATTAAAGTACCACAAGTAGAAATATTCATTATGCAGAATGTCCAATTTCACAAGTTTTCAAATGTATAAAAATTGTTTGAAAATAGCAGATCTACAAGCTCACAATGCATCACATAGTGATTCATTGTGAGCTTGTAGATCGGCTATTTTCAAATGGTTGAAATGTATATAGGGCTGAAGTGGGTAATGCATGTTTTATAATACTAATCATTCAAAATCTACAAAGTAACTATTAACTAAAGTTTTCAAATAATTGTGGTGGGGATAGACTGTCACATGAAACCTCAAAATACAAAAAAAAAACAGAAAAATCATTAGCCATATTGATGTGGTTTGTGTTAAAGCTGTTGGGGTTAATGGTTCAATCCATGTCAAGCGACCAAAACTGAACTTTTGAACTGAATAATCTGCCTGCTGAGGGAGAGGTGGTGGTGTGCTGCTGCGGTGGGTGGTGGAGGAAAAAGTACAGAATTATTTTAAGACCTAAGGCAATTCTTAAAAAGTTTTTGAGAAAAATATATTTTTTTTAAATTCACGATTTTTCAAAAATAGCAGATCTACAAGCTCGTAGTGCGGCACTCGGTGCCGCGCTACGAGCTTGTAGATCTGCTATTTTTGAATAGCCAAAGAAATCTAAAGTGACACAGATGCGTTCCAGGTCTTAATGGGTTAAGTAAAAGCATCAACACTGCAATGCAGAAATACTAAAAGTAAAAGTCCGGAATTATAGAAGTATTGGCACCAAAATGTACTTAACATACCAAAAGTAGGCTAAAAGTAGGCTACTCATTATGCAGAAATGTCCCATTTCAAGCTTTCAAAATGTATACAAATCTTTTGAAAATAGCAGATCTACAAGCTCAATGCGTCGCCATCAGCTATTTTCAAGTGCGTATATAGGGCTGAAGTGCTTACTGTATATTTTGTAATAATAATACAAATCTACAAAGTAACTAGTAACTAAAGTTTTCAAATAATTGTAGTGGAGTAAAAGTGCAATATTTGTCTCTGAGATGTAGTGGAGTAGAAGTCAAAGTACTGAATGGTTGAAAATATTCCAGTAAAGTAAAAAATACCGCAAAACTGTACTGAAGTAGGCCTACAGTGCTTGAGTAAATGTACTTAGTTACTTGTTTACCACTGCCGGTTGGTGGTGGTGGTGATGTGTGGGGGGAAGACGGAACGGAGCAGGTGTTATTACTTTGTGTGCAGCGCCACTGTGTGGTAGGGTGAGGTAACAGCTGGAACATCGTGCTTCTGTGCACAATTTCTTTGATGCACAGTTTTTCACAATTGACCTTGTTTTGACGAATGTGACACTTCCATACATTATTTGATGACTAAATTCGAGGGATGCAAAGCAATTGTGTCTGTATGAATGTTACATATCATAGCAATAATTACTATCAGAATATATATAGTTTTGACTTTTTAACAAAACAAGAAAGAAAATAACAAATAACAGCAACAAAAAAATCTCTAACATTGAGAGCATCAAACGTGTGCAGATAGGTATTTGTGTGTGTGTGTGTGTGTGTGTGTGTGTGTGTGTGTGTGTGTGTGTGTGTGTGTGTGTGTGTGTGTGTGTGTGTGTGTGTGTGTGTGTGTGTGTGTGTGTGTGTGTGTGTGTGTGTGTGTGTGTGTGCGTGCGTGCGTGCGTGCGTGCGTGTGTGTGTGTGTGTGTGTGGAGGGGAGGGGGGGGTGACAGACATAACGGAGCAGGTGTTATTACTTTGTGTGCAGCGCTACTGTGTGGTGGGGTGAGGTATAACAGCTGGAACATCATGCTTCTGTGCACAATTTCTTTGATGCACAATTTTGCACAATTGACCTTGTTTTGATGAATGTGTTACTTTTTAATAATTCATTATTTGATGACACAATTGTGTGGTGGGGTGAGGTAGTCGATGGATTTTTTTTTTTAATTACCACAATGAAATAATAAAAAACGCAATGATATAAATAAAACATATAATTAAATAAATAAATGTATTTATTTATTGCATTATGTTTTTTATTTCATTGCGTTTTCTATTTATTTCTTTGTGTTTTTAATGTATTTCATTGTGACTTTATCGCAACGTTTATGTATTTCATGATGCCACTTTTAGCTACTGTATTTCATCAAGTCCAAAGGTACGGAGCCCCTGAGGGGACATTACTAGGTAGATTGTTTTAAGGGTAGGTAAACATTTTTAAAGGGTCACTTTATTTTTAAAAGCTGGCGGTTTATGTTTTGTGGTATGGGGAAAAAAATCATATGTTGGCAGAAAAAAAGAGGAGGCTATAAAAAAAGGGGGTGAATTTTTTTTAAAAGGGGAAGGATTTTTTTTGGGGGGTTAACATTTTTTTTAATAGTTGCTTTATTATTAAAGGGTGTATAAAATAATAATTTTAGAGAATGACATTTTTGTAAAGAGGGATGATTTCTTTTTTAGAAAAATAAATAAAATAAGAATATATATATTTTTTTTTTCAAAGAGATTTTTTTCCCCCAAAGTGCGTGTTTTTGAAAAGGAGGAAAAACTTTTTTTTTTCAAATAAGTTTTTTTTTTTTTTCAAAGTGAGTGTTTTTTTTTCAAAGAGGAATCATTTTTTTTTCAAGTTTTTTTTTTCAAAGTGAGTTTTTTTCTTTCAAAGGGAGATTTTTTTTTTCAATAAAATTTTTTCTTTTTCATTTTTTGTAGGTAATTTTTCATTTTTTTTCCAAGTATTGTTTCATCTTCAAAGTATTTTTTTTCAACGACCGGGGGTCCACAGGGGTCCCCGTGGCGGGGGGTGGCGGCCGGGGTTCCACCGAGGTCCCCGTGGACCGGCCAGGGGTCCACGGGGCTCCCTGGGGCTCCCCGTGGCGGCCGGTGCTCAGCTGCCCGACCCGTCCGAAGGGCCACCCTTCCTGGGTACCAGATGGGACGAGTCCCATCCCTGCCCTGGAGGTGCGCCTCGGAGCTCCGGGCGGCCCGTGGACCGTCTCTACCCAGCGAAGGTGGGGTCCCCTCTTCCCCCTCTGCTGAGTTGCTCCGGGGCTCGGGCAGGGACAACGGGGGACCCCCCCCTGGAGCTCGGAGGCACACCTCCAGAGCTGGGAGGGGGGCACTCGTCCCATCTGGTACCCAGGAAGAGTGGCCCTTCGGACGGGTCGAGCAGCTGAGCACCATCCCTGGATGTTCCATAAGAACGGGGCTCCCCGTGGCGGCCGGGGTCCCATCCCTGGATGTTCCATCAGAAAAGTCGAAAATTCTTCAAAGTGTCGGGAGCTCCAGTGGTCCGCGGGGACCCCCATGGAACTCCGCCGGGACCCCCGCGGACCCCGGGGCGGGTAGAGACGGGGACCCCCCCGTGGACCCCGAGGCGCACCTCCAGGGCAGGGATGGGACTCGTCCCATCTGGTACCCAGGAAGGGTGGCCCTTCGGACGGGTCGGGCAGCTGAGCACCGGGGGGGACCCCCGTGGACCCCTGGCCGGGACCCCCGTGGACCCCTGGCCGGTCCACGGGGACCTCAGTGGAACCCCGGCCGCCACCCCCGCCACGGGGACCCCTGTGGACCCCCGGCCGTTGAAAAAAAAAACTTTGAAGATGAAACAAAACTTGGAAAAAATGAAAAATTACCTAAAAAAAATTAAAAAGAAAACATTTATTGAAAAAAAAAAAATCTCCTTTTGAAAGAAAAAAAAACTCACTTTGAAAAAAAAATACCCACTTTGAAAAAAAAACACTCACTTTGAAAAAAAAAAAAGAATTAAAAAAAAAAAATTCCTCCTTTTCAAAGTCGTGCGCACGACTTTCAAAGTCGTGCGCACGACTTTGAAAAAAAAACACTCACTTTGAAAAAAAAACACAATATATATATATATATTCTTTTCTCAAAAAAAAAAATCATCCCTCTTTACAAAAATGTCATTCTCTAAAAATATTATTTTATACACCCTTTAATAAAGCAACTATAAAAAAAAATGTTAACCCCCCAAAAAAATGTCACCCCCTAAAATAAATGTTTTTATAGGCTCCTCTTTTTTTCTGCCAACATATGATTTTTTTTCCCCATACCACAAAACATAAACCGCCAGCTTTTAAAAATAAAGTGACCTTTTAAAAATGTTTACCTACCCTTAAAACAATCTACCTAGTAATGTCCCTTCAGGGGCTCCATACAAAGGTCCAAAAATGTTAAATAAATACTGCAATGAAATAAAAATAAAATCCACAATTAAGTAAATAAAAAACACAATGTTATAAATAAAAATGCAATTAAATAAATAAAAAATGATATTAAACAAATAATTGTTTTTATTTATTGCATTGTGTTTTCATTTCATTGCGTTTTTTATTTATTATTATTATGTTTTATTATTATTATTATCTTTTTTTTAATAATGTCATGATGAATTTTCATGGTACATTTTATCTATTGGTCAATTGTTTTATATAATAAATACCACAATGAAATATGACAAAAACACAATGATATAAATACAAAATGCAATGAATAAAATAAATACATGTATATATTTCATTATCTTTTTTTATTTCATTGTGTCTTTTATCTATTCCATTGTGTCTTTTATTCATTCCATTTTTGTATTTATTTCATTGTTTTTTTATTTCATGCTGTCGTTTCATAATAATGGCTTCTTTATCAGGATAATGGTTTGATGAACACTACAACAATACAAGAGACATCTGCCTTGAGAGACTGAGAGATGGTGTAGTGGTCTGATGACTTGAACTTTTTACTTTGAAATGTTTTGTAGTTTTTGAGATATTTAACTTTTAAAACGTACATCTGAAAACAAGTAAGACGCGCGAACGCTGGAAGCGAACGCAGATTGACTGTGGCTGCTATATTTCAACCACACTGTAGTAGTGCACTCTGCCGCACTCTGCCGGCTGTATACAGGCAGTGCAGCTGCTGGCATTTCAGCACGGAGTTTCGAGTCACATGGGGGCGTGAGCCAATGAGAGCGTGAACACACCCGGACAGACCATAAATAAGGGACAGACACACACACAACCCAAGCACGGTGACATAGTAAGCTCCACTTGGTCGCCTCCTTCCGCGTTCGCAACTAGCAAGGACATCTTTCCAACTTGTACCTTTATCTAATCTTTCACTGAAAATTACGCAAGTGAACGGAAAGGTAAGAACCGCTGTGGTGCAGTGGTTTAGATACAGGCCTGGTAACCAGAAGGTTACCTGTTCAAATCTATCTAGGACATGTTTCCAACATTTACCTGACTCTTGCACCTTTATCTAATCTTTCACTGAAGAGCGTGCAAGAGACCAGAGAAAATATTAACCATGGTGGAGCAGTGGTTAAGATACAGGCCTTGCACAGAAGGTTCTGAGTTCAAAACCAGCAAGGACATCTTTCCAACTTTTACCTGGGGCTTTTACCTTTATCTAATCTTTCACTGAAGAGCACGCAAGTGAACAGAATAAGTAATAAGTAAGCACCACTGTGTCAATCTCAAGCATACATGTCCACAGTAAGGTGGAATTTTTAAATTGTGAATCAAGTTTATGGGTTAAAGTATGAAGGAGCAGGGAGGTGCCAAAGTTTTCAGATGTACGTTTTAAAAGTTAAATGTCTCAAAAACTACGAAACATTTCGAAGTAAAAAGTTCAAGCATTTGTGTCCACAGTAAGATGAATTATAAAAAGTGTGAATGGAGTTTCTAGGTGAAAGCGTTGTTTGAGGTGCCAAAACTTTTAAAGGAGTACATTTCTAAAACTATGAAACATTTCAAAGATTCGTTTTCAGGCAATGGGGTTTGAATGGGGTTTCTAGGTGTAAGTATGTTGGACTAGTAGCCTGCCAAAGTTTGTACCTTTTCCCCTAATATCAAAAAAAGCAGTGATATGTCAATGGCAAAATGGACATTTTGGACACCTTTTTCCCCTTAAATGTCCATTTTGCCATTGACATATCACTGCCTTTTTCCCACCTTACTGTGGACATGTATGCTTGAGATTTGTACTTTGAAATAATGTGTAGTTTTTGAAATATTTAACATTAAGTGCCCAATGCATTGTCAATGGCAATGGCCATTTAAAGGCAGAAAAAGTTAATAAACCCATGGGAGCCAGATTGCTCAGATGCCGAAGGTCCTGTGCGGGGCTTCGATCCAATCGTCATGGTCCGAAGTCAAGAGCTCTTCTGACTGAGCTACCCAAGCCCACTAGATTCTGTACATTGACATTACATGAGCTCTGAACTCTGAACAACAAGGTCATATGATCGAATCCTGGAAATGGCAAATCAGCATGTGTCTGTCTCCCTGGGGTCTAGTGCTGTAATAGGGATAGACTCCTGTGTTCTTGGCTGTTGCTGACAATAAGCCCACTTGTAAAGTGCATGAGCCAAATGCCTTTAATTAATTTTGTGGAATGACCCATCACGTTCATGTAATGTCAATGTACAAAGGTTAGTGTGCTTGGTTAGCTCTGTTGGAAGAGCTCTTGACTTCAGACCACAAGGTCATGGTATCGAATCCCAGCAAAGGATCCTTGGCATCTGAGCAATCTAACTCGCATGTTTTTTTTTTCTTCGCCTTTATCATAAAGGTTGCTGGACAATATATAGAGGATGAAATGCATAATTTATTAAATAATATAAAAGTTATATCAAATACATTGTAGAACATGAGAGACATGACGCTTTATTAGCAAGACAGTCTTTTATTATATTATTCCTCATTTTGCTGGTTTCCCCTGAAACCCCTTTACTGTTACAGAGTAGAACTGCCTTAGAATCACTGCTGATGATGTGGCCATAGCTGAATGGTTAGAGAGCCTGCCTGTCAAGCCATAAATACCAGGGCCCTATTCCTGGCAGGCCCTATTCCTGGAAAGGTGAATTAGAGCTAAAGCCTGGCTTTAACCCCTATCCTGGCTTAATTTAGCCAGGATTAGGGCTGAATCGGTTCCTAGAAAGCTGAATTATCTTGAAGATTAGTTTAGCCAGTTCACCCTGGCTAAGTTTAGCCATGACCCAATTCCACGAAAGAGAATTTAAGCAAGCCTACCTTAGTTACCATGGCAATTTAGCTGTGAAGTTAGCCTGGTCAGGAGCAGGCTAACAGCCAAGTTTACTTAATCCAGTGTCTTTGTTCTTCAAGTTTTTCCACAGTTAATTCAACACATGTGTTTGTATGGACTCATTTGAATGACCCTGCATTCAAATAAAATGAAATCAATACAATAAGATATAATCAATGTAATTATATTTCTGAAATAGTGTGTGACCATGAATCATAATTGCTTCACAATGACTCATGTGATATGTCATTGTCACTCTGTTAACACTATAGTTCATATTGTTGTTATATATATATATATATATATATATATATATATATATATATATATATATATATATATATATATATATATATTTAAATATATAAATTATTAGTTACAGGTTTAAAGGAGCCTCTTTGTAAGTCAATAAGGAGCATATTTTAAATTATCAATTTCTAGTCAATGGAGAAATTATTTTGTATTTCTTGTCCACCTTTGGAGTTACATCATGATGGCAAGTAGGTAACTACACAACCCAAACCTCTACCAAAGTGGTCTTGCAAATGTGGGGTTATTTATTGCGTGTCTCGTCCCGTCCCCCGTCCCCCGCTCATCCCGTTGCGGTCAACCCCCCCGTCCCGTCCCGTCCGTCCCGTGCACCCCCCGTCGCAGTACACCGCCCCGTCCCGTCCCGTCCCGTCCCGTCCCGTCCCGTCCCGTCCCGTCCCGTCCCGTCCGTGTCCTGTTGCCCGTCCGTCGCAAACACACACACGCACGCACGCACGCACGCACGCATGCGCGCACGCACACACACACACACACACACACACACACACTTTGCCACGCTTTCTCCCTGGATCCATGCCATGTTTCCTTTCTTGCTTAATATACATTTTACTTCCTCGTATGATTCCGGGGAGACATCAAATTTCACTTTTGGGTCTTGAGTCGAGACAGAGGCTCCCGCGGAGACATAAAATTTATCTTTTGGGCCTTGAGTCCCAAGACTCAAGGTCTTGAGTCGAACCAATTACTCCCGCGGAGACATCAAATTTCTCTTTTGGGCCTTGAGTCCCAAGACTCAAGGCCCAAAAGAGAAATTTGATGTCTCCGCGGGAGTAATTGGTTCGACTCAAGACTCTTTTGGGTCTTGAGTCTTGGGACTCAAGACTCAAATCCTGGAAATCAAATCCTGGAAAAGGCAAATCAGCATGTGTCTGTCTCCCTGGGGTCTAGTGCTGTAATAAGGATAGACTCCTGTGTTCTTGGCTGTTGCTGACAATAAACCCACTTGTAAAGTGCATGAGCCAAATGCCTTTAATTAATTTGGTGGAATGACCCATCACGTTCATGTAATGTCAATGTACAAAGGTCAGTGTGCTTGGTTAGCTCTGTTGGAAGAGCTCATGACTTCAAACCACAAGGTCATGGTATCGAATCCCAGCACAGAACCCATGGCATCCGAGCAATCTAGCTCCCATGGGTCTACTATCTTTTTTCGCCTTTATCATAAAGGTTGCTGGACAATATATAGAGGATGAAATGCATAATTTATTAAATAATATAAAGGTAATATCAAATACATTGTAAAACATGAGAGACATGACGCTTTATTAGCAAGACAGTCTTTTATTATATTATTCCTCATTTTGCTGGTTTCCCCTGAAACCCCTTTACTGTTACAGAGTAGAACTGCCTTAGAATCACTGCTGATGATGTGGCCATAGCTGAATGGTTAGAGAGCCGGCCTGTCAAGCCATAAATCCCAGGTTTGATCCCAGGCCTCAGCAATGTGTCAAAGTGTCCCTGAACAAGGCACTTAAAAAAATTGTTCACCCAAAAAATACTTATTTTCTATCAATTACACACTCCATGAAGCCTTGAATTCATGGATTTTTTTTGTTTTTGACACATTCCTGAGCACAGACTCAGACATATTGGTTGGATGCATGCCGCATATAATAGGCTATCGCATTGTAGATTAGTAGGCGATAATTCCAATATTCACTATACATTCCTCATGTTTAAGCCTAACTGAATTATATAATTATGGACTTGTATATAAATTTGTCGGCAATACTTTGCCACACTTTCTCCCTGGATCCATTTATTGCGGCCATGTTTCCTTTCTTGCTTATTATACATTTTACTTCCTCGTATGATTCCGGGGAGACATCAAATTTCTCTTTTGGGTCTTGAGTCAAGACAGAGGCTCACGCGGAGACATCAAATTTCTCTTTTGGGCCTTGAGTCTTGGGACTCAAGGCCCAAAAGAGAAATTTGATGTCTCCGCGTGAGCCTCTGTCTTGACTCAAGACTCTTTTGGGTCTTGAGTCTTGGGACTCAAGACCCAAAAGAGAAATTTGATGTCTCCCCGGGAGCCGGGACCCAAGCCTCAAGACTCTTGAGCTAAAAAGTTTGTGAACCACTGCCATTTAGAACAGTGGTTTTCAACCTTTTTCATGCCAAGGACCCCTAAATTGATATATATTTGGCCGCGGACCCCCATCTGAAAATGTTTTGTGCCAGGGTCCTCATCCATTCACGCGGGCAGGCAGCTAATCACCACCGTATCCATTCAGCAGAGCGACCCTCGCCTATATAGTGATGCAAATGTGGCCTTTGTCTTCATGGGGTACCAGGAGTGCCAGGGGTGGGGGTCTGGGCCATCACCTGTACTCACCTGGCATAAAAGGGGCTCTGACAGCAGCTTGAGCCATTCATTACTAAACTACAACATGAAGAGACCACCGCTGAAGAATTGATTGATTGATTATACCTGCATATTGTTTTTATTAACGTTTTTCAGTTTTGTAGTCTGTGTAGTGTTGTTGTTAACTTGTTTCCCCCAAGATTTTTCCCTGTGTAACCCTAATCCCTAATGTTTTAGTGAATACCACGCAAGTGAACAGAATATGTAAGAACCACTGTGGTGCAGTGGTGTAGAGACAGGACTTATAACCAGGAGATTCCCGGTTCAAATCCAACCAGGACGCTTTTCCAACTTTTACCTGACTCTTTCACCTTTATCTAATGTTTCACCGAAGAGCGTGCAAGAGACCAGTATGAACCATGGTGGAGCAGTGGTTAAGATACAGGCCTTGCACAGAAGGTTCTGAGTTCAAAAAGTCAAGACAGAGGCTCACGCGGAGACATCAAATTTCTCTTTTGAGTCTTGGGACTCAAGGTCCACAATTTAAAAATTCCACCTTACTGTGGACATGCATACTTGAGATTTTTACTTTGAAATAATTTGTAGTTTTTGAAATATTTGACTTCAAGTGCCCAATGCATTGTGCAATGGCAATGGCCGTTTAAAGGAGAAAGAAGTTTTCATACTCTATCCTATGAAGAGATTTTGGCACCTCGAAAAAGCATTTTTCATACTACATTTTTCAAAACTGCTAATTTCCATCCGTAGTCCCCAAATATAACCTCAAACATTAGGGTGAAAAACCTGGTGGCGCAGGAGTAAAGGAGAGGACTCTTAACCTGGAGGTTCAGGGTTTGAATTTGTGTCCCCGTAAGTCTTTACTTTTGGTCTTTTTAAGGCGAAGAGCACGAAGACAGCCCAATACCCTCTTTTAGCTTCGTAGGAGAGAGAGGAGCATTGGAGGCAGCCCACCTCCCTCTTCATGCCCTCTTTTAGCTCTGGTAGGAGAGGGAGGAGCATGGAGGAAGCCCAATTCCAGGGGGAGGGGCTTAATAAATTTACATAGTCATGAATCCAACATATTAATAGAAAAGATGTGTAAACAAACAAACAAAAACATTAATTTACACAACACTGATAGTGCTATGTCTATGAAGCTATTTACAGTATGAAATTTATGAAAAAGTTTAATATGCAACACAAATGTATACAATATGCAGAGGGGGTCCCTGCTTCATCTCTATCGCAGAAAAGGGGTCCTTGGCCTGAAAAACATTGAAGACCCCTGAGCTATAGTATGTGATGTCGAACCACATATATTAGAGACATAGCCATAGCCTGCCCTACAGTAACACAAAGATGAGTATCCTCAGCATAAACTGAAAGATATACTGGAATAATTGTAAAATAGTTGAGATTGTGTATTGTGGTGTTGAGTTGTGTGTTAGTTGAATGTTGTGTTGTGTTGAATTGAATTTAGGTGTTGTGTTGTGTTGTGTTGTGGTGCAGTGAGGTTGTGCGTTAGCTGTATGGTCTGGTGTTGAGTTGTGTGTTAGTTGTATGGTGTGATGTTGGGCACTAGTTGTATGTTGTGATGTTGAGTTGTATTTTTCAGCCAAACGTGAATTTACGCATGAGCAAACAATACATTTATTTTTATTCTATTCTAGAAATATGAAATGGTAAAAGAAGAAAGAACAACTTTTGCAACTTTTACAACTTAGTTTATTGAATGTTTAGGGCGCGCTCCCACCAAGAGTTGGCTGGCCGCTGTTAAACGCAGGTTGTGCGCGGCCACAGTTTTTTGCAGCCAGCGGATTCTAAAAAACGGGAGTGTCGCGCCTGTCACTCACTTTCAGGACCCTCCCCGCAGCCCGCACCGCCTGTGCCTGCTGCCTTGAGCACCATGTTGCTTCCGGAGTCTTGAGACAGTCCGCCTTCCACTCACCCGATTGGACAGAGGGATAAAATCGGCTCCTGCCTCCAGCAGTTTTATGCTTAGTCGCGGAGAGCAGATAAACGCAAGGTCTGCGCGACAAGCGGAAAAATCTGCTCTTGCGTGAATCAACGCATTTGCATTGACAATGCATTGGCAGATTCTGCAAACAGCGGCCAGCCAACTCTTGGTGGGAGCGCGCCCTTAGTGTGATTATTTCAAATATAATGTATAAATAAATGTTCAAACTGCGTTTTATTTGAGAGAAGATTTGTGATACAAAAAAAAATCCTATTTCTTCAAATTGTTTCCCACAGAGCTGCGAGGCAATCTGTTTAATCAGATCCACTGAAATCTACAGTGTGAAAGTGACATTTTAAATCAGTGTTACATGCTCAATAAATGCCTTGGCTTAAATGTATCCATGTCAACAAAAATAAGATCATGATATACCAGGATATCAGCTCATTATATTCCACCAAGAAGGAACACAACAAGCTATGGAGGTCCTCATTAAACATTACTATAATAATAAATACAGCTATTTCCATGTTTTCAAATTAAGGCACAACCTGAATCTCATTGAAAGCAGCATGAGGAGATTAGTGATTAGAAACATGATTCAATCAATTTGCTTTTCAACACATGACAACATGACGCAGATGGAGCCAAAGCCTCACAGCCAGAGCCCATGGCTATGTGTGGGTCCTTGGTATGGAAAGGTTTCGGAACCCCTGGTATAACTGATGACAATGTTGTTTTCTGATAACACTCGGTCAGCAGAATTGGCTGTAAGAGGGTTTATAATATTGGCGGATTTGTGTAATTATGTGAGGAATAAATGAACTGTTTTTCTTTATTCGTGTCCTTACAGACCCTAGCCCTGGGGACTCACAGTAGTGCTGTGATTATATGAAAAATAAATCTTTTTTTAATGAGCAAAATGCCCCCAGGGATTAAAGGGGGGGAAAAAATCTCACGCCTGAATTGTTTTAGGCCAAGTCCCAACAATTTGTGAAATGCTGTGAAAGGCTTGCGCTCTTTTAGCACAATAAGTAAAATTATGTTTTGGTATTATCATTCTACACACATGTTCCTGCTGTTCTGCATACAGCCAACTAGTTGAAGAAATTGCAGATTGAGGCTTTAATCTTTGCTTTTATGAAATACACGAGACCATTGGGGGTTTATGGAAGATGGTTCTTCTGAACATGTTTGCTAGTCTGACCATTTCAAATACTCCATAATCTTAAAATGAAATATCTATTATTAATATTGGGGCTTGACTTTACCAGCCAAATGGTGCAGAGCAGCTGTGTTACAAGCCAAGAGAAAGACATGCTGGCCTCTCTGGGATTCAAAAGATCAGTCTGAGAACTTCAATTCATGTGCCCCTTTAAAGTAAATGGATCTTAGAGGGTACATCTACTACAAAATGGCTGCAGACAGGATTCACGGCATCGTCAAGGGAATTGAGCACTTTCGGGGCGTTACTTCTTAGAGGAGAATAACTTCCTTAAGACGTTCCTCTTGGACCTGTCCTTGGTGGTGAGGTCGTCGGCTCCATGGGGGGGCATGCCCGGTTGGGAGACATCATGGTCGGTGGGGGGAGGCGGGGGTGGTGTTTGAGGGTGCAGGCTCCGTGGAAGACTTCTAGACCCCTGGACCCCTTCAGCAATGGTCCAAAATGCACAAAATTAATCAAGAAATCAGAATGATCCAACATTTGGGAATATCATTTATAGAAAATATATATCTACAAACTCACAGCATGTCACTTCGTGTGCCGCGCTGCAAGCTTGTACATCTGCTATTTTTGAACATTTTTGAAACATTTTGAAAGTGTAAGTGAAAAAATGTATGAACACAAATCTTCTCTTCTGGGGGTCCCAAACATTTTCAGATGAGGGGTCCGCTTTAGAAGGCATTTGTAGAATCTGCCTCAGGTCTTAATGGATTAAAGGTTTAAAACCGAGCGAGCCTCAGTGACTTACCTGTGTGCCTTGCCCCTTCTACCCCCTCAGGGTAGCGGTGGAGGTTGTAGTAGGTATGGGGGGGTTTGGGAGGCGGTTCTCTCTCTGTAGATGTCGGTCTCTGCTGTCCGTCAGCCCTGTCCAAAGGTTTGGTCAAAACAGGATCTTCCACCACCTCAGATAGCTTCTCGGAGCTCAGGTTGACTGATGACGCTCTACTAAAGAACAGAGATGACCAGCTGAAAGGGTTTCTACAGACAGACATATTGTATAGGGTGGCTGTTGGGTGGAAACCTTGTATGTCCAAAACCGTTCCTGTTTTATAATCATTTTAATGATAATAAAATCGCGAGCCGTTGTGAGCTTGTAGATTTGCTATTTTCACTACTTTTGTGTGACACTCACGTATGATGAAGTAGTAGGGCATGACGATATGTTTGATGGGCAGCCATCATGTTCACTGCAGTAATGCCTGATTTAAAATGTCATCCAGGAAAGAGGTTTTGACTTTTGCCTTCGGTACTGTATACTTGTATACGTACCAAAAAAATTATAATCGTGAAATGTACAATATTGTAAATTTGTAAATTTCAGAAATTTATTTATTTTCCTAGATCATGTACCTGAACTGTTTCTTAACTTTTGTAGGTGAACTATTTTCTGTTTGTTGTATCTGTTGTACGTTGCTGTGTATGATGGGAGTGTATTTGGGAGTGACAGACCCCAGTGACAGACCCCAGGAAGAATAGCTATGCTTAGGCAAGTGCTAAAGGGGATCCATAATAAAGTAAAAGTAAAGTAAAGGCTGTGTGGAAAAGAGTAACAAAGTGTTGTGTGTCCTCATCAGTTCAGTTACCCAGAGTCGTCAGAGTCTGTACTGTTCTGGGAACAGCTCTGCAGCTCTCCAACCCAGCTCAGCTGTAGGTCTCTGTTGGGAGCGGCAAACAGGTACTGGCTTCCATCCTCCAGACTGAAGGTTGACAGGAGAATAGTAGATTCATAATCATATATCAGTAAAACATGTTTCTCCTTGTTGTCCTAAGCAGTGGTTCCCAAACATTTTAGCTCAAGACCCAAAGGAGAAATCAGACGCTTACCCGGGGCCCAAGCTAGTGAAAATAGCAGATGTGAGCTTGTAGAGCCGCTATTTTCAATACTTCTTAAAAGTTGTTTTTTAAATGTATTTATGGAAATATAACTTTTATTTATGAAATACTTTTGAAAAATGTTGGAATAGTTTTTAATTGATGAAAAGTTGTGATTATTTTTGAATAAACTTTAATCTTTTGACATGTGTTTTTTAAATGTAGGAAACGAAAAGAGGGGGATATTTACTCGCGACCCATAAAAGTTGTTCCGTGAGTTGCGACCCAGTCATAGGTCCCGACCCACTGTTTGGAAAGAGCGGTCCTTAAGACTTACATCAGCTTGAATGTGTGGTCCTTCCTGCGGTAGTATGGGTTCTCCCTACACACTGCTCCCAGCATGCTGATTGGAGGCCATCTAGAGGTCTTCTGTGGTATTATATTTCAACACACATTTTCATTCATTCACGAGAATCCGTTAGAAAATGGATCATAAAACAACTAAATGCAAGTCACTTGCTGAAGTCTAGTCCGGAAGTTTTTATGGATCAAATCCATAAAAACAACAATGAAACAACAATGAAAAAGGGAAATATATTAGTATTTAAAGGTAGGGTAAGTGATATTCTTATGTTAAAATAAGTGTTAAATACTGTAGCTCTATAGCTATTCCTCATAGCACTCATTGCTATAGATTGACAGGGGTCTCCTTGTCTCTGCAGCTCTTTGGTAAACAGAAAACTAATTTTCAGGTCAGGATACCAACTTTATCCAATCAGGATAGAGAACTCACACAGGATACAGGATAAACAAGTGAAATTGGAAGTGATGACACAAAGAAATAAGCAGACAAAATTGGAACGGTAAAAAAAAAATGCAACCCACCTGAAAATGTATTTTCTGTTCATTAAAGAGCTGGAGAGATGTTACTGAACAAACACTCGCAGAATAGAGTGCTTGAACAAAAACCTTTTGAATTCACCAAAAAATGTCACTTACCCTACCTTTAACTCATGTGTCCATACCTCTTTTGCAGCCTGTCTGTCTCTGTACAGACTGAGTGTCTCTCTCTCCAGAACCGTATAAACCGTCTCCCAGTGCTCCGCCCCCTGACAAAACACACTGATTACCTGATTACCTACATTGCTGAAAAATATCACAAAAGAATGAATAGCTCTATTTCCATATTGGGTGGGAATGCAATTCATTTGGTTAGCTTTAATTTCCCTCATAACGAATAATATTAATAATTCATGATATCGAGTGACAACTCAATATTATTGAGGGAGAACAAAGTATTGTGTTGAACTTGTCTCTCCATGATGTGATGTCTGTGTTATGTGTCAGTACTGTTTCTGTTGTTCAGACAGACAGGCAGGCAGGGTCTCTCACCTTGTTTCCTCCCTGTTTGAGTTTGATCTCCAACATCCCATCCATCCTGACTGCCAGGCCTGCCCTCTCCTACACACACACACACACACACACACACACACACACACACACACACACACACACACACACACACACACACACACACACACACACACACACACACACACACACACACACACACACACACACACACACACACACACACACACACACACACAGGCTTTTGCATTGGCCATTTTTCTTCACTCAGATGTTAAAATGACAATGACAACAAAAGCAATAAGTTACATATTTTGTTCTGATGAGACATCTCACCTCAGAATCATAAACAAAGACTACTGCATATGTTTCTTACATCAGAGAGACTGGTGGTGTCCTCTGGAATCTCCTCCAACTTCCTCTGAAGCCCTGGAGGGGGTGGGGAAGGCTCAGGGGACAGCTCCTCATCCAGCATTGTGATTGGTGGTGATGAAGAATCAGGAAGATCAGGCCCGTTCCTGATTGGTGGGTTGGTAAGACGTCCCCTCATTGGAGGTGTCGGTGATTCGGGGGGAGTTGAAAGGCTTTCTGTGATTGGTGGCGGCGGAGGCGCAGTGGGAGCGACAAGCTTTCTGATTGGTGGAGGTGAATCCGGGGAGCCATAGAGCTTCTCTGACTGGCTAAGTGGTTGAGAGGGGGTGGGATCTGAGGGAAGTGCCAACTTCTGATCTTTGAAGGAGACTTTGGGCTTCGGAGCAACTCGGGGTTTGGCTTTAGGGCTTACGTCTTCATCGGGAGAGGAAGAGGAGGGTACAGGAGAAGGTTTGGAGGAGCAGGGTGAGGGTGGAGGGGAGGAGGTAGGTTTAGTTGGTAAGCGGGACGTTGAAGTGTGACTCCTCCAGACGGCCACATCAGGATCTTGTGACTCCTCCTCCCACCTCAGCTTCCTCTCTCTGACAGAGCCCACGTCAGCAGAGAGAGACGGGCTAGGAGGTGGACTAGGGGAGGTGACGAGATGGGTAGCGACTACCTGTCTCTCTGCTCTCCCGGGGGCCTGTCTTTCTCTCTCTCCGTTCACTTGTCTGCCTGTTCTGAGTGAGTCCACCTGTCTGTCTCCCCGTTTGTCTAGCTGTCTGTCTCCTTGGGCATTTATGTCCATCTGTCTGTCTGTTCTGGCCTGTTGTTCTACTTGTCTCTCTTTTGGTCTGTCAACCCATCTGTCTGCTCTAAGCTGTCTGTCTGTCCTGTCTGTCTGCCTGCCGCTGCTGACTCGCCGGACTATGGCGCTGGGGGAGGTGGAAGTGACACGGGAAGTCTTGGGGTCTGATGGCTTCCTCTTCAGGGAGGAGACACGGACCACCGCAGCTTCGCGCTCCTTGTTTCCACGGAGACCAAGTCTCTTTTCCCGCTGGGATAAAAACAGAATAACAAATTATATCAAAAACATTCATGCAAGGAACTTATTTGGTATCTGGTGAGAAACGGTTAACAACTGTCGAATGACTTCTGAAGTACACTACTGGACTGTGTTGTCTTACTTTTGAGGTGGAAGTATCCTACCTGTGTGATCTTCTGTTGTAATGCTGCAAAGCGGTCATTCTGGGCTTGGATCATAGCCTCTAGGTCCTCCTGCTTCTTCATCAACTCCATAACATCAGACACAGAATCCTGTAGAAACCGCAACACAGAACAACATTAGAACAGAATCCCACTGAACCAATTTGACGTCAGCAGTTACAGACCTGCCCGTGTTGTTTTAGATCCAAGGACCCCAAAATCAATTATGTACTTGGCCGCATCTGAAAACATTTTGTGCCAGGGACCCCCATACTAGTTACATACATACAATTAGCAGATCTACAAGCTCTCAATGCATCGCAATGCGATGGCTTGACAACCCCCAAAAATAATCATATTTGAACTGGGGACGAGTTGAGGCATTACATTTAGTTTGACTCGGTTCCACAGATAAATATTGTGAAAATAGCCGAACTACAAGCTCACAACGCCTTGCACTGCGAGGCGTTGTGAGCTTGTAGATCAGCTATTTTCACAATGTTTGCCTCTTTCTAATATTTGACAATTTGGCCAATTTGTTAATAAAACGGTCTTAAGTCATTAAATTGTAACTTTAGAAATGTGCAGATGGGATCCCGACCCCCAGTCTGGGAACCACCGGTCTAGACTAGAGACCCACCCCATAGTCCTCAGCTTTCAGTGTGTTCTCATAGGAGCTGAGCCAGCGCTCTGCCTGCTCCAGCTCTCTCCTCAGCATCATGATCTCCATCTCCTCCTCATACACCACCCTGGTCTCCCCCCACACCTCCTCCACCCGCTCCTGCAACTCCTCCAACTCACACACACGCTCTTCCACCTACAGCGGAAGAGAAGGAGGAAGAGAGAGAGGTCACAGTAAATGTCACATTTTAACTGTAATTTACTAAATTGTGTCACTATATCTGTTTTCTAAATGTCCAGGTACTTATATTCTTTTAAATATTTGAAAAAAAGTTTGGCAGGAATGTATATACCATGCGTCATAGTCAATGGCAGAACACTTGTATGTTTCTTTAGGTACCTGATAAACTAACTAGACAAAGTAGCATTAGTCTAGTTCTGGTTCAGAGTTCTGGTTGCGGAACACCTTTTAAAAGGGATATTTCACTTTCAAACATGTTTGGGGTAATCTTAACGTCGACTTATGTTTAAAAAATATATATATAATTTCCCCCCCCCCAAAAAAATCTTAGAAAACACAGTTTCCTCATGCATTAGAAGGACAATATCAGTCACCAGAACAAAGGACGAGTGTTTTCAATGAATCTAACATGGTTAAATGGATTTTGAAGTTACAATGGGTTTGTAAAGGAAGGGGGCTTGTCTGTTAAAATGAATATCAAATATCTAAATACTGAATCAAGCAACTTCAAAACTGTCTGGGGTGCTCACGAAAGGCAGAGTAGACGTTAGAATGCCCCAAAACATGTTTGAAAGTGAAATATCCCTTTACGTAGTGCATGTTTGTGAGACATCTCACCTCTTGGCTCATGAAGTTGCCCTCCAGCACCAGCCGACGCCCTTCATCTTTCACAGCCTGTGATTTGTGTAGCTGTCTCTCAATCTGCAGGTGGTACTCGTCGTGCTTTTTGATTAGCTGCTCCAGGTCTGTCCCCTCCCCTCCTAGCCCCTCCCCTCTCACCAGAGACAGCATCTCTCTCAGCCAGGACCTGAGACACAGAGACGGACAGATGTCAGTCGATAGATGTCACCCAAGAGAGTGCAGAGTCGAGTTAAGTAGAACCAGCCCGCTCCGCACTGGTACAGGTATTTCACAAACATAATATAATTAATCTATACATTCACATAATCTGTGTGTGTGTCTGTCTGTCTGTGTGTCTGTGTGAATGTCTGTCCTGGGCAAACTCGGGCACTGTGTCCCAAATGATACACATTTTCAAACTTGGCGTCTGTCCCAAATGATAATATAATATAATATAATATAATATAATATAATATAATATAATATAATATAATATAATATAATATAATATAATATAATATGTAAAGAGAACCTACATGAGTTCAGTCCAGCGGGTCAGATATCTGTGTACAGCCTCAGCCTGGCCCAGTCTCTCCCGGCGCTGGGAAGTCTTGTCCTGGAGGTTTTCCCACAAAGCATCCACCTCCTCCAGCCTCCCAGTCACAGCAGCTCTGGCCTGGGGCTGCCGTCTGCCCAGTGCCCTGCCCTCCTCTCTGCTCCTGGACACCTCCTCTGACAGCACAGCCAGATCCCTCTGGACGCGCACACACACACACACACACACACACACACACACACACACACACACACACACACACACACACACACACACACACACACACACACACACACACACACACACACACATCATATCATTTTTGTTGATATTATATTGCTTAGATTGATGCAATGTTCTTGGTTTACCTATCCTAGATTACTGAGGCACTACTCTGTCTCTCTGTATTTGATGTATGTGTTTACCTTGTAAATCTGGATTAAGAGCATCTTCTAAATGCCTAAATTGTAATTGTAGTTGTAAATTGGCATATTCTATTTCCATAATTCCTTTAAGGGCCTGGTTTAGTAGGCCTATATTATAGACCTAATAATCCAGGATCTTTCCTATTTCCATATGGCCCATAGAGGTCAACTAAAGCTTTTTTCCTACCTCCTGACCCCTGTCAAGGTCTACCAAACCACAGTGTTTCCTTTTTTTTTTTTTTTCTTAAATTTTTATCCCACGATTTTGTAACCCTATTTTTTACACCCAGTGTCAATTGTCTATGTAATCCTGGGCACTACCTTCCCTCTGCCAACCTAGGGAGGCCAGGGCCGAGCTCATGCCTCCTTCAATGCATGAGAGCCAACTGACCTTCTTGTCACCTGACAGGGGAGAGGTTCCCTGGTTGGACGTAGCGCGTGGAAGGAACACGTTATTCCAACCAGTTCCTTTCCCCTCCATCAGGCGCCCCGGCTGGCCAGGGGGAGGCAGTATAGTGACCAGGATTACTGCATGTTTTTGTGAGGGTACCTACCCTAGGAGACACAGGGAGAACATGCAAACTCCACACAGAAAGGACCTTTCGCCAACCCCACCTAGGGTATGGGCACTGATGACGCGGAGGAGAGAACACGCCCCCAGCGCCCACAGCGTCCCCTGCGGGAATCGAACCCAGGACCTTCTAGCTGTGAGGCGACAGCGCTACCGACTGCGCCACCGTGCCCCAACCACAGTGTTTCCTAGCTCCACATGCCCAGAGAGGGCTACTTAACCTGGGTGTATACCTCCAGGGCTTCATGTTGTCTAAGCAGGGTCTGGACAGAGAGCAGATCATGGTCCAGGTCTTCAGAGTCCAGGCCAGCCTCCTTCTCAGTCATTCTGCTCTTCAGCTCATCCATGTCATGGTTGAACTGGTGAACCTCCCTGGCTGAGCTGAGGTTCTGACACGCAGGAAACATTTTATTTTATTTTTACATTTAACAGAACTGAATGATGATGAATGCATGGTTTATTTTGGGTCTTTGTTTACAACAAACCAAAACACACTTGTGTGGATTTACAACAAGAAAATCATCATCATAAATGTACATATCCAACCAACTCAAACACAAAATCCAAATTCAATGACCCAAAAAAGCAATAGGCTGAAGCACAATGCTTACTTTTTGCCTATCCTTTACTATCCATAAAAAAAACATAATATCTGCTGTAAGATAAAGAGAAAAAAGAAAGAAAATAATTTACTCAAAATGTTAAGCTTTTTTAAATCTGCCCTGAGATCTACACATTTAAACTCATCACTAAGGCTATTTTCCATAGTTTAACACCCAGGCCAAAACTGGAACACATCTAGCTTTTACATTAGTTATTGCTTTTAAAAACACATAATCCTCTTAAATTATACTTTCCTTCTCTTGATTTAAAAAGACGTTGAATACAAACTGGAAGCCTTTTACTCTTAACACAAATAAAAAAAAATATAAATCGTAATAGCACCTCTTTCCAGTTGTACTGTATATGAAGCTCAAAACGTTTGTTTAATTGTGATTTTGTTAGCACGGGTTGATTTTAAAGGTTATTTTAAGACATTTCTGTTTTAATTAAACAGAAACATTTAGCAGAGAGGAGGTATGGCATGCAACACAGGTATTGAGGCAGGAATAAAACCCAAGATGTTTCGAACATTGGATCGCTTAACTGGTTGAACTGCCAGGAAACCCAGGTCACATTTTAGCCCATTAAAACCGGGAAAGCATCTGTGTAATTTTAGATTTTGTTTGCGTTGGCTATTAAAAAATAGCAGATGTACAAGCTCACAGCGTGTCACTTCGTGCCGCGCTGCGAGCTTGCACATCTGCTATTTTTGAAAACATTTAGAAAAATCTTGAAAGTGTGAGAACTAACTGATTTAGAAGGCATTTGTAGAGTCGGCCTCAGGTCTTAATGGGTTCAAATGTACAGTAGGACTTATCTTGTGCGAATAGTGTACTGTATGTAGCTAGTTCATCTTATTGGAGGATTCACTGGGTTCTCCTAACCTGTTGTCGGCTCTTGATGGTCTGGTTTATCTCATCCCACAGTGAGCTGAGATCCAGCAGCTTCCTCTGGACCTCCGGCCTCTGCTGAACAGACCGTCCCATCTGCTGCGCCGACGCTAGGCGGCTCTGACCTAAACCACGCACCTCACACACCACCACCTCCTGCTTCTTCTGAAGAACCTGGAGACAAAGGAATTACACTGCGTTAGCACTGTTAACGGGTCCAGGACACGTCAGCGTGATGAAATCTTCTCGGGAAACTTGGTTGTTTCAGTAGCCGTTGTGGACACATGAAGGAGAGTAAGAACTCACTTACACAGCATAAAAGCAATAAAATACATGATAGAAGAGAAAAGCAGCAAATCTCAAACTTTCGATAATTGCTGAGTTCATAGTGAAAATATACATCTATACTATTGGGGCGCTCGGGTGGCGCAGTGGTAAAGTCACTGCCCACCACCACGGAGGTTGTGGGTTCAAATCCACCGTGGTGCATCAGGCTTTTGTCGAGCGTCTACACGAACACAATTGGCCCGTGTTCGGGGGAGGGTGATATCGGTCATTGCACGTACTCCTACGGGCTGGGGCGGCACCCGTCAGTGGGGAGTGTTGGGCGGGAGGAGTAGGGCGAAGGCTCTACGTCCTCCTGGTGGGGGCTCCTCACTGGCAGTAGGATACGACAGCAGTGACAACACAGAAATGTGTGTGGGGAGGAATTAATTGGCATAACGACTACATTGGGGAGAAAAAGGGGTAAAAAATGAAATTTTTTAGAGAGAGAAAAAAATAAGAAAATATACATCTATTATGTGTCTATGTGAACTTGTTTTAAAGTCTTGTCTGTCCTTGTTAATATGTCAGTCTGTAATGCAGGATGTTCAAAATGAGTTTATAAACTTGGGCAATTAGGTGGTGCAGGGCTATAGTTCCTGCCTACCACTGCGGAGACTAGAGGTTTGAATCCTGTGTTTGGCAGGAATTCTGCATCTGTATTAAAATCCTTATAAACTCTTAAAGTCGTTACACACCAGGAACAATGCGAATAAACCATACGAAAATGTGATAATTTCACGTCAAAGTTTTATTTTATTTTGGTATGCCTCTTTCATACAGGCTGATGATTTAATTTGTGCTGACCTTGTTTAGAAAAAATCGCTTAATCGCCTCGTTATAATCGCACTCACTCATAACATAAACAGCAGTTTAAATTAATGTGAATTAATCACACGAAATAATCGCTCCCGGTGTGTATGGGTTTTAAGAATAAATCATAAATTATGACTGTTGGAGTGACATTACTGTACGTCATGTGACTAAAACATTGTGGTTCTCATCCCAGTTCTAGTTTACCTCCACATCCTCCAAATCCTGCCCATAATCCTCCGACTCTGCCAAGCTCTTCCTGGACGTCAGCCATGCTTGTAGTTCTTTAGCTTCTCTCTGGAAGGTGTATAGGCTGATCTGTTCCGCCAGGGCAGCGCGTCGAGAGGAAGACAGTTGCAGGAGAGTCTCATAGTGCTCCAGTACCTCAGGCAGAGACTGGCTCACCAGGTGGCTGAGAGACAGACAGGTAGGAAGACAGGAAAAGAAACAGAAATAGAGATTCTAGGATCAACTGACATCCACAGTTATGCTTCTCATTTGCTTCAATGAGTACAGGCATCACATTTCTGTGGAGGATTCTGGGAAGACAAGTGTAAAAAAAGGCACTGGTGTCCAAAGTAGAGCTCTTAACTTTCTGCACCTTTCAGATGTCTGGATCAAATGTTGACAAATGAAATAGCAGGCAAACAAATAACAATGAACTCCCCATTTTAAATGATTTGTCATGGACAGATTGAAATTGGGAGCTGCATGGAAGGTATTGGCAGAAATTGTTGGTTTGGATGGCAGGTGAAGAGAGATAATGTTTGACTAATGGAAGCTAACGGCAACATGAATTTGATATCGCATCATTATTCATTTGTAATTTTTTCAATAGAATGGCTGATTGTCTCAAATGAGTTGTTTTATGCTTAATAAAATTGCGTATCTGTATTTGTTATGTCTTAATCTTAAAAGCTGATGCACAGGCCTTACATTAAAAGGCTTGTAATTTTTCATTATGTTGTTGCTCTACCAAGATTCCTTGAGTAATTGTTTGCGTAGGCCTCTAAACATGTAATTCAAATAAGTAAACAACTAAGTAAGACTCTACCTGTTGGGGTGGTCTAGATGCTGTAGTTTGGCTCCGGTCTCCTGGAGTCTCTCCACCCTCTCTCTCTGGCTCTCCACCTCCACCTCCAGAGTGTCTAACCTCCTCAACAAGCCTTCTGTCGCCTCCTCACTACGCCCACAGTCCTTAGCCTCCACCGACACCCTCTGCTCCTCCAGCCACAGCTCCAGCTCCGACACCTGGGTAGACAGACAGACAAGTTCAATGATTCGCCTATACAGAGAGAAAGGTTAACCACTTCAATCCTATATACTTTGTTGACTGGGATCCCCATGGGGTTTATACTTGGCCCCCTACTTTTTCGCCTCTACACCAAAACGTTTCACCAAAAATAGCCGATCTACAAGCTCAGAACACATTTTAATGTGACACCTTGTAAGATTGTAGATCTGCTATTTTGGCCGAATGCTCACCTATTATGACATGCCAAGAATAAGGGTGATAGGGTTCATGTCGTTAAGACAGCTGGGTGTAGATAGTAAGTGAGTAGGTCATCAGTTGAGCAATGAGGGTGTTTACTCCCCTAACAAGGTAGATTTAGACAACACATCTGGGGAAAGACACAGGCTAGACACACACACACACACACACACACACACACACACACACACACACACACACACACACACACACACACACACACACACACACACACACACACACACACACACACACACACACACACACACACACACACACACACACACACACACAGGTACCTCGGCTAGGAAGGTGTGTATATTGAGGGCCTCCAGTAGGAGTCTTCCTCTAGTCTCGGTTCCTCTCTTGAGCTCTTCGTAAAGCTCTCTGAGCTCTGATAGGCTGTCACTAATCTCATGGGAAGCAAAGTGGCGGCCTCTCACCTGGGATTCAAACCACGGCACAAAAAAGAACGGATCACAGGGAAAGTCTCACATTAGATAGTGTATTATCTCTAGCAATTCATCACCCTGTTGCAATTCTAAGCCTGGTTAGTGGTTAGTGTTATCCTATCAGCCAAAATATGACCATTCAAAATGGTTCTGTAAACATGAGAGAGCAGGTTCCCTACCAAGTTCTGTCCCGCCTCCTGGACTGTCTGGACCAATGGGGCATGGCTAGAGATCTCCTGCATTACAGCCTGAAAAACACAGAATGAACAACACAGATTTGTATTATTTGATCTCTCTCTCTCTCTCTCTCTCTCTCTCTCTCTCTCTCTCTCTCTCTCTCTCTCTCTCTCTCTCTCTCTCTCTCTCTCTCTCTCTCTCTCTCTCTCTCTCTCTCTCTCTCTCTCTCTCTCTCTCTCTGTTGCTCCGATCCAAACCAAACTTGGTACAAACATTCAGGGGAACTGCCATCAGAATAGCCACACCAGTGGCCTCATGTGGCCCCCAGGGGCCACAGCCCACCTGGACAGCAGCTGCAGTGACAGTTACTTCAGGACCATGGACAGCAGCATCAATTACTTCAGAACCATGGACAGCAGCTACAGTTACTTCAGGACCATGGACAGCAGCATCAATTACTTCAGAACCATGGACAGTAGCTACAGTTACTTCAGGACCATGGACAGCAGCTGCAGTGACAGTTACTTTAGACCAAGACAAAAAAAAGAAAGCCCAACTGGCTTTTACTTCCCGTTTCTATGTGAACTGTGAAGTAGGTGGTTGTAGTAGTAAATTAAACATCTTTGCTCCAGACCAGCTGCAGTTACTTCAGAACGATGGACAAACATTGTTCAGGGGTCTGCCATGACAATAGTCACACTAGGGGCCATATCAGTGGCCCCCAGGAGCTACGTACGGGGGCCACAGGCCACCGTTGCTCCAATACGCACCAAACGTGCCACAAACACTGTTCAGGGGTTGGCCATGAGAATAGTCACACCAGGGGCCACGTCAGGGTCTCCCGGGGGCCATAGGCATACTGTTGTTCCTATCCGCACCAAACTTGGCATGAACACTGTTCAGGGGTCTTCCATGAAAATAGTCAGATCAAAAATCTAAATTGAATTGGCTTTATTGATAGTCCATAGTGAAGAGAGACAGAATCAGGGAGAGAGAGTTGGGATGTGACATGCAGTAAAGGTTCACCGGGCATGGGAATCGAACCCTGGACTTCCTCAGGTATTAGCGCCTATGGTATGAGCTCAACAGATCATTTTAAATGTAGGATATTCAACTAATCAGAAAAAAGACTCAGACCTGAATTTCAACAGCCTACTATCACCTTAAGAAAATTATGTCCCAGTAAGATTTGGAAAAATATGTCCATGCGTTTATCTTCAGTAGACTCGACTACTGTAACAGTGTCTTTACAGGTCTCCCAAATCAAATCGGTCAGATGACTGCAGTTGATTGAGAACACTGCTGCTTGAGTCCTTGCTAACACCAAGAGTGGATCATATCACTCCAGTTCTTAGATCTTTCTTCACTTGCTGTCTACAATTATTTATTTATTTCCAAAATACTACTGTTGGTAAAACAATACCTGGTGTTTTTTGACCATCTGTTGAGTAGTGGTCAGACTGTTTCCCAGTTCTTTACTGGTGGTATTCTGCAGCCTGTCATTCATCCAGTTTAGCTCCTCCCCTAGGTCTCTGTAGAACTGGAACAGCAGCTGCCAGGCCTCCAGGGTTTCCCTGCGACTCTGCAGGGGCTCAGACAGACGATTGTACCTGGGGAAAAAATAGTTATTGTATAATATTGTAGTGTTCCCTAGAAGGAAGTTCTCTTTTGGCTGGGCACTCTACATGTTTGTTCATTAGAAGTTTTTAAATCTTCTTACTCCTGTTGTGTAATGGCTTATTTGTTTTGCCTCTTTAATTCTTTTCGTTTTAAGTCTATTTAAAAAAAATTCTGTCTGTTTTTAAATCTGACCTTGTATTGGACTTTGGTTGACCTTTGGTTATTGTAAATGTGCTTTATCAATACAATTTGAGTTGAGTTGATAGGTCAGCCCCAGAAAAAATACATCTTGGAGCTTGTTAAGGACAGACATGGGACTTAAATCCAGGCTGCCCAGAAATGTAAACGGTCATTTTAAACCAAAAATAGAATTTGTAAAGAATTTGTCTGTAGTCTGTAGTCTGTAATATTGTTGTTGGTTTTGTTTACTTGCTGATGGTGTGCGTTACTCGTCTCTGGATCTCTTCAGCAAGGAAGTTTCCCTCAGACAGGAAGTTCTTAGAAGTCTCCATTAGACCCTAGGATGAAAACCATCAAAAACCAAATTAATATCATCACCTACCTACAGTAGCTGGAAGAATAGAAAACATTTTGTGCTCTACCTGTATTCTGTCTCGGTGTCCATCAACTTCTTCCTCTAATCCCTGCAGAGCTTTCAGCAGCCGACTAACAGACGGTATGTCGCTTCCACAGTCTTCACTGGCCAGTTCCTTCTCCACAGACCCCACCCACTGTTCCATGTCATCCAGTGAACGCTGGAACTGCAGCCCCTGGAGAAAGAAATGGTCTGAAGAGTGATGACTGAATAACTTGGGTGTTTCAGAGTTTATATCACAGAGACGGAGTAGTATCTAGGGGTAACTTCCATTGTAACGCAGCGCCATATTGGATGTATGTAATGTGTAATCATCCCGTCATATGTAATTAAAATGTTAGTTTTTTTTAGAAACGTAAACAAAACCTTGTGTACGTGCGTGCGTGCGTGCGTGCGTGCGTGCGTGCGTGCGTGCGTGCGTGCGTGCGTGCGTGCGTGCGTGCGTGCGTGCGTGCGTGCGTGCGTGCGTGCGTGCGTGCGTGCGTGCGTGCGTGCGTGCGTGCGTGCGTGCGTGTGTGTGTGTGTGCGTGCACGCGTGTGCGCGTTTGTGTACCTGATAGGCCTGCTGTAGTCGTGTTTTCTTGTCCTTACAATTGTTGAACAGTGTCTCCCAACAGTCGGTCAGCTCTCTCAGACTACACTTTACCTTCTCCTCAGCAGAAACATGATCGCCGGACAACAGCCCCTGTCCCTCCTACGTGACAGACAACATGCAACATGTATGTGTAATATGTAATATCAGCACGTACAATATGTAACACAATGTAATACCAGCACACAGAACACACATATTGTACAATATGTAACACATGGTAATACCAGCACATGGAACACAAATATTGTACAAAATGTAACACAATGTAATACCAGCATATAGAACAAACAACTCAAGGTGTCTTGGCCAGTCCTTTGTGCCAGTAGCCATCAATCACCAAAAGCAACATTTGTTGTTCTGATTTGGATTATTGACTCCTGCTTTCTGACACATTTGCACACGACACGGACAACCGGAATGTACACCATAGTACAGATGCCTGTAAAAGATAAAGGCCCTTGGACACAAAGTGAGAGACCAACACACACACATACACACATACACACACACACACACACACACACACACACACACACACACACACACACACACACACACACACACACACACACACACACACACACACACACACACACGCACACACGCACACACACACACGTGCGCACACACATCATTTTACTGCTATACTTGTGAAGACCATACCTTAATCAGTGAGTCCACTCTGTCCTTGTTGGCCAGTATCTCTGTCTCAAAGCTCTGATGTTTCAGCAGTTTGGCCTGGAGGTTGGTCGGTTCTCTCCAGCTCTCATCCACGGCCACAGCGCTACGCTCCGTCAACCACACACACACCTGCAGGAATCAGACAGGGAAAGTTGAAGAGAAACTGTTCATAATTTGTCATGCTGTCTAACTATCTTTCTAGCTATCAGTAGAACAGAACAGAGCACAGTAGGGCAGAGTAGAGTACCTCGTAGCTGCTTGACAGAAACCGTTGTAGCTGCAGAGCCTCGTCCAGAGCTCTCTGACGAGATTTACACTGCACCATTAGTCTGTCCCTCCTACACGCACACCACACACACACACAAATGCACGTGCAAACACGCACACACACACACAGTATGGCATTAGTTTAGAAACAGACTCAAAATCATTATTTTTATTAGCCCAGTAAGGCTACAGTACATGGCATACATGGAATATGAATTGGTGGTTTGATTACTGCCTGTCTGTCTGTCTGTCTGTCTGTCTGTCTGTCTGTCTGTCTGTCTGTCTGTCTGTCTGTCTGTCTGTAATTAGTACCCAGGTTGTGTCTCTGTGTCAGTAACTAGTTGCGAGGTTGTGTCAGTGTGTCAGTGTTTGTGTGTGTCGCTACCTGGTACAGAGTGCACTGGTCTTGCTGGTGATGTTCTCTCTGTCGTAGTGCTTCTGTTGGACCATGTTCTGGGCCAGGACCTCCAGCTGGTCCAATTGCCGGATCTGGTTCTCCAGAAGCTCCTTGAACTGAACCTGCTGCCTCTGGAACTGCTCCACTTCAGATACAGAAGTCTGGAGAGGAGAGGAGAGGAGAGGAGAGGAGAGGAGAGGAGAGGAGAGGAGAGGAGAGGAGAGGAGAGGAGAGGAGAGGAGAGGAGAGGAGAGGAGAGGAGGTCAACAAAGTAGTGTGGATATGGAATACGAAGGTAGATGAGAGCAGTTGAAGGCTCTTACCCCCAGCTCCTGATTGGCCAGCAGGGCTTCTCTGTTAATAAACCAGCTCTCAATCTGCTCAACAGCACACAGGAATGACTATAGAGAAGAGAAGAGAAGAGAAGAGAAGAGAAGAGAAGAGAAGAGAAGAGAAGAGAAGAGAAGAGAAGAGAAGAGAAGAGAAGAGAAGAGGTATATGTTAATATTGCATACATGATACTAACTTCACGTACATGTTAACATATCTCATAATGTACCAAGATATACTGTTCTATTGCAGAATTATAAGACATTTGACCCAACCTGCAGGTCTCGTGCCTGCTCCAGAGTGGTCTTGCGTTTTGTCCAGGCTCGGGTCAGTCCAGTTCTGGCCTCCTCCAGTTGGGTTAGAGCCTTCTGGATGTCTGACTTAAAACTGTGACCCGAGCGAACCAGGGACTCCCCAAAGTCCCTCACGGAGTCCATACGTTCCCCCCGAGCATCTATCTCTGTCTGCACACCAAGACATACAAACACAGAAAACAATTCACATAAAAACAAGTTTAAATGATAACCATTTACTAATAATCTCTCTGTGTGAGTTTTTAAGGCACATCTGTAAGTGTTGATAAAGCGTGGTGCTGTTTTAAACAGTTGTTTTGATCAGTGGTGGACAAAATTGCCCCAGTCAAAGTAGTCAGGGTGAAAGCGCGAACAGAGCTCGATGCTGAAAATGTAAAGGCTATACATATTAGGAATGACACCTTCACTAAGTTTAGGAAATCCAGAGACCAGCAGGTATTTAGTGATTTAAAAAAACTCAGAAACAAGGTTAGTAGTCTTATAAAGGTCACAAAGACTGACTTTTTTTTATGTCAAAATATCATAAAATAAGTCTAATCTGCAAAAACTATGGAAATGTCTGAAACAGACAGGTTATAGAAATAAGCTGAACACAGAATCGCGAAACCTAAACCTACATATAGGAGACTCACATGATCATCTTAATGTAGCTAGTCCGACCGTTTGTAAACACAAACGGTATCAGTGTGCGTCGCCCAGAGAAAAAGCTATCCAACCACGACCGCCCCTTGCCTTGTAACAGCATGTTGAAAATAGCATGTCTCGCGAAATGCAGGGCAAAAAAAGTCAACTCAAGATACGGCTGTTTTCAGGAAAACACTAAACAGGAAGTTGACGGGGCGGAAATCTTCAGATGACGTGATCTCCGGATCCGTGTGAGTAGAGAATGAAAAATGGTCACTCGGGTGATAGAGAGCAACAAAATAATAATTTAACTCATCTTTTTCTTTTCAGACACATCACACATTTTACTATGGAAATACGATTTTATGTTTCTTGCATTTTATCCTTTTGATGGTGGTGTATAATTGTATGTATTTTCTGTACATTGTCAATAAACATATCAATCAATCAATCAAAAAAGGTGTAATGAGGCTGGTTCAGTGTTCTGTAAACCTTTAGACAGATAACATTGACAGAGAACAGTACATATGAAGATGTCAATTCACCTTACACAAAAATAAAGCTCAAAAGGTTTGAACAAGTTATGAAAAGTCAAGGTGCACATGAGATGTTAGAGCTAATACATGTTTCGTTATTACCTTCCAGTCTTGGTGTTCCACTAGCAGTTTGTCAGCCTCAGTCCTTGATTTAGGAAGACCTTTCTCATTCATCTCACGTCCCTGTTTCACACTCCACTCCAGGAGGAGGCGCTGGTTAGCTTTAAACAGCTGCAGCTGATGGGCTCCCTGTAGTCTCTCCTTCCTAAAAACAACATTTCCCATAAGCCCATCTAATGCTTTAAAAATTGACTGTAGAATGTGTAATATGGAATCAAACAATTAAAGAAGGCAACATGGATGTTTACAACTTTGCATAGTTGGCCTATAGCAAACACCCTCTGGTGAATAAATAGTGACAGAGTAAGATACATGTGAATTGTAATTATAAATTGTACATAGACAAATATCCTCACTATAATAGATTAGTTGCACACTTTCGACAGCTCAAATAAAACCAGAATGTACTATCTACTACTGCTATTATTACTACGATTAAAGCTGCCAATACAAATGCTATCGCTACAACTATTACAACCACTACTTCAATCTCTATCATTACTACTGTTACAATTATCACTACTGTGTTGTTACTACCACTGCTACTAATCTACCACTATTTTAGTTGCAACCAAAATCAATTATACTACTGCTACCACAAATAATTATAATCATCATCATCATCATCCTCATTGTCATGGCACTGACCTGAGTTTGACCTCCTGGTCCAGTGTCTTCAGTGCTGTTTTGACTTCTTTCTGTTTGTCTCTCAGTCTTGAAGACAGGACCGTCCCAGCCTTCAGTGTGTCACTGGCCTGTTGGTCCAGAACCTGTTCCGTTCACAACATATCCTGGTCACAGGCAGTCTAACCTACATGGAGAGGGAGGTTTACAAATCGAGTGGAGCTCGGCCTCACCTTTGATCTTTGATGGATGACTCCGGCCTCTCTCTCGGTCTCCTCGTGTCGTCTAATCAGGTTCTCTACACTGTCCACGTCACAACCACAGTCCTCTACCTGACACAATAGGAGCTGGAGAGAGAGAGAGAGAGGGAGAGAGAGAGAGAGAGAGAGAGAGAGAGAGAGAGAGAGACAGAGAGAGAGAGAGAGAGAAAGAGAGAGAGAGAGAGAGAGAGAGAGAGATCATCATCAACACGTCAGAAAAATCCCCTCTGAAAAATGATCGATAGTGTAGTAGGAGAGACAGACAGTAGGAAAGCTGTGAGGGAAACAGTATAGGTGAGACAGACAGTAGGAAAGCTGAGAAGGAGACAGTTTAGGAGAGACAGACAGTAGGAAATCTGAGAGGATGACAGTAGTGTAGGAGAGAGAGAGTAGGAACATTGAGGGGGAGACAGTGTAGGAGAGACAGACAGTAGGAAAGCTGAGAAGGAGACAGTTTAGGATAGAGACAAAGTAGGAAATCTGAAAGGATGGCAGTGAGTGAAGGAGAGACAGACAGTAGGAAAACTGAGAGGGAGACAGTGTAGGAGAGACATAATGAAAGCTGAGAGGGATACGGTATAGGAGAGAGAGATGGATGGACAGCTTAGAAATTACAGGGCAGACCTTCTCATTCGCTCTGTCTCGGACTTCCTCCAGGTCTCTGATCAGGGAGTGCACCTCCAGCGCCCCCTGCAGTTTCTTCTTATAACTGCTCAAATCTCCATGGAACTTACTCCACCTAGAGGAGAGGAGAGGAGCACAATATATTTGCTCAAAACTTTAAAATCATGTCTATCTGTGTGTGCGTGTGTGCGTGTGTGCGTGTGTGCGTGTGTGTGTGTGTGTGTCACCTGTCATTAAGCTGTTGTCTTCTCTTTCGGACAGTGTTCAGTTCATTAGTGTTGTGTGTGTTCTCCAGTCTGCCGGACAGTCTGTTGATGGCTGTGATGTGAGCATCATCCACGGTCACCTCCTATAATAATAATAATAATAATAAACTTTATAAATATATAATAGAGACATCATCATCATCATCACCATAGTGTTGTGGTTGTTTGTTTTTAGTGTTTTCTCTCAATTTAGTCTTCATGCCAATTCCTTCATGTACTCCGTGTCACTGCTGCCCCCTGCTGGGTGGTCTTGAGGAGGGTGCAGACCACCGATTGTCAACCTGTGAGCCGGGGCCCACTGGTCGGCCGTGAGGATATTACAAGTGGGCCCCCAAATAATTGGCAATACACTTGATAATTTAACATTAATATAAAAAAATATAATAAAAAAAAAAAAAAAACATCATGGCATGTTTTCTTTAAAACCTTGAACATTTTGTTTTCATTGTGATAATCAGGAACTTAAAGTATATTGATCCAACACAACATTGATTGATTGATTGATCATTAAAATAAACGCATGAGGCCAGATGGGTGGGCCGCGATTGAATACGTTTTTCAAGTGAGCCCTGATCCAGAAGTGAGCCCTGATCCAGAAAAGGTTGAGAGCCATTGGTGTAGACAACAAGTCTCTTCCAGTACACCCAACAGTGAGGTGTTTCACAGGGAGGACATAACGCATGTGGAGGAACACACAGGCGCCTCGGCCAACCTGTATTCGTTAGTCGCGTGTTGTGTTGTGTGGTGTGGTGTGGTGTGGTGTGGTGTGGTGTGGTGTGGTGTGGTGTGGTGTGGTGTGGTGTGGTGTTGTGTTGTGTTGTGTTGTGTTGTGTTGTGTTTTCTGGTCTCACCCCTGATGCGGTTCCTCTGAACTCACTGAGTTTCTTCAACAGCTGGACTCCATGTTCATAATCAGTCCCCACATCTCCGACATTCACCATCACCTCCTGAACACACACACACACACACACACACACACACACACACACACACACACACACACACACACACACACACACACACACACACACACACACACACACACACACACACACACACACACACACACACACACACACACACGCTTAAGTTGATGTCTGTCTGTCTGTCTGTCTGTCTGTCTGTCTGTCTGTCTGTCTGTCTGTCTGTCTGTCTGTCTGTCTGTCTGTCTGTCTGTCTGTCTATCCCTGCGTCTGTTGATGGCTTTACCTTCTGTCTGATCCATGTCTCCACCTCTTCAACCTTTTGCAGAAACTCCAGGAAGTTTCTGTTGTGTTCTAGAAGCTTGCCGCGGTCGCCCACGGCAACCTTCAACTCCTCCCACCGTCTCTCCAGGGCCGCCGCGCTCCCTTGCACCTCCTCACAGCGTGGGTGATGGAGGGAGACCAGCTCCTCACCCGCCTGGAGGAGACAGAGAGAGAGAGAGAGAGAGAGAGAGAGAGAGAGAGACAGAGAGAGAGAGAGAGAGAGAGAGAGAGAGAGAGAGAGAGAGAGAGAGAGAGAGAGAGAAGGAGGGAGAGATTTGCATATAATTGGAATATTTTAGGAGCATTGGGCAGTTATTATACAGCACTGAGGAGCAGTTAGCGGTTCAACGTCTTGCTCAAGGACACTTCGACATGAGGCCAGGAGCCAGGATCAAAGTAGACTGTAGACTGCTCCAGAATGTACAGTGGCAGTGTATTCTTCACTTCTCTACTCCTGTTTCCTTTCCTGTCCTCTCCACTCTTCTCCTCTCCTGTATGTCAGTGGACCCCGGGGGGACGACGACCCCACTTTGAGAACCAAAGCTATATGTCACCTCCTCTACCCTATCTCATCTCTTCACCTCCACACTCCACAGCTCCCTTCCCTCTTCATCTCCTCTGCACTCGTTCCATCCATTGCATCCCTTTCATTCCTCTCCTCTCCTCCCCTCTCCCCTCCTCTCCCCAGTCTTACCAGCAGAACAGAGGCGATGGTGTCGCGGTGAGCCAGTATCTCAGCCTCAAACACCTGGTGTTTCTGTAGTAGCTTCATCTTGGTGCGCAGATCACTGAGGTCAACTTTACTGTCCTCTGACAGCTTCTGTTTCCTGTCTGACACCCACGCTTCAGCCTGAAAAACAGACAGACCAAGAGAGAGACAGGCAGGGATTGAGTCAGATGGTCAGACAGACAGATGGACGGACAGACAGAGACAAAGGCAGTCAGGCAGAAAGAGACAAACAGACCAATACGTTAATCTATTAGCTAGTAAATTGGCTAGTTGGCTCGTTGGCTAGCAGCCAGCCAGTAATTTTAGTAAGTGTTACATGTGAGGGTTCTTTCTATTTCATTATATTATTTATTGCAAGGTTATTTGGTAGTCCATTCAGCATGCAGTGCATTCAGTTTAGGATCTGCATGGGAGAAGACCTGGCTGGGAGGAGACCTTCAATCAGGAGATGGACCAATCAGAAGGACGCCTCCCCATTATTTAAGAGCTGGCAGCACCAGTGATCTTTGGCAATGTGTGGTAGCTGTCAGTGCGGCTACATGCTGTCCATCTCAAGTCAATACTTTGGGTGCTAAAAGTTTGGTAGCCCTCTGTATTTTGTGCGCTCTGTGACACCTTATTCAAGTTGCACCCTGTTTAAGTTGAACCTACTGAAGTAGTGTTGAGATTCTAAAGGAGTAATTTTAACCATAATTCTGAGTTTGTTTGACCACCAGTGCCAGCTTTTTGTGAACCAGCCACCATTTTGTTTCAGTTTAGATTAGGGAAATTAGCTTAGATTAGGGAATTAATGTAATTTTGATTTGGTAGAAGTTAAGTTAAGTAGGGGTTTCAAAGCATAGGTTAGTTTGTTATATTTATTTATTGATTTTGCACTGGGGTCATTTTCCATGTTTATATAATTTAAGTTTACGTTTCACTGCCTTATTAATGTAAACCTGTATTACTACTTTCACTTTCCGAGCAATAACAAGAAAAAGGTCAAAACAATAAAACTACATTTCACTTGCCAACCTTATGTCAAGGTCCTTTCATTCCCTAGACTAAGGATCGTAACAGTCAGTCATCAATTGTATCATCTAGCCATTGACTTATTCAGTCAATCGATTAATTATTGGTTAGTAAGGGTTAGAGTTCGTTTGACAGTCAGTGAGCAGGATAAAACAAGAGGTCCTCTTTGGCTGGTTGGTTAGTTCAGTGGTTCTCAACATGTGGGTCTTTTTTGGGGGGGGTCTCCAGATGACAGTAAAGTGACAATTTCAGGACTTTTAAGACCTTTTTAATACCAAGAAAAGAAATTAAATGAAAAAAGACCATTACTGCATCAAAAGTAATCAACAAACTATACTATAAAAACTGGTCAAACTTTGGTCAAATTGTCAAATAATATAAGAAAGAGGCAAAAAAAAGCATATCTTACAAGCTCACGACTAGCGTTGCGAGGCTATTTTCACAATATTTATCTGTGGAACTAAAAGTAATTCCTCAACTACTACAATTCCAAGTGCTTGTCGGGGTGGGGGGTCCCCAGTTCAAATATGATTATTTTGGGGGGTAGCAGGCAGCCTGAAAAGGTTGAGACCACTGTGCTAGTTCATAGTTACCTCGGCGACATCACGGTTGAACATACACAGCAGTTTGGAGAGTTGCAGTTCTTCCCTGCGTTTGACGGACAGCTCCCTGATCCTATCACGCCTCTGGAGGAGGGTCCGCAGCTTGTCCTGGATCTGACCCGTCTTGTCTCTGCTGAGTTTCCTCTTCAGTCTGTCCGCCAGCTCTCTGAGAGAGGACAGCTGGACAGAGGCACACGCAGGCCTGTCACGATTAGTACATAATCGCCCGATCACAATCATTTGAGGTAATCACAATTAGTCCATTTTTTGCATAATTGTCAGAATCGTTTCCATTCATTGTGTATAAATTCATCAAAATGTTGAAATAGCAGATCTCCAATTCTGTTTTCTCATCCGCTTTGTGAATAAATAAAACTATGGGTACGTGATAATCAAATTATCGCCGGACATTCGTCGCTGAAAAACCTTGGGTATATTGACCTATACATGGGTGATACTCGATACACTATATTTACAGCATGGCAAAATATGTTATGATGCAGTCAGTGTATTACAGTATGGCACATCACAGCAGGTCTATGGTACAGTTGGGCAGTTGAGGCGGTCAGACCTTGTCATCCTGGGAGCTGATCAGTTTCTCAAAGGCTTCATGTCGTTTGATCAATCCCTCCGTCTCATCTACTGTACTGCCCAAAGCACTGCTCTGTAACTGAATCTACACACACACAGACACACACACACACACACACACACACACACACACACACACACACACACACACACACACACACACACACACACACACACACACACACACACACACACACACACACAGGTCTGATCAGATGATTTAATACAATTAAATTATTGTACTCCACAGTGTGAAAATGCATATTTTTGCCGTTGCTGTCGGTGTTGGTTTATAACTACCTGATGGATAAGCTCATGCATATTTGGTCAAGTGAGAAAAAACACTTTCTAAAGCTGCTATAGCTGCCATCTGTGGTGTGTAGTAAACAGTGCTATGGTTACAGGCATTATCCAAGGCTATCATGAGATCGGCTGAGAATTGACGCTGTTAAGATGTTCATACAGAATCAGAATCAGAATCAGAATCAGTTTTATTGTCACATCACAGGTTTACAAGGTAAAAAAGTGGGTGAAATTCTTTTTTGTACATCGTTCCCATCGCAACGTTAGTTTCCATAGAAAGAAGGGGGGGGGGGGGGGGAGAAGAGGGGTGGGGGGCAAGTGGGAAGGAGATCAAAACAAGAGAGCAACAGAAGGCCAGACAAGTTATCTACATATTTACAAATTACCTGAGATAATAAAAAACTAAAAAAAAAAAAAAAAACTAAACTAAGGTGCCATACACAGGTACAGTGCATTATTCACTGGACTTTGCTTGTTTTAACCATAATGTATACACGCACGCACACGCACACGCACACGCACAGACACACACACACACACACACACACACACACACACACACACACACACACACACACACACACACACACAGGCACGGTGTGTACCTGCTGTGCGTTGCTGATCTTCTCCATACTGTTAATGTCTCTGTAGAACACCTGTTCCAGGTGTGTGGTTTCTAACCAGATGTGTTTTTTGTCCCATTCCTCCTCGAACTTTTCTCTCTCCGCGTGGAGAGATCTCAGCTTCTCTGTTACCTGATAGAATTAAAAGAACCCACATTCAGTACCTCCTCTCCTCTCCTCTCCTCTCCTCTCCTCTCCTCTCCTCTCCTCCTGTCGCCTCCTCTCACCTCGCTCCTGTGTTCCCTGTCAAGTTGCCGTAATTCGTCTCCCATGCCGACGGCCTGCTCATAGGCTGTCTGCCTGGCGTCCATCTCCGCTCGAAGCTGGAGGTGCTGCGCCAACTGGAGGTCGGCGGTGGTAACGTCTCTAATGCTCTCCTCAGCGGCCATGCCTCCCAAAACCTGACCACACCACAGGGAGTAGTCCTGGACCTGAGGGGAGAGGGAGAGGTTTGCATCACTAGCGTCCAATCACATGCGTTGGAGCTGACAGAAAGACACACGCATGTACACACACATGCACGAACGCACATTATTATCTGCTGCCACTGATTGTCAGATCATTTGACCTCATAACTGAATATTAGCAAAAACTGCTTGTAGTAAAATAGAGCATGCTTATGGTTAATCTATTGAGTTAATATACTACTGGTGACCTAACATCATGTTCATACATTCATACATGTACATGTACCTATACATGTATCTTATATCAAGTTTTATACAAGGGGTGGGCAATCTTTTCCGCTACGCTTTGTGTACAATTACCAGCCAAGTCGACACTGAAAGTAACGTCTGCTTTTAAGTCTTATATTATAGGCTGCAAATGCAAAGAATAAGTCAAGCATTTAATAGTAATAAAAAAGTCTGACTATCTGCGGAGAAAGGTGTTATTACAATGAATGGATGTCTTTGTCTGGGTTTTTCAAATTGTCCCTTCATCTACTTAGAGGCCCATCCTGATCTAGCCTGGTAAACCCCCCTCCCTCCGGAAATCTCATTTGCATTTGGTTTCAGGAAGGAGGGTCTGGGATTGCTCACAGAGTAAAGCTGCCCGAACCACCGCGCATACGAACCAATCAGCGGCTGCTAGGGGCGGGATCATCCAATCACCTGCCTAGTAGCTTGAAAAAATGAAACTCCGTCTGTCATCGATTCTGCGCCCGGAGTCTCAGATGCAAGTACGCTGTGAAACAAAATGTGTGTCGCAAGCTTCTTCCATTTGACGGAGTGAGGTTAATCCTGATCTACTGCTAGATCAAAAAGACATGGTTGACCACCTCTGTTTTAGACAGACAGGACAGCTAAGATGGAAACAGTGTAGGAGAGACAGACATTTGGAAAGCTGATGGAAACAGTGTAGGAGAGACAGGCCGTAGGAAAGCTGAGATGGAGTCTGTGTAGGAGAGACAGACAGTAGGAAAGCTGTGAAGGAGACAGTGTAGGAGAGACAGACAGTAGGAAAGCTGTGAAGGAGACAGTGTAGGAGAGACAGACAGTAGGAGAGCTGAGAAGGAGACCGTGTAGGAGAGACAGAGAGTAGGAAAGCTGAGAGGTAGACAGTGTAGGAGAGACAGACAGCAGGGAAGCAGAGAGGGAGACAGCGTAAGAGAGACACATCCCTTGTGGAATGTGATCCTAGACCAGCGGGCTACATGTGGTTAGACCATGGATACCCACCATGTTGAGGAAGAGGTATCTCTGTTCTGCTAGCTTTAGCTCCGCCTCCCTCTGCTCAACGACAAGACGAAGCTCCTCCCATCTCTCCACCACTTCCTGTTGTACTTCTTGTAGGCGGAGTTTCATGTTTGGAGAGCAGAGTTCCAAGATGGAGTCAGCAGAATCGAGCAGTTCCTGGAGCTAATACACACACAGACAAAGCTGATGAAGTATGTCTGTGTGTGTGTGTGTGTGTGTGTGTGTGTGTGTGTGTGTGTGTGTGTGTGTGTGTGTGTGTGTGTGTGGGGGGGGGGGGGGGGGGGGGGTTTGTTCGTGTCTGTCCACCTGTAGCTCAGTAGCGGCCAGTTGGTGAAGCAGAGCCTCATGTTTCCTCGTCTGTGATGTCACTCCTCTTAAGTCCCTTGCTATGACTTCTGGGATACTCTGTTGTTGCTCCTACAGAGAGACAGATGCAGGGGTGGGAGAGGAGAGAGAGAGCAAAAGGCAAAATAATAAAGACTTCATTGTTTCTCTGTGACCCACCAACTAATAACAATAATTATCTTCATTCATATTAATATTTCTCTCCTGACTTTACATTCACCTGAGCAATGCACTGACTCATTCTACGGCAACACCCTATCAGAATATAAAGTACAGCATCTGCCAGCAGGAGGGTACTGGAGGTTGCTACCTACCTGTATGTGAGTCAGAGCATCAGTCAGATCGCTATGGAAACGATGACACTCTTCTGCTCTCTGTAGCTGGTCCTGTCTCTCACTACACAACATCTGGAGGTCCTCCCATGAGGACCTGATGCAAAGACAGACATACAGACAGACAGACAGACAGACAGACAGATTAATTAACCTACCCAACAGTCCATATCTATCTAACTAACTAACAGATTGACTCACTTATGAACTCACCTGAGTTGTTGCTGTGTGTCTCTGATGGAGTTAGTTTGGGGGTGTTTGTTTTTAATCAGGGTGTGTGCCAGTTCCTCACAGCCCCTCAGTCTCTCCTGTTCCACCTCCTGCTTTTTCACGAACGCTTCAAACTTCCCCCGCAGAAACTATACACACACACACACACACACACACACACACACACACACACACACACACACACACACACACACACACACACACACACACACACACACACACACACACACACACACACACACACACACACACACAGAGTACATTTTTCATTATGATATAATCAAACATAAATATCAAACTTCACAGACAGTCTACATTTCCCAAAAGGAAGTGCATGTATTTCAGTGTGACCCCCACAGCAAATCGAACCCTGACCCTACCGATAAAGACATGGAGGTACGGTAGGTCAATTTCATTGTGTTAAAATAGAATAAAATGCTGTCTAACCACGACATGTTGGTAGTCGGTTCCGAGGTCCTGTGATGATGCTGTCTGTCTCTGCTTACTGATCCAGTCCTCCAGCTCCGAACATTCAGCAGTAAACTCATGAAGCAACAAAACTTCCCTCAACCTCTGACCCCTACATGCGAGCACGTGTGCGCGCGCACACACACACACACACACACACACACACACACACACACACACACACACACACACACACACACACACACACACACACACACACACACACACACACACACAGATATAAAGTATGACTAAATAGCCACAGTAGCAGTCGTGGTGGAAGTATTTGTAGTAGTAGTAGTAGTAATACAGTACAACTACAGTACTAGTAGTTACTTAGTTAATACTTAGTTAGTTAGTGGCCACGACCCAAGGGGTCATCCAATGAGTTTAGCTACGAGCCAAGACCAATGACACTCAACAAAGCATCATTTGGCGAAATTAGAAAAACAAAAGTTGGCATGACCCCAGGGGTCAACCAGCGAGTCCATGGTCAGACAAGTTTGATGACACCCCACATGATGACACAGGCCCTCTTTGGAGACATTCCAAAGTGACCCAGGAAGGTCGGCTACCAATCAGTATGAAAAGATAATCAGTTCTACTTTGAGAAACATATCCTTAAAGTGTTGTAGTGTTACATGTATCCATCCTTTTTGTCATAGAACACACCCACCAGCACACACCCCTTCGGCCAGTTAGCGTGAAAAGTTAATCAATTATTCATTGCCCCATGAAAATTATTTTCTCTCTCATGGTGTGGACGTGTTTGGAAGATAAATGCCTTGTTGAGACCCTTTCGATGCCCCCCTTTTCGGATACCTTGCCCCATGACAAACCTTTCTACAAAGTTTCATGCAAATCCGTTCGTACATTTCGGAGACATCCTGCTAACACACAGACAAACGGACAAACGGAACGTGGGGAAGACATAACCCCCGTCCAACTTTGTTGCTGGAGTAATACAGTAATTGTAGAATTATTACTAGAATTACTACCTTATGGCAGTCAGGTGTTGTAACTGTTTGTTGAGGCTGCTCAGGCGGCTGTAAGGTCTGTTTAGCTCCTCTAGGCTCCATCTGTGCACGGCATCCTCCACCTGCTCCCTTAAGTCCTCCACCTCCCCCTCTATCACCTCCAACTGACCCTCCAAAACCTGGCAGAGGAGAGGAGAAGGAGAGGAGAGGGGGGGGGGGGGGGGAAGAGGAGAGGAGATTGTTAAAGGGGTAGTTCACCCCCAAAATAACTTTTTTTCTATTGATTACTCACCCCATGGAGCCTTGAATTCATAGATATTTTTTAGTTTTTGTCACATTCCTAAGCCAATAATTTGATTATAATAAATTTGTCCCCATTGATTCCGGTAGGAGACACAAATGCATTTGTGTCTCCTACCGGAATCAATGGGGACAAATTTATTATAATCAAATAATAAAGGAAGGAATGCGACTACAACAAAAAAATATCCATGAATTCAAGGCTCCATGGGGTGAGTAATCCATAGAAAAAAAGTTATTTTGGGGGTGAACTACCCCTTTAATGTAGCAGAAAAACGAATTGCCAGCACATGGCTAAATATACCATATGTTGTGTTATTTGTGTGTTTATATTACAGTACTTGTGTATTGTGTGCACTAGTATAAAAAGGATGATCTAATGATGACATTATGCTCAGTGTCTTGTGATGGAGCCTGAGTGTGTGTGCGTGTGTGCGTGTGTGTGCGTGTGTGTGTTAGGGGTGTGCCGATATATCGTCCTGCGATATATCACGATACGTTTTCGTGACGATATGTATCGTTTTGGCTTTTTTTTATTTTATTTTTTTTACTTTTTCCGTTTTTTGCAATTATACCTTTACATTTGCTTCCCCCCCCCCATATATTTTCATAAGCTTTTTCCCCCCCATATATTTTCATGATAAAAAAGTGCCACATATCATATCGTATCGATATCGTGAGCCCAATATCGTGTATCGTATTGTGAAATTAGTGTATCTGCACACCCCTAGTGTGTGTGTGTGTGTGTGTGTGTGTTACCTGGTGTTGCGTTATGAGGTTCTGTGTTGCTTGGTGATTCTTGCCGTACTCCTCACTATTGACCAGACTCAGAGACTCGGTTAGTCTGGACTCCAACTCGACACAGTCTAACAACAACTGCGCACGCCCACGCCCACGCCCACACACACACACACACACACACACACACACACACAGACACACACACACACACACACACACACACACCCACACACACACACACACACAAACACACTTTTTAAGAACTGATTCATGTCCACATAGAAGAAAACATTACAAAGACACAAACATTGATGGTGCAGCAGAGTAATTAACCAAGTCCTGGACTAGTCCTTCACAATACAAAACATATAGATAGTACAGCATGTCTCATGGGTAGAAGTAGCGTCTCCACCTTATATGACTACCAATGACAGCAGAGACAGAACAGTATTTTGCAAGCTGTTTAGACACACAAAACACCAGGCTGTGTTATTTCTTTCTTGACACACACACACACACGCACGCACGCACGCACGCACGCACGCACGCACGCACGCACGCACGCACGCACGCACGCACGCACGCACGCACGCACACACACAGTGTGTGTACCTGTTCTCTGGTGACAGCCTTATTCAGGTGAGCCGATTTCTTGTCACAGGCCTCCTCTAGGTCCTCCCACTCTGCTGTCAAGTGGCTACACCTGCAGGTACAACATACACACACATTTACATATTAGTCCAGAGCTGTAGGTTTAGTCTTCAGCACAGTTGGCCTTTAGAGAATTCTAAGATAGTCGTCAAGGTCACGGTTAGTAAGGGTACGGTCACACATCTCCGTACACTTCCATTCTTTTCTCCCATAGAATGGAGGTGCCCTACGTCGGTAGTTACGGTACAAGTTGTCAAGTTTGTTGTTGTGCTGCGTGATATGATATGCTATCTCTCCTCTGAGATCAATAAAACTAGATCTCATGCTATGGACATGTACATTTTCTGTCATGTTCAAACTGAAGGTAAAATGCTCTGGATTTAGAAGTACCTCTGCTCCACCTCCCCTCGGCCTGATAGGCTGGATTTGGCCAAGCTCCGCCCCTTCTCCAAGACACGGTTCAGGTGTTTACGGTGGCCGTTCACCTCCGCCTGCAGCTCCTGAGAACACACACGCACGCACACACACACACACTTATAAATATACTTGTAATATAACTAGTACCATGTACCATGTCATATTCTTGGTATACTGGGGGTTTTAGGGAGCAGGGGGAGAGTTTGCGGGGATGATTTAAAAAGAAAGTTGCGATGCGGCAACGCGTCGCATCGCAACGCGTTGTGAGCTTGTAGATCTGCTATTTTCAAACATTTTTGTACTTTTACTTTTGGTACTTTAAGTACATTTTTATACCAATACTTTTGTACTTTTACTCAAGTAAATTTTTAATTCCGGAGTTTTACTTGTAACAGAGTCCTTCTACATTGCAGTATTGATACTTTTACTTAAGTAAAACATTTCAGTACTTTTTCCACCACAGCTGGTACCTTGTGTTTGGAGTATTCCCGGTACCTTGTGTTTCTGCTGCAGGCTGATGGCTCCAGCCAGTGAGTTGTCGTATCCCGCGGGTCCAGAGGAGGGGTAGTGCTCTGAGATCCAGCTCAGTTCCAGGTCCACATCATGGTAAAAGCCAAACAGAACCACTGCAGCCTCCAGCTGGGCTCGCCGCCCATCCAACGGCTTCTGGAGGGACTTGAAGCTATGAAGGAGACAGACAAATATATAGAGGGGACGTGGGTTGAGATCCCACTACATTAGCCATTTGAACCCCAGCATCCAGATTCTGGGGTGGGGGGACGTTAGCGAAAAATAGCCGATCTAGAAGATCGATCGTGTACATCGGCTATTTTTGGGCGAAGAGATTTGGTGTTGGCGAAAAAAAACAGTTCAACTACAGTTGCAACTCAGGTCTGTTTCACTAAGACTAGAGCAGTGTCTCTCAAACTTTTTCAAGTCAAGGACCCAATTTATACTTTAGTATAACATTTCCTTGAGCTAATTCTACACTAGAAGTCAAAGGACAAGCAGCTTGGGCTGAAGATGCCTGTCGTCACAGTACTGACATCATACTATTGACATCATAAGCTGATCTCAAAGTACCTGTAATGGGCCACACTGGCTAAACCCACTATTTGAGGATTTAGGCGTGCGCAAGGGGCGTTCCCGTGCAAAAGTTGCTATTTTGGGACCCCTGCCTTATCCGCAAAACACCTGCACTAACCGTTACATTAAAACTGCGTAAGCCATTATCCCCAATGCAATCTTACGCTCTCCTCTCTCCCTCTCTGCCAGTGTTGCCAGGTCTGCTTATTATAAGCCACGTTGGGCTCTGTAAAGTTGCTTGTAAATAATGGTTGCGGTTCTGAGCTTGTAGATAGGCTATTTTCAAATAGCCAACATATATAAATATGCACATTGTTTAATGGCCGACATAATATAGGTTTGAAGTGCTCATGTAGCCTATAGTCGCTTCTTTTGGGCTTGTTTTTTTTTTTAAGTATCACCTACAGTACATGTTACTGATTAGAGAGAATTTTATATTTTTGTAATCCGTTGAACTGAAGTGTGTAATTTGGAGAGCATTGCATTGCGCAAATTGTCTTCTTTGAATAGACTATCATCTTATATAAACACAATTGACACAAGGAATTGACACTATCACTTCTACAGATTATAGGAAAAGAATCACAGAGAATCGTTGAGAATTAGGAGATAGGGAGCCTTTGAATGTTGGGCCGTTGTACGCCCGGGCCAACTACCGACATGTCCATTGCAGGCGCGCGCTCTACCAAACAAATTTGGCATTACGGGTGGTTTTAGATTCCGCTGTGCGCTTTCCCAAAACGTGTGTGGCCAAAATAGTAATTCTGGGGATAATGCAACAACACGCCCACGGGCACACCTCAAAGCACAAATAACGGAGTCGGCATAATGAATAGCGGGTATAGCGGCCGCAAATTACCGTTTAGGGACAGTGCCAGCTCCCTTATCCGTAATTTACGGGTAGCGGGCAGTAAATCACAGCTAGTGGGCAGCGGGTGTGGGTAAAGCAGTGGCAATTATAGGGCCCATATGTCTATTTCACCCACGCAATAACCCAGGCAACGCTGGGTACCCCAGCTTCGTAACGGGTTATCGGTTTGTAGATGTTCATCAATACCCATAGTTAGTCCTTGGAGCCGGTCTATGACGTCAGATTTATGACATCAGTTATATCAATACTGTATATGTATATAAGTCTGGGACTTTGTTAGAGACACAACACAAGAGGACAACTTCAACTTGTTAACTGCTAGTAATTTAACTTGCTCACTGCTAACTCATTTGAAATGGCCGAACGTGTGTTCTTAAACATCAGGCATCAGAAAACCACACTCTTTGTAGATGCCACGGAGTCCACCGCTGTTTATGAGGTGAAGCGCATTGTTGAGGGAATTATCAAGAGAGCACCTGAGGACCAGAAGCTCTTCAAAGATAACCAGGAGTTACAGGACGGCAAAACTCTTAAAGACTATGGCTTCACTCAAGAGAATGCAGGACCTCATGTCCCGAGTGTAGTCGGGTTGGCTTATCGCAATGAAGACAACAAGTTCCCCGTTATCGACAAATACACCAGCCCAGCCCCAGTGCATGATGCCTGAAGCCTCAAGGTATTCTGGCGAAAGCAACCACCAATGAAGCAAATGAAGAGGTTAGCAGTCATATGCAGTGATAGCACAGAGAAGAGAGGAAGGAGCACTGGAGGAAGGGTTGGACAGGATGTTGTGGAATTAACAGCAATGAAGAAATAATGGGAAAAGGGCACCCCGGTGGCTTGCACAATAGAGCGCATGCCATTAGGTGCATACTGTAGGTCCTTGCCCAGCCGACCCGAGGCCCTTTGCTGCATGTTCTTTCCCATATATCCTGCCAATTTCCTGTCTCCACTGTTGCTATCAAGAAAATGATTGAAAAATTCCCCCTCAAAAAGAAAAAAAGAACAAAAGAAAATAAATAATGGGCAGGAGGAATTTGCTGTGGAAGTGGGAGTTTGAACACATCACTAAGGTATCCCAAGGCCAACGGAAAGGCAGAAACTGCTGTCGAAATCGCAAGGCACCTACTGCATGCAAAAGCAAGTTTCAGCAAGGGATGCCTAGATGACGAAAATGGTGGAACACCTCAACGTTTTTTTTTTCCAGTGCTTAGCGTACAATGTGGAACTCCATATTTAGAGTGGCCAAGACTCTGTAGAAGTGGGAGTTTGAACATGCGTATCACTACCTCAAGTCACCAAGAGGCCAACGGAAAGGCGGAAACTGCTGTCAGAATAACTAAGCACTACTTCAGCAAGGATGCCTGGAAGACAACCTTAAAATGGTGAAACACTCCATCAGAGTATTCTTTTTTTCCCCCGAACACAGGGCATGGATAGCAGTATGACCATGTCACTAAAGTAGAAGTACAGCAATCAGTTTAACCACTTTAACCGACTTCTGCTTTTTGAAAATAGCAGATCTACAAGCTCACAACGTGTGTGAGCTTGTAGATCTGCTCGCAGATCTGCTATTTTCCACAAAATCTTTAAAAAATATTGTAAAATGTTGAATATTTTTTTATCATTCAAATAACACAAATATTGTGTAAAGGTTTAACTTCTATTTTCAGAATCACAATCTAACATTTTGATTAAACTATAGCTCACAGGCACACACAAATATTGTGTAAACCTGGGGGTCCTTCACATTAAAAGGTTTGAGAACCACAGCTTTACCCATTATCAGTTACTTGAAAGGCCTTGTCTGGATCAGTGTAGAACTCCATAGGACAAGAGCAAATAACTAGATAGATACACAACAGAAAGAAGAGTTTTCTGGTATTTAAGAATGTATTATTACTGCCCTGGTTATTGGATGAAATAGGTAGAAAGTACTTTTTAAAGAAAAAATAAATTATCACTTACACTCCCTTTATATACAAATTTTAGACTTTCACTTGTTTTATTGTTCATTGATACTGAATGTAATTTCTAGAGGCCATGCCCACCCTGTTGCCCTGTCCTGAATTTCATCCATTCTCATCTGATCACGTAAAACCAGAAAAAATCACAATAAATATAACACAAATACTCTCATTTAAACTAAGAAAAACTCTCACACTGAATTAAAAGCTAGAGAGTAAAAACCTAAAAACAGAGTGAGGTGGTCAGCCTAACATGGGGGGAAGCCAAGTTTTCTGGTCCCTGTTAGAAGTTAGCGTTCTGTACCAGATGTAGGTGATTAACCCATTTAAACCGGGAACCCCTATACGTAACAATACCTTTCAATCCGGGAACCCCTTCACATATTTATTCAAAAATGACAAAAAAAAAATGTATGTTGCTACTGTATATACTGTACATAGCTACATACATTTTTTGTAACTTTGGAATAAATATTTGAAGTTTTTCAGAAAATTTTGGTCAGGATTTAGAAGGCGTGTTCAGAATTGGCCTCAGGTCTAAAGGCAGCTTTCCAAAGGCAGCTTTCCACTGCACCGACTCGGCGTCGGAAAGCGTTGGACAGCATTGTTCCGTTGGTTAGTGGTCCGTGATTTTAAATGGCTTTCATATACTCTTAATATATTTTTTGGCCTTATAGATCGAAATGTGCTCAGTTTTGGCTATTTTCTGGGTGTTCATTTCAATTAATTAAGTAATAATCAATAGATTTTCGATTATTCGAATAACCGTTTTCAAAAATGACGTGTACGCGTCAGTGAAAAAAAATCGCTGGGAACATCCCTATTTACAAGCGACTTTACAGGGAAATAAGCCTGAAGTCGCTTATAATAAACAGACCTGGCAACACTGGAAGCCCAGCCTGCCAGCTATAAGGCATTAGCACAACAATGGGCACATCGGCAGACAGTTTGTGCTGAACTAATAATTGCAAACAGATTACCAGTCTGAAGTAGTCTGTTTGGTGGAGAGTCACCTTAAATGGGTTAAGTTAGCCCTGGCTAACCCCAATATAAAGTGTGTTGCAGTAATCAAGGCAGGTGGTAATAAAAGCGTGAATAACCTTTTCAAAATCAGCAAAAGATCTAAAGGACTTACCCTTAGATAAAAGTCTAAGCTGGAAGAAAGCAGATTTTGCAGCTTGACATATGGTTTCAGGGAGTCCAGGTCGACATGGGAAATGTTGGCAGCACCACTAGGTCGAAACATTGTGCAAATAGCAGTGATGAAAGAGGTCAAAAGAAGGGGGTGAGGTATGTGTTCTGAATCTAATGGACGCAATCTTATACAAAAGCTTATTTTTTTGCCTTACCTTTAAACTATTATGAGAAATGAAGAGGTTAATCAGCATTACAGAAAAAAAAAAACATTTTTGAAAAAGGAAGCATATTCTGAAGAAAACTGTCTATGGTCCTTGGCCTTGGCCATCACATAATGATTGTGCTCATTGTATATTCATTAGTATTCGGAGTCACAGAGAGAATACAGAAGCTTAATCTGTTGTGGATATTCAAATCTTGGGCGTCCAGGGGTTTCCAGAATCATAGGGATGTTGTCCAGTCTTGGCTCGTTAACGATGTCTCGGAATGCTGCAAGTCCGATTTTCCCCTTACCGATGTCCTCGTGGCGGTCAAGGTGGCAGCCCAGCGGACCTTTGGAGTCATTGAGGTGAACGGCTTCGAGGTACTGAAGTCCCACTATCCGATCAAACTCGTCCAACACAGTCTTCACGCCGTCCACAGCAGCCAGATCATATCCTGCAGCGAAGGCATGGCAGGTATCCAGACAGACTCCTACCCTGCTCTGGTCTCTCACCCGGTCTATGATGCCCCTCAGCTCAGAGAACTTACCTCCTACAGTATAGCCTTGGCAACACATGTTCTCTAGCACTGTTACCACAGTAGGCACTTGGCGGTGGGCGTGGTTGATGGCCCCTGCGATCTTCTCCAGACATTTCTCGGTGGTGATGGTGCCTAGAGAAGAGCCGGGGTGAAAGTTGTACAGGCGGAGGGCCAGGGCATGGCACCGACCCAGCTCATCTATGAGCATGGCCTGACTTTTCTCGAACACGTCTCTTTTGGGTGATCCACAGTTCATCAGGTAGGATCCATGTGGCACAATGTGAGCTGGGTCAAACCCATGAAGTTTACATTGCTCTTGAAACTTGGCTGCTGCAGTGGCGTTCAGGGCGGGCCTCGTCCATGCCCGCTGGGAGCCCAGGAAGAGAGCAAAACTACGGCCACCAATGTCTGTGCAGGCTTGCACTGCCTTCCATATCCCATCTGAAATGCTAACATGAGCTCCAATGTATTTGTTACTCCCTCTGTCACCTCGCTCCGCCGCTTTCCTTTTGCTTGCTACTTTCTTTCTTGCAGACATGAATTAATTCTGCTAATTCTGCTGTTCTTGTAGCCTCAATGACAAATGCCTCAAAAAGCTCAAAGAAATATCACACTATCTATCCCACAATCTTGTTACAGGGACTGTAATTCCACCCGGTAAATGTTGAAAACAGGAAGCTTTCATCTGCTCTATAACAACAGTCCTATGACTTCAGTACCCGTTGTCAGAGTATTTGGAGGCCACTCTATGTTGTCAGTACTATGACGACAGTACTGCAAGTCGGGGGAACAAAGAATGTTGAGAATTCATGACCTACCCGGTTATGCATACCCGTTGTACCCATTGTCAGACTACCCGTTCTATCTGTCTGTGTCCTTTTAATGCCCATATATGGAGATCCCTGATGTCTTCAGTATATGCCCATATATGCCCATATGTATAATGGTCAGATTTGTGGTTCTAGACAACTGGATCTCCATATACTGTATGCCTATATACAGTGGAATATCGGTCAGATTGGTTCTGGTCAACTTCACGCTGGACACCGCACTCTCTTAAGTCCTCTGCGATACGCATGAGGACTTAAGAGTTTGAAGTCGACCGGTCGGGTGGTAATCAAGAGACGAAGGACAGATGCACTCGCTCGCTCGCTCACTCACTCACTCACTCGCTCACATAGAAGCTTCATTATAGAAGGATAAAGTTGATGAAGTTGTTTGTGTGCCTAGATTATGACAATATGGACAAGACTGACGTCACAGTACTGACGCAATGCAAAGCTAGAGTGCTATGACGTCACTCATATCCGTATTTGGTTAGTGCTTCTGTCATAGTACTGCCCAAATATGGAGATTACTGACGTCATAGTGCTGACGTCATAGACTGGCCTCCAAATAGTCACAGGTACTGCACTAGTCAAATAAGTCATAATAAGCTGGTGATGTTTTGTTTTGAATGGGAAAGTCTGTGTGGTTTGTGCGTGACACGATAAAACGGGGCTCGCTCGGGTAAATGTTTCTGTACTGAACAAGTGCAGCGTAAAATTAAGTGATCTGTTTACCGTGTGTGTTGCTTATCGCATCTGTAACACGATTCTTGGTTGGTTTTAGTTGTAAACAGGCTCTGATCTCAGTGTGGTCCCACTCATTCAGTCATGTTGTGGCAGTCGGCTTTGGCTGTCAGCAGTGGACTCAAGGCTGTACGATGCCTGTCTAACATCAACATGATCGCTCCCAACTCCTTTCGGACCAACGTCACCTATATCCAGGGCCAGAGCCCTGAACCTCGCATCCGTGAATACTTCTATTACGTCGACCACCAAGGACAGCTGTTCCTTGACGACACCAAAGTGAAGAATTTTGTCACTTGCTTCAAAGATAAACGCTTCCTGGCCTTCCTCTTCAACCGCCTGCGTTTTAATCAGAGTGGGAGGTACCAGGAGGACTTCCCCTTCCTGTCGCTGTGTGGGCGGGAAAGGAACTTCCTGCGCTGCGATGACCGGCCCCTGGTGTTTACCCACCTGTTAGATCAGGGCTCAGGGGGGTCCGTGGGAACACTGTCCTACTGTGGGGGAGGAGAGAAGCTGTCAGTGCCATTCCGTCCCGAGAGCCTCTACATGCACCCAGCCAGTGGACGGGTGTACCACCCCTGCTCAGAGCGGGTGGGGGGCGTGGGCCTGGTGACGTCAGCCTTAGCCATGGAGCTCAGCCCCTTCTTCATTTACCCTCCGGGTCAGAGCCAATCGGGACAGCCGACACACTTCCTATGGGCAGGGCAACAGCACACACTAACCAATGGGCTTGCAAGTTCCTTCCCCGGTGAAGAAGAGTAGGACTGCGGGGGAGAGGGAGGTGTGGGCTAATGTTGAAAGTGGATGGTAGCGGACGGTACTTTAATTTGAAATGACACTTTAAATGTATGGAACAATGTTAACACACTGCTAGAGCCTTATTTTTCCTGGGGGGTGTGTGTGAGAAAAATCGGATCCTCGCAGAGTTTGAAGTCGGTCCATATATAGGCTTGTCCATATATGGGCATAGCTGTCGGATCGGCTGTAATGGACAACCGGATCTCCATATATGCCTATTTATGTGCACATCGGTCAGGTCGGCGGTTCTAGACAACCGCCTATCTGACTCACTCGGCACTCCCCCGGGTCGTCTGCGATGCGCGTGCCGAGTTTGAAGTCGATTGGTTGGACGGTTTTCGAGATACGGTAACTACAAACATACAGATAGATGGACACACGGACATAGTACATTATAATAGGATAATGTTATTCATCTCCATATTTGGGTATAAAGAGAGAGACAGACAACACAGAGATTCCAGGAATTCTAGACAAGCTTGCCTGGCGTTGCCGGGGTTGGTGCGCTGACATTGCGTCACTTCATGTTACTACTATTGGTGTACTCACAGTTTGAGGTATGTGTCTGTGTCCTGCAGTATGCGTTGTGAGTTGAAGTGGTTGGTAGCGAGGTGTTTAGCTCTGCTAACAATAGAGTTCATCTTCTCCGCTAGCTCCTTGGCCTCTTGCTCCAACTGTTCATGTTCCTGGAGAGACAAAGATACCATGTTGAACAGCTGGCTCCATTATAATCCATAAGTCACTTTAGTATAGTTAAGAACCACTTAACTATAAAAGACCTTTCTTTTAGTTTTAAAGCAAAACAGGCATCCTACATAATGTTTTCATTATTGATACAGTATGAAGTTAGACTGTAGGAAGGCTGAGAGGGAGCCAATGCAGGAGAGACAGACAGTAGTAGGAAAGCTGAGAGACAGTATTAGGAAAGCTGAGAAGGCGACAATGTAGGAGAGAAAGACAGTAGTAAAGCTGAGACCCTGGCGGTTGGTGAAAGGGCCTTTCTGTGTGGAGTTTGCATGTTCTCCCCGTGTCTCCTAGGGTAGATACCCTCACAAAAACATGCAGTAATCCTGGTCACTATACTGCCTCCCCCTGGCCAGCCGGGGCGCCTGATGGAGGGGAAGGGAACTGGGAACTGGTTGGAATAACGTGTTCCTTCCACGCGCTACGTCCAACCAGGGAAACTCTCCCCTGTCAGGTGACAAGAAGGTCAGTTGGCTCTCATGCATTGAAGGAGGCATGAGCTCGGCCCTGGCCTCCCTAGGTTGGCAGAGGGAAGGTAGTGCCCAGGATTACATAGACAATTGGCACTGGGTGTAAAAAATAGGGTTACAAAATCGTGGGATAAAAATTAAGAAAAGAGTAAAGCTGAGAGGGAGACAGCGCTGAATGCTGAGGGTCACCTCACCTTGAGCAACTGTCTGCTGGAGCGAAGATCATGACCTTTGGCGGCGTTATGAAGCATTCTCTGGGTGGCTTCTGTCTTCAGTTTAGCATCCTGAGAACAGGGGAAAATTAAATTAAAAACACACCTGGGGGTTCTAACCCTTCCTTCCAGTGGTGGAAAAAGTACTCACGTTCTTTACTTAAAGACGGGGTGCCGTGATTTTCAGTGATCCCCCCCCCTAAAACATGATCATCAGGTATTATGACATAAAACACCATAAAAACACCACCAGGGGGCTTAATGAAGTTCTATCAACCTCATAGACACATGAAAGACAGAAAAGGTGCAAAACCATGGCACCACCTCTTTAAGTAAAAGTATCAATACTGCAATATAGAAATACTGTTACAGGTAAAAGTCCAGAATTCAAAATGTTGAGTAAAAGTACTAAAGTATTGGCATCAAAATGTACTTAAAGTACCAAAAGTAAAAGTACTCATTATGCAGAATGTCTTATTACTTTCAAATGTATACAAATCTTTTGAAAATAGCAGATCTACAAGCTGCGACGCATTGTGAGCTTGTAGATCGGCTATTTTCAAATGGACGAAATGTATATAAGGCTTAAGTGGTTAATGTATGTTTCGTAATAATAATCAAAATCTGCAAAGTAAATAATTGTAGTGGAGTAAAAGTACAATATTTGCCTCTGAGATGCAGTGGAGTAGAAGTAAAAGTATTGGAAGTTGGAAACACTCAAGTAAAGTACAAATACCTCAAAATGTTACTTTACTTTGTACAGTACTTGTGTAAATATACTTGGTTACTTTACACCACTGCTTCCTTCCCACTTGATCTTTGGCCAGTCAGTCTTGGTTAGATACCTGCAGCAGTTCCATGAGTTGCTCCTGCTGTCCAGCTTGTCTCAGTTTGTCTCCTCTTTCGGCCATCTTGTTCTGTAGTCTGTTCCATCTGCTGCTGACCTGAGAAGACTTCCTACGGATACTCTGACTGCTGTGGTGTCCTTCTGACAGCATCTCCTCTCCTAGCTGAAAGAGTAGGGAGACAGGGAAAGGGGGAGAAAAGAGAGGAAATGGGAGAGGAAGAGGAGTCTGATGTGGGTGTTTCATCGTTTTGTAGCTTTTTAAACTGTAACTTTTAGAGCACTGGTTCTCCTTGTGGGTCCGAGGCCCACCAGGGGCCCAAATGGACCTTTTACGGATCAAAATAACACTGTGAATTTTAAAGTGTAGATTGGGGTCCCAGAGATAAAATCGTATCAAATGACCTACAGCACTGTTTTCCAAACATTGAGTTGGGATCCATGTTTGGGTTACAGACACATTTTTGTAAATTGAACGTAAATATTATAATTTTTTTTACTATAAAAAAAGTTTTTCATTATTTCAAAAGATTTTCAAAAAAGATTTTTTTTCCAGAGAATTTCATGCATTTTCAAAAATAACTAACAAGGAAATTCCATAAATTAAAACAAAAACTTTTAAGAAGTAGTGAAGATAGCCAATTTACGAGCTCAAAATGCGTCACATTGCGACGCATTTTGAGCTTGTACTGTAGATCTGCTATTTTCACTAGTTTGGGTCCTGGGGAGACATCAAATTTCTCTTTTGGGTCTCGAGCTAAACATTTTGGGAACCACTGACCTACTGCATGTCTAACTGGGGGGTCCTTGAAATTGAAAAGGTTGAGAATCAGAAGTATGTTGGGAACCTATAGGCCTACACCTTGTTCTCTCACCTGGTTGAGTCTGTCCAGCCACACCTGGTTGGCCAGCATCTCTCTCTCTGCTGCCTCGTGTTTCTTTAGCTTCCGCAGGATGTTGGTGGGGTCACGGTACGACTCGTCCTCCGCCACCTTCATCTTCTCTTCCATCCACAGCAACAACTCGTCAGCATCTCGCTGGAACTCCTACCACACACACAACACATAACATAGTATACTGTCCTATCCAACAGCTGACAACAGTTTATTAAGTCAGTTAGTTGGTTTTGTAGCAGGTGACATAACATAAAACGTTTATGATGTTTCAACGATATGTATGTGCTGTTAGTTAGTTTTGTACCTGGTATTTCTTGGAGGACAGCAGAAGGTTCCTCCGCTGTCTGCTGCTCTCTGACAGCTTCCTGTTTCTGTCCTGGATACTTTCACAATGTTCCTGAATACTGAAAAACAAATAAAAAGACTGACACAAACTGACACATACAGTACTGTACATACATCCACACAGCAAACACAAGGCAAAACTATGTAGCCTTAAGGTTTAAAGTTAAATAATGTAAAGGCAACTATAAAAAATCACACCCAGTGTGAAGTGGGCGGTGTGGTCCATCATTGGTGCATCATTGATGAGAATAGCGATGGAAGTCCATAATCTTATTTATAGGTTATTAATGTCATCATGTGTCTCGCTAGCCAATCACAGTGCTGAATAGAGTCAGCCAATAGTCAGCCAATCACAGTACAGCTAGGGGTCTACTAATGAGCCAATCACAATGCAGGAAACTAATACTAATGAGGTGTCCCAACCCCACTTATAGGGGCGGCTACACCGCCCAAAAATAATACAATATTTTCTACAATATTTACAAGTCTGTCTGTCTGTCTGTCTGTCTGTCTGTCTGTCTGTCTGTCTGTCTGTCTGTCTGTCTGTCTGTCTGTCTGTCTGTCTGTCTGTCTGTCTTACTGTTTGGCAGCGTAGTGTTTCTTGGTGATGAGTTCCTGGCTGTGTTCAGAGAACAGGTTGATTCTCTGTTCTAGAGCCTTCAGCAGATCTTCCAGCTCCTCCTGTCTGCCCAGCAGACTGTGGACACTGTCAACTGAGTCCTAGAACACAGGAATAAACACAGATATAGTACTGTATGTAGTAAATCAATTAAGTTTCTTGAAAATTGGACTTTTCAAAGTTCACAATTTTGACCTTTAATTATATGGCCCCCATCAAGCCATTTGGGGTAATGTTGTGTAAGTAAAGCACACAACTTTCAATCATTGGTGAAAATTACTTTTTACTTTGTACCATTTCTTGGGAATTTGCAAAACCGCTGCAGAAGGAGAAAAAACTGTACAAATACAGTAGGGGTTTTCAAGGGTTTGAACGCCTAATGATAAGTCTATAATAAAAAGGCTCATGTACTGTACACACATTTAGTGGGCTCATATCTATTGACCACATACTGTATCTTAAACACCATGGCTGTGCAGGATTCCTACATGATGTGTCTTAGTCCTATGATCATGTTGTTTTGACAATAAGCAGACACTACCAGGCAGGCAGGCCTCAATCTTTCTCACCCCAACATCTTTAACTCTGAGCCTGGCTTCGTGTCCTGACAGCGCTGCCTCTATTCTGTCCCCTTCCTGGTTCAGCCTCTGGAACTCCACCCCCTGCTCCAACCGCCTGTTCCTACTGGCCCACATCTTCTCCAGCTTGACCCAATCGGCATTGAGCTTGTCCAAGATCTGCTGTATGTCAACGCCCCCTCTCTTCCCGGCGGAGGTCTGCTGCAGGGATTTACCCAGTCTGACCATGTCCTTCAGTCTGAGACAAGATGCATGACAGAAACATCAGGGATGGGACATCGGTAGAGATCATGGACATTAGAACAACATATGAAAAGGATGGAGATACAACCACAAGAAACGGGAGGGTGGCCTGCTAATGTGCTGTTGATTGAGTGATTGATTGATTTCCTCTCCTTTCCTCACCTGCTCCTCTTCTCCTCCATCTCCTGTCGTAGATCCTGGTGTTGCTCCAGCAGGTTGAGGGCGGAGCTTACATCTGTGGCTGACTCCTCCTGTAGGAGGCGGTCCTGTACTGACCCCGCCCAGAGTTGCAGGTCTTTGGTTTGCAGCTGGAAGCTGTGAAGGCGTCTGGCCTCATCCAGGTGACGCTGTTTATCACCAGCCTGCTGCTTCACCTAAACAGGAAAACAGGGGTTTTAACACATTGAGTGCCAACCTAAATAATTGCGCAGCGTGCCAGTCGCGTAGATCTCGCGTAGATCTTCCACCACTGGATCTTTTCTCGGTTGTTTTATTTTCTCATCGCTGATCGCTGTTTAACATAAACCGCTGTAGCTTCAAGATGGCGGATCGCAGATCGAAACGGTCTTCGCTGGGCGTCTCACACAGCTACCCTGTGTGTTTACAAACAGTTGAATGCGCGATTTTAACGGATTTAGCGATGTCTGTGGCGACGTAAAAAAAATAACAATAAATCACTGGCACTGGTGAGTACATTATGATATTAAACTCTGGCGTGGTTAAGCTTTTACACAGTGTGTGAAAATGAACTATTTTAAATACAAACTAGAAAAAGTGCTCCTCGGAGCACAGGTCTCCGCCAGGTCAGGTAGGTTATTGTGGGCCAGCAATGTTCAGAATTTGCCAATCAGGATGGAATATAAAAAATCGGACGGAATGATCTTTATCACTTGACTATAGAGATAATGTGTACTGATTTGCATGATGTTTGGACAAAATATGTAGGAGTAATATAAAAAATAAGAATCGGCCTCCTGGTGGCGCTATAATAGGGCAATGTGAAAAGGGTGGCGTTTGTTCTTCAACGTAGTGCGAATGTGCGTGCAAAGTTCCACCACAATCGGACGCTGCGTTCATGATTTGCGGCATTTTGTTCAAAACGGGCCACTCCTGCAAACTTTAGATGTCAATGTTAGCCAATCAGGATGGAATATGAAAAATCAAATAGATCCATCTTGATCACATGACTATAGAGATCATGTGTACCGATTTGCGTGAAATTTGGATAAAATATGAAAGCTTAATCTCAAAATATGTGTTTTACATAAGTCGGCCTCCTGGTGGCGCTATAAAAGGCTAATGTGAAAAATGCAGGGCAGATGTATATCCTTGGCCTCTAGGGAGTATGCGTGCAAAGTTTCACACAGATCGGTGCTGTTACAAATGCAAATTGGCCTTTTATAGCGCCACCATGAGGCTGATTTGAAAACGTTCAAGTGGCATTTGTTCCTCGGCATAGTGGGAATGTGCGTGTGAAATTTCACGGAAATCGCAAGCTGCGTTCATGATTTGAGGCATTTAGTTCAAAATGGACCAAAACTGCAAACTTTGGAAGGCAACTGTAGCCAATGAAGATAGAATATGGCAAATCTGACAGATCCGTGTTGATCACATGACTATAGAGATACTGTGTACTGATTTGCGTGATGTTTGGATAAAATCTGTAGGAGTGATATGAAATAATGGGTTTTGCACAAATTGGCCTCCTGGTGGCGCTATAACAGGCCCATGTAAAAAAATTGGGGCAGAGGTTCTGAATTGGCATCCAGGGAGTGTGTGTGCACAGTTTTGCAGCGACCGGGCCAACGGTGCCAGAGATTAGCTGTTCACAGACAGATGGACGGACGGACACACAAACGGACGGACACACAAACGGACGGACACACAAACGGACGGACGGACGGACAGGGGGTAAAACATACTCTCTCGCCATGCCTTTCGGCCTGGCGGAGACAATAAGAAGACACACATGGACCTCTGCTGGTCTAGGATAAGATCACATTAGAGCCTTCTCTCCAGTGTCTCTCCTACACTGTCTCCCTCTCAGCTTTCCTACTGGTGGTCTCCCTCTCAGCTTTCCTACTGTCTGTCTCTCCTACACTGTCTTCCGCTCAGCTGTCCTACAGTCTGTCTCTCCCACACTGTCTCCTTCTCAGCTTTCCAACTGTCTGTCTCTCCTACACTGTCTCCCTCTCAGCTTTCCTACTGTCTGTCTCTCCTACTGTACACTGTCTTCCGCTCAGCTGTCCTACAGTCTGTCTCTCCCACACTGTCTCCCTCTCAGCTTTCCTACTGTCTGTCTCTCCTACACTGTCTTCCGCTCAGCTGTCCTACTGTCTGTCTCTCCCACACTGTCTCCTTCTCAGCTGTCCTACAGTCTGTCTCTCCCACACTGTCTCCTTCTCAGCTTTCCTACTGTCTGTCTCTCCTACACTGTCTCCCTCTCAGCTTTCCTACTGTCTGTCTCTCCTACACTGTCTTCCGCTCAGCTGTCCTACTGTCTGTCGACTGACGGCTCATCAAAATTGTAACCAGGTGACATGATAGAAGGCATTCTCACCTGTTTGAGCAGAGCCTTCAAACCTCTGACCTCATCCATGATGGCAGCACTCTCAGCAGGACTGCAGTCTTGCTTCCTGTCACACAGGAACACAATGACATTGATTGAGTTTATACATTTTAGAGTGGGTAGCCTTAAGCCAGATTCCATTCCCCAAAGCTCGGTCACTCGCTCACTCTCCTCGCTTCCTCCACTCGCGCCTAAGCCCCGCCCCTGCGAGGAGCCGAGGATTATTTGTGAGGACGAGTGGTCGAGTGGTTGCCGTCAAAGGATCGGACTGCACTGGGTCCGTCATTTCAAAGCGACAGAAAATTCCGCGATCACTTATGACGTCTCAAACAGCTGGACCAGAGCCGTGGATGAAAATATACATGCATAGAATAATATGCAGGTATAGAATAATACAGAATATAAGAATAAACAATTCATCAATGTGGATGGCCACATTGTTATCTTTATAGTTAACATTTTGTGCAAAGCCATTTATTCCTGAAATAGTGAACGAAGCGCCAGGATGATTAAACATTTATGAATTAAATCCTGACCCGTCCCTCTTTTTGCTCTTACAGTCCCCAGACCCCCCACCCCCCGCAGCAGTCCCGCACGGCACTGCTGCTTATAACAGCCACCGTATATTACAGAGTATGTCTGACTCTGAATTACATCATTCATGTAGGGTAGCCATACGTCCTCTTTTCCCCGGACATGTCCTCTTTTGGGGGGCTGTCTGGGGGGGTTTCATAAAATCCTTCAAATGTCCGGGGTTTTGAGAGTTTGGGTGATATCCCTCCCACTTCTGGGACGAAGAAAAAAGAAAAAAACTCAGACGATTTTGTGATTTTGCTTGATATTGTTTGATAGCGAAATAAATCATGAAAGACATGAAAGGAGACCCTTCACAGCTAATAGAGAATTTTAAATTTTAAGAATCGGTTCAGAATTGAATGAGTACGGCTATAGTTAAAGCGTAAAGTGTCCTCTCCTATATTCAGTCTATATATAAATACAATACATTATTTTAAACATAATCTTTGTCACAGTAATTTATAGTAGTCCATGCACTGCATTGAGACATGCAAGGAGAGAAATGAACTATCAGCTTTTGAGACAGAATAAGTGTGCACAATATATTACAATGTATATAATTGTATTATACTTTATATCGTATTGTTGCGTCTTTTCAGTCAATTTACACTGTGTGTGTGTGTGTGTGTGTGTGTGTGTGTGTGCGTGTGTGTGTGTGTGTGTGTGTGTGTGTGTGTGTGTGTGTGTGTGTGTGTGTGTGTGTGTGTGTGTGTGTGTGTGTGTGTGAGAGATGCGCAAGTGATCGGCGGGGGCGAAGGGGGGGGGGGGCAGCCGGTGTTTTCGGGGCATGGTTTCGGGTTTCAAGCATTGTTTGTGTGGCCACATGTGGAGGAGGACCATGTATACGTCACGGGAGAAGGGAAAAAACAAAAAAAACGTGTACACGTGATGCGGAAGTCTGCCGCGGAGGAGCTGACGAGAGTGGTCGAGCCTACACTTGATGTACACTCGCTAAATGCGGAAGTAGAGAGCCTCCTCGGCTCCTCCACTCGACTCCACTCGCCTCCTCCAAGAAGCAACTGAGTAATTGGAATTTAGCACATCCGGTTTGGAGTCGGAGTGACCGAGTGGGAGTGAGCGAGTGGCCGAGATTTTCGGGTTTGGAATCTGGCTTTAGTGGGAATGGAACCCCCAAACCAGGAAGTGCATTGCTCTGCCTCTTCATCCATTGTCAGCCTTCTGATTGGTTCCTGGCCGACCAACCAGCAGGCTTCTTTTGTGGGGCGAAACAGCTAGCAGCACCTACCATAAAATATAACACTACTGAGTTAGCTAAACATACGAAAAATACCCAGTTGTTGGAGGGAAAAAACCCATGTTACAGTCGAGTCGTTCGGATAGGTGGTTGTCCAGAACCGCCGATCTGACCGATATGCCCATATATAGGCATATACTGATGACATCAGGGATCTCCATATATGGGCATAAAAGGGACAAGGACATACAGATACAGTACTCCATATATGGGCACAAAGGAACACAGACAGACGGATACGAGAGGTATTGCATAACGGGGTGGGGCATGCATTCCCAATTCGTATCGTTCCCGACTTGCATCATTCCCAAGTAGATCTGTGCCCAATCGGCAGTCTAGTTAAACATCAATACGGGGCAACTGAAAAACACATCTTTTCATTGGTAGCGGATGGAGAGAGGACATTTGTCCAAACTAGCAATAGCTCTCAATGGGCGTGGAAGAGGGCCGGGACCACAGTTGGGACTTGACAATGGGTGAATTGAGCAACACAGGGAATAATGTCATTTAATGTAACACTTGAAACCACCATTATTGAGCCTTACATCTTGGCAACATTCTTCAGGTAGGCTATCTTCCCTTCCAGAGTCTGGATGTCCCTGAGGGCCTGAGCCAGGCTCTTCTCCTCCATCAGGAGGCTGGAGGTGGTGGGAGTGAAGCCCATGTCGGTGGTGTCTAGCTGGTCTATCTGTCCCTGGAGTTGGCCTCTGGCCTCCTCACAGCTCTGGAGGAAGGAGTGAACATCAGCTGTACTCAACAGCTCATGACCCTTCTCGTCCTTCAACCTCTGGACACGATCCCACCTGAAAAATAATCAATTCACCTTTATTAATGTTATATATTTATTCATGCTATTCATCACATCCTCCTTTTTTTCTTCATAAAAAAACGTCTGTATTCATTACATTCCTGTTTATTATGCTTAAGTTATTTAACATTTACATTTTCAGGTGATTGTTAAAAATAAAATTCAAATACCTTTAAAAAGTTTCATTCTTTATGTTCACATTTTATTTGTATTATTACACAATAAATATGACTACAATAATTCATCACATGTTTTATTTGTTTTTATTTTTTCTATGTTAAAATGTAACTGAATCGTCCGTCCGTCCGTCCGTCCGTCCGTCCGTCCGTCCGTCCGTCCGTCCGTCCGTGCGTGCGTGCGTCCGTCCGTCCATCCGTCTGTCTGTCTTATGCATGAGACCTGAAACTGCATCTCTTTCACCTTCTGTTACTGTCCGTGACCTGATTGTCTCCTGTCTCTCGGTCTGTCTTTCTGTCTTAACTGAGCGAGATCTGCATCTCTAACCTACAGCATGTCTCACTATACCACCTGAGAACCACCTGAAACCTGTCTCCATCTTACCTGAGTGAGACCTGTCTCTCTCTCGCTTGTATCTCTTTCTGTTTGCTGTGGCGGCTCTTCACCAACTCCTCTGCCAATTTGATGATGTCATCCAGCTGGGCCTGTCCACTTGCCAACTCAGTCAGGAAGTTCTGGAGCGCACAGAACATATATTTATATCAACAGGGAATGCTAATGGTGCTAACCACACGTATTTCAGCCTATACACTTTGTGTGAATGTTTGTGAACAGTCACAAAGTTTGTCTTTGTGACTGTTTCAGGAACATATAGTGTCTGCTTCTCACACATGTATGTAGTTCTGGCATCAGAACATCCCAACACTAAGCTGTCTTGTGCAATTTTCAAAACAGTATTCGGTAACACTTAAAGTTAAAGTTATATGATTATAATGCATTATAGACACAACCTTAAAGTAAAGTGGTACCTGGTAGTTATAATGTGCTGTTCCACTGAAATTATAATGCATTATGACCAGCACTTATAAATTATATAAGTATTAGTCATAATACTTCATAAACCTTGTTATAAGTTGTTATACATAATAATAAACATACATAACAAGTGTTAAAATGCCTTATAAGTACATTATAATGCCTTATAAATGTGGTTATCATGCATTATAGACCCAACCTTAATATAAAGTATTACCCAGTAGGTTTTCTCTTTCATTTGTTGGAATGTTTTAGAAAATAAGTGGATTTTTGTACCTCGTACTTGGCCTGTACCACTCCTATGTTGTCAGGGGTAGTTTTGAAGGTGTGCAGGATGTTCTCCTTGTCTTCAATCCAGGATTCAAACTCGTGACAGCTGTTATAGAAGCGATGCAAACGCACCATCTCCTCCAGAGTTCTCCTCTTAGTCTGAAGACACAATACACCATTATTAATCCGTTAATATATTTTCCTAAATCTTTAACTTAGCTTAGTTTAAGTATGCGTAATGAGCCTTAATGAGCTTTAATGACAATTTACAATTTAGGCATTTAGCAGACGCTCTTTATCCAGAGCGACTTACAGTAAGCAAGGTAAACACATACATCAAATGCAGAGAGACAGTGTAGCGCCTCAGTAAACTAGGATCGTAGGTAAATCAAGAACCTAGCATTAGTCTCTAAGCAATATAATATAAAAAATAATAATCTGCACATTGTAACTATAGAAACTATATGATGCCAGGTAAACAAATTAACCTAGCCTTCAAAGGCTCATTAAAGGTTCTATGACATTCATTTTCACTTTCTTATTTTTTTTATGTTTTTTGGGGGGTTTTATGACCTCAATTACACCCAAGAAATCTGAACTTTGAACATTCAGTGGATTTTCTGTGGTATGGGGTTTTCTGAATAATTAGGCTGAAAAGTAATCTGAGCTTGGCCCTTGGGCAGTGAGGTCACAGGCCATTAATCCCGCCCACTCTCCTCGCCCCTCCCCTCCCCTATCCTTTTCTTTGGGGGGGCGGAGCAGAGGCGATGTTTGACAGGCAAAATCCCTCAACAGCGACACCCACAGGCAAAGATTGAAAAGGCTTTAGAAATGTGAGGGAAAAACACCTGCCATGGATCAATGGAGTGGAATTTTTTGTAAAAACTTTTTATACACGTTTAAAGGACCATGACAAAGACTTTTAATGTGTGGTAAAACTGAACGTCATGAAACCTTTAAGATTCGGATACTGATCAGTATAGAGTACCGAAGTCCTGACGTGACTCCCACTACCCCTGGGTCACAGCGTTATTTTTTGTATTGGAATTCCCATAGGCAAATCTTATATCGCGTCATATAAGAACTGTGCTCCAAAAATAAACAAACCACCCCTCCGATTTTGTCAGGTATGTGACTCTGTGTCGTTTATGATATTGAGTTACATTTGATAACGTCTGTGTTTGGAGAAAAAAAAAGTCTTGCTCTTTGGATACATTTTTACTTTTTCATTAGTAAAATCGCTGGGGTGGTTTGTTTATTTTTGGCTCTTATATGACACGATCTAAGATTAAGACAAAAATAACGCTGTTACCCAGGGGAATAGTGCTCTCTAGCGGCACTGATGTCAGACTTTGGTGCTCTATAATTCTAATATAAAGAATGAATTGATATAAAATGAATTCTAAAATGACTAAACAACATTTACACTCTTCTCACCTTAACTAGATTATATAAGGAGTTGTAGTCCTGATCCAGAGCGGCCTGCGTAGTTTCTATGGTGTCTCTCTGGTAGTGGAGGTCTGGCAGCCACGTGGTCTGGATCTCTGCTGTTCCACGACGCATCGACCGTCTACGCCTCGGGCGACTTAGCTTCCTGGTTGGGCTCTCTGCCACACCGGTGTTGGAGACAGGGGAGGCAGGGGAGGCAGGGGAGGGAGCCTATTCAGAGTGAATGGTTTCAGTTTGGGCATTACGATATGTTTATAAATGTCAGCTGCAGCAGGGAGTCACATGATGTTATACTGATTGCATTTCAACATTTCTATTGAAAAACAACTTTTTCTTTTCTTTTCCCTCCAGTTTATCCATTGCTAATTCCCCCATGCACACTGCGAAGTTGACAGCTGCTTCTTTTCACCTGACAGTGAGGAGTTTCACTAGCCTGGTAAACCATCCGGGTCGCGTGAATTCACATTTTCATGTGTCTTCTGCAGACCGGTCTGGCCCTAAGTGCTGGGTGGGAGCTGATTGGCTCTTCCACTTTCTGGTTTCTGCAAAACTCCCACCCAGCGCTTAGGGCCAGACCGGTCTGCAGAAGACACATGATAATCTGAATTCACGCGACTCTGATAGTTTACCAGGCTAGGGTTTCAACAGGAGATAATAGAAATGGATATAACTTGGGAAATGGATATAACTTCATACATAGTTTTTTTTTTGTATTGTCCCTGTCAAATAAACATATAAATAAAATAAAAATCCCATCAAGGCTTGTAAGACCCAAAACAAATCAGATAAGGGTGTTTACATGAACATTTCAGTGATCAGAGTATTGCCTTCATTGGGTAAGATCAGCATAAGTTCTCTGTCGGGTGGAAACCTCACATGTCCAAAACTGTAACTTTTCAGGATTCAAATAAAAATAAAGCAAAAGTAGCAGATCGACAAGCTCAAAAAGCATAGCTTGATTAGCTTCGCGCCGCATTCCGAGCTTGTAGCTCTGCTACTTTTCATGCTTTTGTGTGTCGCTGTAGTATGAGAATGAGCTGTTCTGCCCGACAGCAACAATATCAGTGTGCATGCAAACACAGTAAGAGTGGAAGTTTGTCTACATAACGACCTGTACCGCAGCAGGTAGCAGGTGGAGGTATGTGCTGGGGATGGCTTGCTGGTGTCCTCTTCCATCTCTGGCCAGGACTTTGTCTCCATCCTGCACTGTAGAGATGACGCTCACTATCTCGTTACGCTCCCAGAGAACCTCACCTGGAGGAGGAACCAAGGGGCTGTTCATCAGTGGTGGAAGAAGTACTCACATTGTGTACTTAAGTAAAAGTATCAGTACAATGTAGAAATACTCTGCTACAAATAAATTAAAAAAAAGTATTCGCATTAAAATATACATAAGTATTGAAAGTAAAAGTACTCATTTAGCAGAAAGTCCCATTTCACAAGTTTCCAAAAGATTTGAAAATAGCAGATCTACAAGCTCACAATGCGTCGTATCGCGACGCGTTGTGAGCTTGTAGATCGCCTATTTTATCTAAATATTCGTACTGTATACCTTCATAAGCTATTTTATATTTGATATAAAATATTCTATTTTTGAATTCATATAGAATTGTAGTGTTATAGTGTACATGGATGTTCTTTGTATTTTCTTCATTGCAAACAATGTGGATCTCAGGATCCACTTGGGAACCCATGGCTCCAAATGTGAATCTCCTTCATGTGGCCAGGTTGTGACGTCAGTCATCTATGACATATCTATGACGTACTGTATGACTCCAAATTTGGGCAAAGTTTCAGCCAGATCAAAGAAATATATATTATTATTATTATCATTATTATTATATGAATAATTAAAGGGATATAGTGTGGAGAAAAGGGAGGTAAAGCTGTACCTTTGTTGTATCTGAAGCGGACTTTAGCTTTGACCTCCTGGCTCTGAATGGAGGAAGTCACACCTTTTGCCCCGCTCTTGGCTCTGGGTGATGTCACTGCTCCTGGTCCCTCCTCCTCACCAGAGGAGTCACTGTATTGGGCCATCTTACTCTGCTGAGCCTCAGCCTACACCAGAACAGGGAAACAGAAAAGGCACTTCACTTATACGAGGATTATGACAAACTAATTATGTTTACATCTGGTTGGTTATCTGTTAGATTTCCCATCCATCTAACTGTGTGTGTGTGTGTGTGTGTGTGTGTGTGTGTGTGTGTGTGTGTGTGTGTGTGCGCGTGTGCGTGTGCGTGTGCGTGTGCGTGTGCGTGTCTGTGTCTGTGTGTGTGTGTGTGTGTGTGTGTGTGTGTGTGTGTGTCTGTGTGCGTTTGTCTGTCTGTCTGTCTGTCTGTCTGTCTGTCTGTCTGTCTGTCTGTCTGTCTGTCTGTCTGTCTGTCTGTCTGTCTGTCTGCCTACTCACAGTAAGAGGAGATAGTTGTGCAGCGCTCCTGGCCTGCTCTGCCAGCCGTTTTATCTCACTGGCGTAGGCTGCCATCTCCTTCTCCAACCGCAGGTGGCGCTGAAGCAGGGCTGCTGTGCTCGACTCATCTTTCCCATGATCTTCGCTGGTCAGCAGGGGCTTCCTGTCCCCCAGCCAGGAGTTAGCTTCTGTCACATCAGCGAAATACTGGGCAGGAAAGATGATATTTAAGAATGAAGTTTCATAACATGTTTGATGGTAGTATACTGTAGTTTACGATTTACAATTTAGGTATTTAGCAGACGCTCTGTATCCAGAGTGACTTACAGTAAGCAAGGTAAACACATACATCAAATGTATAGAGACAGTGTAGTGCCTCAGTAATCTAGGATCACAGGTAAACCAAAACCTAGCATCAGTCTAAACAGCATAATATCACAAGTAAGACGCGCGAACGCTGGAAGTGAACGCAGCTCGAAAATATTGTGTATTTACGGACTTGTAATCCGTGTTATTTCACCGTGATGGGGAGAGAACATTGACATTGTGTGTGTGTGTGTGTGACTGTGTGTGTGTGTGTGTGTGTGTGACTGTGTGTGTGTGTGTGTGTGTGTGTGTGTGTGTGTGTGTGTGTGTGTGTGTGTGTGTGTGTGTGTGTGTGTGTGTGTGTGTGTGTGTGTGTGTGTGTGTGTGTTTTGCAGGCTGTTGTGCATTTTAATCAGAGCATTGTCTAAATTCCTGCACTCTGGCGCACTCTGGCAGCTGCACACAGGCAGTGCACGCACGTGAGTCACATGGGGGCGCGAGCCAATGAGAGCGCGGCTGCACACAGACACACACACTCACAACCCGAGCACGGTTACATAGTAAGCTCCACTTGGTCGGAGGCGCGGCTTATATGTTTGATGGTATTACTGTAGCGTAATACTAACATGTTTGATGGTATTAGACTGTAGTTTAATACTAACATGTTTGATGGTATTAGTCTCTAGTTTAACCACTTAAACCCTCTAGTCATAGTGAAACAGACTTGAGTTACTGTACTACAGTACTCGGACGGCATTTTTCCATCTACACCAAATCTCTTCGCCAAAAATAGCTGTATTTGAGCTTGTAGGTCTGCTATTAATGTTCCCCCCAGAATAGGCATGCTGGGGCTCAAGTGGTTAATACTAACATGTTTGATGGTATTAGACTGTAGTTATACTAACCTGTTGGTATTAGATTGCAGTTTAATAATAACTTGTTTGATGGTATTAGACTGAAGTTTAACACTCACCTGTTTGATAGTGTTAGCAGCATGTAGTTTGTTGCGACGGGCCACAACCTCATCTCTCAGGTGGTTCCACTGTTTTTTCAGGGTTTTGACCCACTTCTGTACCGCCCGCTGACCCACCTGATCCTGTTTAGAACCCAGATCCTGACCTCGACCCACAACGCCCTGAAACACAGCTTCCTGGGACTGGATCTCTGCCTCCAGAACCTGGGAAGAGAACCAGGCCAGTTATAACATTTAAAATATACTATATTTTTCTTAGTTTTTCAAACATTACAACACAACTTTCAGACATTCTTTCTGTCTCTAGACTTTTCTTATCAGGTCTTAGTGCAACAAACCCATGTTTGCCTGGAAACCCTTGTTTTTAGATTGCCTCTATCGGTTGGTGGGTGGGGGTGTCCTGCTTGAAGCTCTCTTTGGACTAAACTGTATTTATTATTCAAATAAAGCTTTATTTTCATCACCTATCCCAAGTGAACAATTTTGATGAGCATTTATGGGTCTAACATTGTGTTAATTAATGAAGGGAGAGAACGACCCAGAAAGAATGTGTGCATTTGTGCACTTGTGCTTGTGTGAGTCTGACCTTGTGTTTATGTAAGGCCAGTGTAATTTGGCTGAGGTCTCTCCCCAGGCCTGCTGTCTGCAACCTCAGCCACCTCTCATACACCCAGGCCTCCAGCTCCTCACACTCCTGGAGAAACTCAAACAGCCTCAACTGGCCCTCCAACTGTCTCCTCCTGCACCGCAGAGGAGAAGAGGAGGATGGAGGGAGAAGAGAGAGAAAAAGAGGGGGCGACATATGAAAGGGAAGATATGGAGGAAGAGAAGATGAGACAGAGATGAGAAGAAGAGCATGAGGGATGAGATGAGATCAAGATGAGATGATCAGATAGTGAGTGATGATGGATTGATGGTGAATAATATTGTGGCTGGTAGTGAACCTGTTGATGCTGAGGGAGACCAGAGCTTGGTATTGAGCATTCAGGGCTTTCACTCTGGTCTGAACCTGCTGGCCCTCCCTGGCCTTCCCCTGGAACAAACAGTTATAGTTTAGTTTGGCTAAATCAGATTTACTAGCTTATTATGATAAAATGTTGACTTTTGAAGGTGCTTGGATCCCTGTGATGTGTGTAAGTGTCCAGTACCTTGCTGGTGGTGTTGCTGAGGGCTGTGATGGTCTCTCCATGTGCAGAGATCTGAGCTTCCAGCAGGTCTTGTCTCTGGAGCAGAGACTCCACCTCCGCTAGCTGTTTGCCCTGCTCTGTAGAGCTAGCCTGGACCTGGAAACAGATAATAGGAGTGGAAAATGCATTACCTTTGGCTTCACTGTTGTAGAAATAAAATCAATCGAGGCCAACATAACAAACGGTACACAGCCATGCACACACACATGGTTGAAACACTGTTCAGTGGGCGCAGCACCAGGGGTCAGGGTTGTAAATCCCAGCCAGAGTTCTAGACCATGTAGGGAGACCAAATGTTGTGGTCTTCTTCTGTATGCCAGACATGTCATAAAGTTGGAATGTCCCATTTCCTTCAAGGAATAATGCAATGGAAAGGCCATTTAAGATGGAAAGTCAGGCAAGATTGCTCAACCATGACATCTCCTGAGATTTAGTTGTTGACATACAGTGACGTTTGCAAAGTAGATATTGTTCGGTAATAGAGAGCCATGTAAAGTTATACAAACACATAGCTGGCTATAACAGTTGAAGTGGAGGATGGTTGGATACACCACTGGGACCAGGCTGACTGCATGAGAATGCATGAAAATTCCAACTACTATAGAAGGTTCAACATTCTGACTTGTCTTGGATGCCCCGTTGACTCGCTCACAGTTATGTGTGTCTCCTGCCCTACTTATAACATATGTTATGGATTACAACAAGCCTCAGATGTGTAGGCCAGGAGGAGCGCTTCATTCAAGTCTGAGGGTGTGCCTACACCAATCACTTTGTAAAACACACTGATACCTGCAGTTCTTTGAGCTCCTGTGAGACCAGCTCTATGTCTCTGAGGACACTGAACGTTTGGACTGCATTTGCCAGCATCCGCTTATGCTCGTCCAACTGCTTCAGCAGGTCCTTCCACCGATGTCTGATATTGAGCTCTCTGGAACACACACACAAACTGGTATCACTATATTTGTGAGGAACATCCTTTGATTTAGTCCCTAATGTATAACCTTAACCATCAACACCACATGCCTATCCTTAACCTTTACCTTAACCTTAACTAAACTATAACCCTAAGCTGTAAATTATGCTTCCCACAGACAGAGTGCCATAAAGTAGTGGGCAGTTCTGTTCCCAAAGGTGCTATATTTATCTACAGAGATTGATTCATCAGACTCCTTACGTTCCTGAGTATCTTCATTTTTATCCTGTCACAAAGACATGCATGCATATTTACAAAGCTGATAGAAGCCCTGTTAAGTCTTTATATGAATTCATTCATCCAAGAGGAAATACCCGATTGGCAGGGCTTATGCGCTTTAGGCAGGGCTACTTAACTACTCAACCCTGGTACTAATACCCAGTACCAGGGTTGAAATTTAAATTCTCACCTCCAACCACTGCAGATGTTCTAGTTATATTGTATTATTGACATAATAACATATAACATTGTATTCATTAAAATAAGTTCCGGATTGCAGCTTTAAGTTGTTGCATGTGTGAGCACACCACCAGTTTATAAAGGTTATTCTTTTTGTGGTTGCATCTTGGGGCCGTGGACGGCAGTGGCTCAGGGGTAGAGCGGCCGGATGGCAACCGTGAGGTTCCCAGTTCGATCCCGGGCTCCCCCATAGTTAGTGTCGAAGCGTCCTTGAGCAAGACGCTGAACCCCTAATTGCTCCCGATGAGCAGGTTGGTGCCTTGCATGGTTTTCTCCGCCATCGGTGTGTGAATGTAATGCAGAATCTATGTAAAGCGCTTTGAATAAAAGCGTTATATAAATGCACCGTTTACCATTTATGTTCTGGCATGTGTCTTGTCTCACCTCCTGATGACTTCCTCTTTGCTGTGGTAGTTTCCTGTCTCTATGGTGTGGGCCATCTCTGTGAGGGCAGTGAAGCGTTGCTCTCTGACCAGGGCGTCCGTCCCGAGGCCCTCTACGCGCCGAGAGGCAGCCTGGGCGTCCTCCAGACTGCTCAGTCCTCTCACCTCCTGTCTCCTGATCAGCTTCTCTGTGTCCTCCAGATAACTCTCCCTCAAAGCTGCCTGGGGAGGACAGGGGACAGACAGTCATTTGACATAGCAGTGACCTAATGGTTAAGACCAGTGATGGAAGAAGTATACTCACATTTTTCAGTCAAGTAAAAGTATCAATATCCTGTCGTAGTCTGTTAAAAGTTCGGTATTCAAAATTTACTTGAGTAAAAGAACAAAAGTATTGGCATCAAAATATTAAATATACTTAATACTTAAAGTACCAAAAGTACTCATTATACAGAAGGTCCCATTTCACAAGTTTTCAAATGTATAAAACTAGATTCTCAGGGCGCTACGCGCCCCGACAACCCATCCGCTGCGCGGGGCTTTGTGTTTGTTGGTCGCTCCGTGTCCCTCTCTCTGTGTCCGTGTCGCTGCAGCACAGAGTGGGCAGTAGAGATGGGATTTATGTGTCTTTGAAGGGAGGCGGATCGTGGGGTTCTGTTCCTTTCAAAGAGGCGTTATGAATACTGGCTCATTTATGGCTCATGTGTATATTATATATATTTTAAATATATATATAAATATGTATGTATTCATGTCATAATAGTATGTATAGTTATATTGTAGATATAATTTATATGTTAAATATGTGTTGTGTTATGTACTGTAATACAGCATATAACATGATGATATAATAATATATTATTATATGTAATAATATATAATATAGGGATGCACCAATGTATCGGCCTTACATCGGCATCGGCCGATATTAGCCTTGTTGACTGCCATCGGCGTATCGGTGAATAACTTGACTTTCACCGATGGCAGTGGCCGATGTTCACTGACTGTGCTTGCTACAGTATGTGTTTTCTGCAGCCTACCAATCTGCAGTTCCAGATTAGATCCCTAGGTGGTGGTATGATACTACACTCACACACCAAAGAACAACTGCACATGCGCAGTAGGTACTACATGCGCTTCATCTCACCACTCAAACAGAGAGGTGTCCCTTTTGGAACCTCAACCTCTTAGGAACAACTCACGGCCAAAGCACTGCTCCACTTCTCTCCCAACTTGCTACAAAAATCGCTCATGCAAAAGTATATAAAGACTTCTATTTTATTTTCCACCTTCACATGTGTCTCCTTTTATAATAATCATAAAGTGTCATAAAGTGCTGCTCGCAATTCACTTCCGCATGATCCGTCTCAAGTCAACAGCCAAACATCTGCGACACAGAGAGCACCCTTTCACGTTGCCATGACGTTGCCACGTCCGTGAAACGGGAGAGAAACAAGCGCTGACGTGCGCGAAACAAGCGCTGACATGTTGCTCTATGCAAACGAGGCCAAAAGCGCGACCAAATAAGCCCACCATTGCTTATACAAATAACAACGTCCGTGAAACGGGCGAGAAACAAACGCTGACGTGTTGCTCTATGCAAACGAGCCCAAAAGCGCCACTAAATAAGCCCAATAAGCAAACCTGGCAACGCGGGGGACAGAGAGAGATACACAGTAAGGGCCAAAGAGGGGGACACAGACAGAGCGTTACGCCTTGCGCGTCGACGTGTTGTTGCCTTGCAGAGCTACTGCTATAGCCCCTCCCC
>NC_137621.1:37643804-37656160 GCF_963280865.1 Gymnoscopelus braueri | reverse complement strand
GGCCAAAATGAATGGTTTGCAGCCCTACTAAAAGAGAAAAAGGAAGAGAGAACCATTATGTGTTATGCCCCCCCCTCCCACAAAGAGAAGAAAACAGTTTGAAGGTAAAGTGATATTGTTTTGTTAAATGTTAAAGTAATCATTGCTTGTTCAGTAACAGGGGTCTCCCAGACTCTCCACCTCTTTAGTAAGCCGAAAATGCATTTCCAGGAATACCAAATTTAACCAATCAGAACTCATACAGGATACAGGATAAATAAGTTACAATTGGAAGTGATGACACAAAGAAGTGGGCATACAAAATTTGAACCCATTTAGACCAGGAACGCATCTGTGTAATTGTTTTGATTTCTTTGGCTAGACCTTTGGCTTCAAAAATAGCAGATCTACAAGCTCATAGCGCGACACCGAGTGGCGCGCTATGAGCATGTAGATCTGCTATTTTTGAAAATCTTTGAATATATATGTTTTAAAGTGAACATTTGTACCTCAAATCTTTTTCCTTTTATGTTAAAAAAACTTTTAGGATTTAGAGAGCATTTTTAGAATCGGACCCAGGTCTTAATGGGTTAAAGCTGCACTATGTAACTTTCCTCTTCTACCCCGGATTTGAACCCGGTTTCCTGAGCAAGTGCTGTAACCTTTTACCATTGAGCTAATAGAGCCTGCCTGCTTGCTCAGGTGATACATTGAATCTTGACCATCAGATCAAAATTCATGTCAGATCCTGTGTCTAGGTGAGACATGACCTTTGACACTATCTAAATGTCTCAATAGAAGAGCAGGGAGACTAAATACAACCACCCCAATTATATAAGTTATATTGTATTATTTGTATTAACATACTCTAACATACAGATTGTATAAGTTATATTGTATTAATATACTCTACGATACAGGTTGCATAAAATTACATTTTATTCCACTTTAACTTTCTAACAAAAAACATCTTGTTTTATCCAAAATATATTACTTGCACTACCTTTAGACTCTGACTCGTCTGAATACGGTGGAGATGCTGTTGTTCCCCAAGCTATCCACGACGAAATGTCAAGTACAGTCATACCCAGAAGAAGGCCAAAGAGTTGGAGCTGGACCTACAGCATCTTAAAACTAAGTAAGCAATGACTAATGTTAACGAAACAGTTGCATGAGTTTGCTCTTCTCTTTTTGTATATATCGATATGTTGGTTATTTGTTCTCATGTTCTTTTTTACTTAGATCTTGACCACAAATGTTAAAAAACATTATATAGAAAGCATGTTAAATGGAGTGGACAGATGCTAGGCTCATTATTAAACTGGTATCCTACTAAGGCATACATCAATTCAGTTTTTATTTTTTATTTTTCCGTACCCTGTTCATGCTTTAAGATGCAACAAATTAGAGATTGCAAAACAGAAACTGGAGGAAGGGCCCCAATATAGCTCTGCAGCAAAGCCTGACATCCCTGCTGCAGATAAGCAAACCAGTGACAGCATAGGTGTGTTTAGACAGTGATACTGTTCTACGGAAAATGGTGACAATGTGTACAATATAAGTACTGTGATACTGCCAAAAGGAGCTTAAATATGATTCTCTACATTTTCAGTTGCAACTTCCTCCGTTTCCTCTTCCCCCGAGTCAGACGATTTGGCATCGACACCTGGGATGTTTGACGGCAACGGTGACAAGGTATTGAAGAAACATACTGTGTAGGACAGTGGTTCTTAAAAGTGGGGTTCCACAGTGTCCCCAGCTAAATAAGAAACAGTTATCATTTCAAAAATAGGCAACGTGTCATGATGCATCGTGAGCTTGTAGATCAGCTATGTTTTGCTATTTTTGAACTATTTTTGAACAGTTTTGCCTATGGCATGAACAAAATAGGGATGCCGGGTGGAAAAGGTTAATTTCACTACTATTTTACCAGCTAGAATGTAATCCAATGACAATGTACTGTATAAGAATTACTTCAACTCTCCCCACCTACAGTATAGACAGTTGTAGAATTCTGTACTAAATGTAATCCAACAATTAACATCTTCTCTATTGGAGGTCCATGGCACCAACTCTTTTCTAAATGGGTCCACATTTGGGGGTCCTTGAAAATGTAATTTCTTTACAGTAAATTCTGTTTGAAGTGGGCCTGCTTTTGTCAAAAATGAGTCTGAAATGTCATGGTAAAATGTTTTTTAATTTCTAAAACATGTGTTGTTTTCTTCTGTTTCAGGTCCACATTGGCTCTGGTGTGTGGCTCGAAAAGGAGATCTGGAAGATGGTGGCAGCAAACACCAAGGACTCCCTGTTCATGAAGGAGCTTGCTGTTGCCATTTGGGGGACAACAACCCTGAAGACCATGCAGGAGCCTTACAAAGAATGCCCCACTAGCAAGGGGGAGGCCAAACCCCCCTGACCGCAGGACTCAGAAGAGGTATGTTTACTGAGGGGTGGGGGGGTTCATTATGACTTGATCTCATAATTCAATCTGCTCTGTGCATGACTGTAGTTCTCTTTTCCAGAAGGTGGAATTCCCGTTAGCGTTACCTGTTCAGTTTTTCATACCTTCATTTGGTTGTCTCAGCAGCATACTGTTTCAACCAGAAACACATATGGAGATGTTGGTTGTAGCCAATCAAATGAAGCTATGAAAAACTGATCGGGAAACGGGAATGTCACCTTCTGGAAAAGAGATTATATTAAGCTTATTAATCAATCATAAAAGAAAATACTCTATTGTAATAAAATCGATTTTATGGCTGAAAGAAATGCCGATCTACAAGCTTGCAACTCGTTGGACGTGTTGTGAGCTTGTAGATCAAAAAAGTAATCAATAGAATAATCGCAAGTAGAATAATTGGTAGTGGCAGCCCTACATGCATGTTTGGCAGGGGTAGCTTTTTCCCCCAAATTGTTGTTGTCCATTGTAGCCATCTGACTTATTGCCTGCCCACTGTCCACCCACCTTTTTCATTCAAATGCATGTTTTCTAACTGAACTGAAACACGGGGTTAAAAAAACACTTCACCCCATTTTCAACTCATCTTCATATAATTGGTCCTCACTAATACACATTTTAAGATGGCACCATTTATGTCTACTCACTCTGTGTTTCGTTGATAGGTCGTGGACAGTTTAGAAACCTGCCTACCTTTGACATCATCGGTAGGCAGGTTTGGTCATTTAGAACAACTTTATTTGTTCATTATTAATGCAAGAACAATGGCTTCTACTTCTGCATGCAAACTTTCCAGGTAGAGACACACTGTAGTTTCTATTAGCTTGGAATCTCCATTGGTGATGTCACTGGTAGGCAGGTTTCTGAACTGTCCACATTCCACCAATGAGTGGCAGAACGAGTAGACAGAAATGGTGCCATTGTATAATGAACATTAGCGAGGATCAGTTAGTTATATGAAGATAAGGTTGAAAATGGGTGAAGTTTAAGTTACTTTAAGTTTTTCTCAAAACATCACAATTCATTTAACTCACCCCATGCAGTATATTGCTAATTATATTTGTTTTATTGTTGGGGGTTCTTGTTTGTTTTCTTTCAGACTGTTTCCATTGGTGGCTGCAGGGGCAGAACATTCTCACAAAGAGGAAGGCCATGGACCATGGCCAGGACATCAATAGAAAGGACAAGAAATTGTGTGTCTGTGTAGGGGGGGGTTGATATGGGGGTAATGCTTTATAGCGCCACCAGCAGGCCGATTTTTGCAAGACACATTTTTGGCTGCAACTTTACAGATGTTTTCCAAACATCACACACATCGGTATACAGTATCTCCATAGTCATGTAATCAAGACGGATCTGTCCGATTTTTCATATTCTCTCACTCTTTTCCAGTCATTTGAACACTGTGTGTGTGTTAGTGTGTTCCTCAGGTTGAAGTTCATGTATTTATGTGTTTATTTATACATTTATTTGTTATTTAAATGTTGTTTTTGAGGGTTTTTTATAAGTGTTTAATAAATTATTGTTATGTATGAAATTGATACATGATTATTTATGACTTTGTGGATTTTGCTCACTTTTATATAGGCTACTGTAGGCTACTGTTTTTTAAATATACCACGTGCTGTGGGCACCTGGCTGAAATTCACCATGATCATGCATCCTCTCCAGCAAAGTTGGTCACTGCATATCCAGAATACACCTGAATACACATAAATACCAGATAGCAGCTTAAACCAGCTTAAACCAGCTACCAGCTAAACCATCATAAATACCAGCTACCAGCTTAAACCAGCTAAACCATCATAAATACCAGCTACCAGCTTAAACCAGCTAAACCATCAAAAATACCAGCTACCAGCTTAAACCAGCTAAACCATCAAAAATACCAGCTACCAGCTTAAACCAGCTAAACCATCATAAATACCAGCTACCAGCTTAAACCAGCTAAACCATCAAAAATACCAGCTACCAGCTTAAACCAGCTACCAGTTTAAACCAGCAAAACCTACCACCTTAAGCTGGTCAACCACCAAGACCAGCTTAAGGTGTGTTTTGGACGTCCAAAACACACCTTAAGGTGGTCAACCACCAAGACCAGCTAAAACCAGCTGGTCCAGCTTAGGCTGGTCTAAGCTGGTTTTTTCAGCAGGGCAGACACTTTTTTTATGGTAAAAATTAGCAGAAAAAGCAAAATACAGAATTCAGAAATATTAAAATGGCAAAAACTGAATTTTGGAAAAAATTAAACGGAATTGGGAAAAAAATAAAACGGATTTCATATGGCTCTAACAGACAGAGAGGGAGAGAGAGAGAGAGGTGAGAGAGAGCGCGAGAGAAAGAGGGAAAGAGGGAGGGAGGGGGAGAGAGAGAGACAAGGAGAGCGTGTGTGTGTGTGTGTGTGTGTGTGTGTGTGTGTGTGTGTGTGTGTGTGTGTGTGTGTGTGTGTGTGTGTGTGTGTGTGTGTGTGTGTGTGTGTGTGTGTGTGTGTGTGTGTGTGTGTGGGGGGGGGGGAGACACACGGACACACAGTACAGCTGTCAGTTCTCCTCTATAATCCCATTTGAATTTCAATATATATATGTGTGTATATATATATATATATACACACATAGATATATATGTGTACATATATATATATATATATATATATATATATATATATATACACACACACACACACACACACACACACACACACACACACACACACACACACACACACACACACAGACACACACACACACACACACACACACACACAAACCGTTAACATCCTAACGAGAATCGGTGGTAGAAGAGATATTGTGTGTTTTGGACAAACAGCAGCGTAGTGCTCATGTTCGTTGTGTGAAGTTTAATGTCACAGTGTTTGCGTTGGAGCGCCTCAGTGCGGCTGCAGAGTTCATGTGCAACCTCTTGCACAACCTCTGTGGCTTCACAGTTTCCCGTTTTCCTTCACCGTGTCTGTGTCTGCCTGGGTGCGCGAGCGACATGTTCGCTGTTCGCCATGTGTTGTCTGCCTCAGCCCAGGGTTGCCAGGTTGCGCGACCAACAAGCAATCCACACACACAATTCGTTTGCATCTTTCCCTTTCGTTTTTTCTCCCTTTGCACTCCATTAATCTCAGAGCTACACCACACTAGGTCTCCAGGGACCCCCAAGGGTCTCCAGGGACCCCTGTGATGTTTCGCAGGGGTCCGAAGGGCTCTGTGATGTTTTGCAGGGTTCAGAAGGGGTCCGCGATGTTTCGTGGGGGTCCCAAGACTCCCAGGGGGTCTATGTGAGACCGAGGTGGGTCCCCACTGGGTTGCCCATGTGGGCTTTAGGTGGGTTCTACCTGGGCCCTAGGTGGGCCCCAACTAGGCAAGTCTATGTGGGACCGAGGTGGGTCCCAACTGGGACTGGGCCCTAGGTGGAACCCAACTAGGCTATTCTATGTGGGACCGAACCTTATTCGACAGATAGGAGGACAGACACACAGGGACAGAGAAAGAGAGGCGCACAGGACACTCAGCGTTGCCATGTCCTCTGATTATAAGCGAATTTGCCTTACTTTTCACCAGTGTTGCCATGTCCGAATATTATAAGCGACTTCTGCCTACTTTCACACAATACTCTCGCTCACACTGTGAGGTGGCTGTAAGTTGGATCTGCGATGCGAAGTGTACGACGCGTCACGCTAGATGTGAGGGCCGCGCAGCGGCCCGAACTTCTAGTGTATACAATAAAAGAGACAACATCGGCTGTGTGGGATTTCTTCACTGTCTCAGAGAAAGATCGCTGTTTAGCAGTTTGCAAGACATGTTCCAATGAGATTTCAAAAGAGGGGGTAATACCAGCAAGGATTTCAACACCACAAATCTGAAGGGTCATTTGAAAAGTAGACACGTTGAAGAATACAATGATTTCCTGAAAGTTGACCAGAAGCGGCGAGATACACTGGCTCGTCTGGCTGCCAACACAAGCTCACAACGCATCGCAACGCGTTGTGAGCTTGTAAATCTGCTATTTTCACAACGCATCGCGACGCGTTGTGAGCTTGTAAATCTGCTATTTTCACAACGCATCGCGACGCGTTGTGAGCTTGGAGATCTGCTATTTTCACAGCGCATCGCGACGCGTTGTGAGCTTGTAGATCTGCTATTTTCAAACATTTTAGTACTTTTACTTTTGGTACTTTAAGTATATTTTGATGCCAATACTTTTATACTTTAGGCCTTTTACTTGTGTCAGAGTACTTCTACATTGCAGTATTGATACTTTTACTTAAGTAGAAAATGTGAGTACTTTTTCCACCACCGTCGTTTGCAACAGAGAGACTGTGGTGACTGAAAGTTTAAAAAAAAAAGGCTATTTAGCTGGATGTGAAGCAATCTGTCTGTAATCTTCTGTAAGAGTTACATATTAATAAAGAAATTGTTTCATAAATCTCATTGAATTTGTGCTCATTAAAAGTGATAAGTGATAAAGGGCTGAAATCCCTATAATATAAAAAAATCTGTGTCTCTCTCTCTCTGTGTTTCTCTTTCGGTCCCCGTGTCTCTGCCAGTGTTGCCATGTCCTGTTATTGTAAGCGACTTTGAGCGAGGAAAATGCCTGTCTTAGAGGCTTTGCTTAGACGCTGGTGTGGGTATAAATGTTTTGTTTGGCACGAAAATGACGGACATATCAGCGTGAGTGTGGTGGGAATACGGACTTTGCCACGGTGACTGCGACGACGTAATGTGTAAGTACTCTGCGACATTTTGGCTAACGCTAAACGGTGCTAAAGGGTCTCCCCTTCCGGTCTCCCCTTCCCCACACTGTAATGTGTGGGGAATTTCTGTTGGACGGATTTAATTATGGTCTGAGGAGGCAAATGTGTGTTGAGCTATGAAAAGTGGACGAATAACTGCGTGAATGAATTGCGCACGCTGTGGCTGGTGTTGTAGTGACATGTGAGATGTTATTGTCGTTATTTCGCCGAAACAAATGAAGTGGCTTCAGTCACACCACCGGAAGAGAGCCGATCTCTCAAATGTATATTAGATGTATCAAGAATCCTTTGAAAATAGCTGATCTAAAAGCTCACAAGTTGTGAGTTTGTAGATCGGCTATTTTCAGATTGCCAAAGTATATACTGTATATAGGTCTGACGTGGTTTTGTAATAATAATCAAAATCTACAAAGTAACTAGTAACTAAAGTTTTCAAAGTAAAAAGTACAATATTTGCCTTTGAGATGTATTGGAGTAGAAGTATAATTATTGAAAAATGGAAGTACTTTTTTTTTTTTTAAATGAGTAAATGTACTTAGTTCACCTCTCTGGACCCAGATGTACTCCTGCTGGTCTGGGATTAGATCCCACCTGGACCTTCTCTGCTGTCTCTCCTACACTCTGTCTCCCTCTCAGCATTCCTACTGTCTGTCCTTCCTACACTGTCTACCCCTCAGCTTTCCTACCGTCTGTCCTTCCTACATTGTCTCCCTCTCAGCTCTCCTACCGTCTGTCTGTCTGTCTGTCTGTCTGTCTGTCTGTCCTTCCTACATTGTCTCCCTCTCAGCTTTCTGTATTTCATCTCTTTCTCAATAAAAGGCTAACTGAATGACCACTCGTTTCAACATTATATGCTGCATCTACAGCTTTTGAGCTCCATGCTCTGTGCAAGGTCTTATGTTACAAACATGTAATTTATTTCCATTATTATCATATACTGGCTACCAAAAGGACCACATTTCTTACATTTGACCTTATCAGCAAGGTGCCTATAACGAGAATATAAAACCGTTTCCATATGAGAGAGAGACAGACCACATCCAGGTAGTCTCTTGACTGACCTTCCTAGCGAACTTCTGCGCCAGTTGCTCCAGATGTTCCAGCCTTAGTAACGCCTCCTGCAGGGCACGCTCTCTCTCATGTTCAGCTCTCTCCAACAACACCCAGCTCTTCTCTATGTCACTGAGGGTCTTACCTAGACACACACACACACACACACACACACACACACATGCATGCACGCACGCGCACACACACACACAAACACAAGTCAACACACTTCGACAGTAAACGTTTGTGTGTCTTGTGGTGCGAATTTTGGCATTTGGTCCGTACTGTGTGCACGTGCATGCATGCATGCATGCTTGCATATGTACCTTCTGGAGGCATATAGGCTCTCTGGTTGTTAGCTGCTAGCTGTGTCCTCAGACTGAATACATGGGCCTCAATCGCACCACGCTCCTAGAGAGAGAGAAAGAAAATATGAATGAAAGACTGAGCGAGTGAGTGAGTGAGTGAGTGAGTGAGTGAGTGAGTGAATGACTGAATGACTGAATGTACTGTATGTGTGTGTGTGTGAGTGTGTGTGTGTGTGTGTGTGTGTGTGTGTGTGTGTGTGTGTGTGTGTGTGTGTGTGTGTGTGTGTGTGTGTGTGTGTGTGTGTGTGTGTGTGTGTGTGTGTGTGTGTGTACCTGGTATTTAGGTGGTTTCTCAACAGTCCTGTAGGTCTTAAAAGCAGAAACCAGAGTCCGCATGTCTTTCAGAGAGTTAGGGAATTTTCTGTCATTCAGCTCCAATATCTACAATGAATAAATGAATAAATGAATTAATCAATCAATCAATCAATCAATCAATGCATTTAAAAAAAAGGTAATCAGACAACCAATAGGCCAGTCAGACAATAAGTATTTTTTTCATTCATTCCGTTAGTCAGTCAGTCGAATCAACATGTTTAAAAGAGAACATCTTTAACTTTTAAGCTCTTTATAGTTATTCTGACAAATATTGAACCTTTATTAACATAATATTTATCAGGTGGGTCAGCTAAATAGGTGGGTGAGTCAGCTAAACAACACTATTAAACTACAAAAGCAGTATTTGAAGAAACCGTGTGGGCTAACTAGGGGGTTCCCAAACTGCCAAGGACCCCCAAATAGGCCTAGCCTCTGGCTGCAGTTAAATGGTCTAGATCTACAAGCTCAATATTATTAGTAGTAATAATATTTTCCTTACCTTGGCTCTGATCCACTGGAGTAGATCTGAAACCATTCTGCCATACTGGACTTTCATATCATCCAGCTGCCTCATTGTATCCACAATCTGACAGAGAGAGAGAGATAAACAGAGAGAAAGAGAGAGAGAGAGAGAGAGAGAAAGAGAGAGAGAGAGAGAGAGAGAGAGACAGACAGAGAGAGAGACAGAGAGAGAGAGAGACAGAGACAGAGACAGAGAGAGTGGTGTCCAGATGTTCTGATTGAGGTCACAGGCAAAGTCAACAGAAGAATGTTGTATTATAATATACTAGGTTGTGGTTTCAATATCAACACAGCATTTGGATAAAAAAAACAAAAATAAACAGTAGGCTACTGTACCTTATTTATTTGTAAAGAAAATTAACACTTTTAAAAGTAGATTACACACATTTAGTTTACACACGATTAGTTACACACACACACACACACACACACACACACACACACACACACACACACACACACACACACACACACACACACACACACACACACACACACACACAGAGAGAATAACCAGAGCGAGGTCAAACCTGATTTAAAGCACTGGAGCCTCTTCCTCCTAATGGCATCACCTCCCTGGACACGCCCACCACATGTACCCAGGGAAACGCCCTGTACCTGCCCATGCCTCCAAACACAGGCCTCCCCCACATAGTGCTGGGAAATGTAGTCTGTGCCTGGTATGCTATTACTAGTCCACTCTGCTGGCCTGTAGGAAATTAATGTTGGGTCTCACGAGCCACTGCAGCAAGTGTTCACCTGTGCTGTGTAGGTACAGTGCCTGCAGACACCCGGTCTCGCGTGTGTTCTCCATTCTATTCCTGGAGTTTTATCCAGGTTGTCCGTTTAGAAATGAAGCCAAATGTCTTTCAATTCAACCACACATCAGTAATGCGAGAAACCACCTTACTCCAACCCACCCGCTGCTCACCCAATCTTCCTTACTGTAAAATGAGGGTACATTTTACTCTAATTACAAATTAGAGTCACTCATTTCACTTTAATTCAACCGAGAGTGAACAAATATACACTCACTGAGTCGCAAATGCATAATGGAAGTATTGCTACGTACTGTATCCTCTAGTAGTCTATATCCACCTGCTACTGTAGGTACAGTACTTGTCCTAAACAGCACAAGGCAGTTAAAGTACCATGTATTATAAATACTCCCCTTCCCCCGACCTACATATAGGAACTACTAGACCACTCCTTACTGTCTTCTTCTGTCATCAAGTAACAGCTTCCTGAGTGAACAGCGTCTATGTTTAAATAGAGACCCGGCTGATGGAAAACTGAATGGGAGTGTACTGTATGCTTGCTTCCGGCAACAAGTCTGTAGGATTGTAATGTGATTAGCTTAGCTTAGCTTCTCTAGTTCCACCCCCTGCACAGACCTAGATAGGATGGACAGGAGGATAACTGTTTGTTAATCTCCTGTGGATGAGGCTGTCCATTCTGTGTGTTCTATCTCTATGACCAGCATTAAGCTGCTGTAATACTATAGTAATGTGATGAAGTAACTTACAGGATAGAACCACTGATGTATTAATAGTTGATGTGAATTATGTTTCACTATTTTGCACACAAAATTGCAAACATGTTAAATATTATTTTAATTTGTATGGAACTGTTGACTATTACTGACGGACTGACTGACTGACTGACTGACTGACTGACTGACTGACTGGCTGACTGGCTGACTGACTGAGCAACATTCTCTTCTTGCCTCACTCTAATGCACACTGAGCTGCCCATCCACATACGCACATGTATGAAACACCACACACACCCCCACACACACACACACACACACACACACACACACACACACACACACACACACACACACACACACACACACACACACACACACACACACACACACACACACACACACACACACACACACACACACACACACACACACACACACACACAAATACAGAGAATTATGCAGATGAGGCAACTGTAGTTCCCAAACTGCCCAGCAGAGGGTGGAAGAATCCTATATTATATTGTCAATGACAAACTCTTTACTCTTTACTCTTCCTGTTTGAATTGGACATCAGTGGCAGTACAGACATATGTTGTCATGTAGAACAAGGTTTCCCAGACGTTTTCAGCTTGAGACCCAAAAGATATTTTTCGGTGTCTCTCTGGGACCCAAACAAGAATGTATTCTGAATTAATAACTTAAGCCCTATTTGAAAAATTGTAAAGAGTGTTTTTGATTCCTTTTATTTTTGAAAATGTATGGAATTCTTAAATGTTTACATTTAGCAACTCGTCTAGGAACCACTGATGTACAACAACACTACCACTACTACCACTACTCCTCATAGTCCCAGTACCGCCACCACCAACCTTAGCTATCCTCTTCTGTCTGGTATGTTCGTGTTTCATCTTGTTGAAGTAGTGGTAGTACAGCGACACGTAGGTCATGATGGACTTCTCATCCGGATGACGGACCAACATGTCCTCCACGTCCAACAGCTGCATGATGCCAAACTCTCTCTCTGCCACCAAGAAGGCGTGGCCCAGGTTATGCTTGGGGTCATCGTCATGGAGACGCCCGTAGTCAAAAAGGTCAGGCCTGAAATGCAGAGCATTAGTTGGGAGACGTTTTGGAACAGGACAGATCATTTAGTGTGTGTGTGTGTGTGTCTGTGTGTCTGTGTGTGTGTGTGTGTGTGTGTGTGTGTGTGTGTGTGTGTGTGTGTGTGTGTGTGTGTGTGTGTGTGTGTGTGTGTGTGTGTGTGTGTGTGTGTGTGTGTGTGTGTGCGTGCGTGTGTGTGTTCCTCTACCTGTGTGTGTGTATGAGTGCATTGAAGGCCAGTCCATCTCTCCAGCTCCCAGAGAAGTCCTTGACATCTACGTTACTGTAATCAGCAGTCTTCCTCTGACA
>NC_137621.1:37488804-37641304 GCF_963280865.1 Gymnoscopelus braueri | reverse complement strand
GGGAGTGGACACACACACACACACACACACACACACACACACACACACACACACACACATCATCATCATACAGAACACACGCAACATAAGTGCACATAAGTGCATGTGTACATTCCATGTGAGGGCGTGGTGAGGTCCATATGGTGTTAATGTCATCGACACAAAGTGACGTTAACCACTTGGACCCTATATACTTCGTTGACCGGGCTCCCTCAGGGCTCTGTACTTGGCCCCCTCCTTTTTCCCCTCCACACACCAAATCTCTTCACTGAAAATAGCCAATCAGGAAGCTCACAATGCGACTACAGTAGCTATTAGATCGGCTATTTTCGCAGAATATTCGCCCATGTTTTCGTAGAATGTTCGCCTGTTATGACATGCATAGACTAGGGATGCCATGGTTAAAGCTGTGAAAAACACAATACAGGTTCTCAATCAGTGTTCCGGGACTCAAAGTGGGTCTCTAGATGTTTAGAAACGGCCATAGTTTGAGTGTGATATACAGATTCCTACACACACACACACACAAAATATGTGTGCATAGTGTGTGTATGTAGACTGCTGGATTATTCATGTTCATGTATTGGCAACTACTCTCCAAACATTCTGTCGTTCTGGCTATGTGGGCAGAAATAGTAAAATCGTCAGGTGGAAACCTCATATGTCCAAAACTGTTACTTATCAGGATTAAAATTCAAAAATAGCAAAAGTAGCAGATCGACAAAAGTCGCTTCGCGCCGCATTTCGAGCTTGTAGATCTGCTACTTTTGTGCAACGCTATGGTATGATCAAGTAGGGCATTCATTTACGAAAAAACACAAAAAGTTAGAATATGGAGATAAGAGGTTTCTGCCCGACAGCAACGAAATGTCAGTATGTACAGTAAATTAAAAGGAATCCAAATGTAATCTGACTGATTGGGTGTGATGGAAGCAGTAAATCCCAGAGCTAATACAGCATGTGAAAACAACCTTCTGTTAAAGTCCTCAACGTCGGCTGGCTTCAGTCTGTTACATAACACAGAGAAATGTACATTAATAGACAGAGGTCCCTGGTCCTGCTGAGGATATCCTGATGATACAGAGGTCTGGGTCAGGACACATTGTTCCTCACAGAGCTATGAGGGATAGAAATGCCATCTAGCAAGATGGTCCACTCCCTTTCTGGGGAGTCACATCTACCCCAGTTGGACATGGATCAGTTCCCCAAGAGACATACTGTATGTATATCCTCTCCTACACGGTCTCCTCTCAGCCTCCCTACTGCCTGTCTCTCCTACACGGTCTCCTCTCAGCCTCCCTACTGCCTGTCTCTCCTACACGGTCTCCTCTCAGCCTCCCTACTGCCTGTCTCTCCTACAACAGTGGTTCTCAAACTTTTTCAAGTCAAGTACCCCCAAATTGATATCTTACTATTTGGCCGCGGACCCTAATCTGAAAAGTGTTTTGTGCCAGGGACCCCCAGAAGAGAAGAAAAATAGCAGATATACAAGCTTGTAGATCTGCAATTTTTGAAAAGCCAACGTATAAATGGATAAAGTGGTTAAAAAGATTGTGATGCTATGTTAACTATGTTTGCAGGGGACCCCCCCCCCCCCCCCCGAAGGACCCAAGGACCCACTGACAACCAATGTCCGACTCCTACACACTGTCTCCCGCTCAGCTTTCCTACTGTCTGCCTCTTCTACACTGTCTCCCTCTCAGCTTTCCTGTTATTCTCAGTAAAGCAAGGAATACAAAAGAATGTTTGAAGACTGTTCTATGTGCTGTAGTTCTACAGTAGTATACTGTATATTGTTCCCACTCTAACTGACTGACAGCTTCCACTGAGGAATGGGAGGAAGCTGTTAAAAGCCCATATGGTGCCCCTCCTGTGGACATCAGTCTCCTATGGACCCAGAGTCTACAAGGAGAGGTAGAAGACAGGACAGAGATGGGATAGGGTTGGGTGAGGTACGTAGGAGAGAGACAGAGACAGACAGACAGGACAGGACATGGCAGGACAGGATTTGATGGGGTAGGACAGAGACAGGACAGGACATGATGGGGAGGGTTAGGAGGACAGAGACAGGACAGGACAGACGGTATATTGCCCATTATTTTGAAATTTGAAATTACTTTCAACCTGCGTCATTTTCAAAGGTTTTGAACGTCGTTTTTTTTTACTGTTTGACAATATATCAGTGAAAACATCGGAAATCTGTGATCTAGATGAACTCTCCAAAATCGGGATTGGCATCTAGCATCAGTCAGGCGCTAGACAGGGCAGTACAGAGACAGGACAGAATAGGACAGGATGGGTTGGGACTTGGGGTAGGGCAGGACAGGACAGGAGGGACAGGACAGGTGTGGCTGGGATAGGACAAGAAACAGAGAGAACAGGACAGGAGAGGGCCACTTAGGGCCCATTTTTACACTCAGAATTAAATTTACCCTGAGAATATTTATATATTTCGGTTTTAATTCACCACTGTTAGTCATATTCTCTTCTATTGTTGTTAGTGTGCTGGATGTGATGAGCTCTGACTAATAATGTTAGCTCCCATGGCAACAGGAAATGAAACCAAGGTAATTCTATAAACATTCTGTCTGCTTCCTGTGGTACTGATGAGAGCACTAGCACACACACACGCACGCACGCGCACACGCGCGCGCACACACACACACACACACACACACACACACACACACACACACACACACACACACACACACACACACACACACACACACACACACACACACACACACACACACACACACACACACACACACACACACACACACACACACACACACACACACACACACACACACACACACACACACACTCCTGATGTAATGGCAGCAGGTGGTCCTGGAGGCGAGGGTGTCTTCACTTCCACATCATGCACTGCATCCTTTGCTCACCACACCGCCCCCCCCCCTCTCTCTCTCTCTCAATTTCACTCTGCGTCTTTTTATCCATAAACAACATCATATGCAGTGCGCGCGCACAAACGCACGCACGCACGCACGCACGCACGCACGCACACACACACACACACACACACACACACACACACACACACACACACACACACACACACACACACACACACACACACACACACACACACACACACACACACACACACACACACACACACACACACACACACATTCCTTTCGCAGCTGAGAATCTGCTGCATCATACGGAATGCTCCGAGGGATTGTGGGAATGGAAAACACAGCTGATTTGAACCAGCAGGCCTCAGCGCTCAGCCAAAAACTGACACACAACAATCTGTATTCTGTACACTTTGTTGCAAATCACAAAAACATTTCAAAATTGCTTCGGAGCCCCTGAAGTGTCTTGGGAAGTAAACAAATACAGGTTTACATCCCTTCACAGGGGGATACCTGACCTCGCAAAGGTTTTGTGATCCCTCACAGTACTTTTGGGTTTTCTCATAATACTTTTTGCGAGATAGTTCAGTCAGGAACACTCTCAGACAGTGGAGCCTGGGGTGGTGGAGGCAATAAGCTTTGCCAGAGGTAGCGTGTGGCAGCAATTGAAAAACAGATATCCAGTGTAGGAGGGAGCCATATTTAAACGGACCGCGTTGTTGAGGGAATGAGCTGTGATTGGTGTGTAGAAAAGTGTGGCTGATTGAAAAACAAATCAGCAGACAGACAGCTGATTACAGCTGAGTGGTGTATGACTCCCGTGCCCTGCATGAACTAACACGATGCTTCATTTTTAGCATTCTGTTGCATAGACAAACTAGTAAGGAGTGCTTAGTGGAGCACAAATCTCTACCAGGAGGCACGCCCCACACATAATACTTACACTGTTTAATGCAGTGGTTCCCACATTTTTTTATACAGATTATCAACTTGCACGGCTTCAGCCTAAGGGATGAGTGAGTTGTCAGTGTGCAGTATATCCCATATTTCGGACGCTTACACCCGTCCGAAATATGGACGGTTGGCTTGTCCCACTTCATTGCAGACATTGCAGACACACATAAAACTCAGCCTGGGGCCTTATTTTGTAAACAGACACCTGCTGATAGCCTCCATGGAACATCTTTACCTGTACACACAGTTAGTTGTATACCTGTACAGCAATAGAGAGCACCTGTTTCCATAACATCACATCTATGATGTCCAGGAAGGGACTGTCTGTACTATGGCAAGTACTCACATGTTTTACTTAAGTAAAAGTAACAATACTGCAATATAGAAATATTCTGTTACAAGTAAAAGTCCAGAATCCAAAATTTACTTGATTAAAAGTACAAAAGTATTGGCATCAAATGCCAATGTTTGAAAATAGCAGGTCTACAAGCTCACAACGCGTCGCAATGCGTGATAAGTCACATGCACACTTCAACTGATTGGGGTGGGCTATTTAAACCTCGCTGCTCACTCTGTTTGCTGCTGCTCTGCTGTGCTGCTGCTTTGCTCTATGAAGTTTTTTTTTGCATTCCCACCGCCACCCCAGCATCCACCTGTGGGTTTCTATTTGATTTCTTAAGGGGGGGGGGTCTTGCTATTTAATTCCCTGTAATATCTTTTCATTTTCATACTTATACAGGGAATGAATGAACTGATGCAGAGCCTTGACACCAACATATGCTTATAGATAGTAATGACCATATTTATGCTCATTAAATATGTATTTTCAATCCAAGAGTTGACTGACTGAACTTCTACTAATATATTTCTCAACTCCTTTTCTTCCCCCTTTCTTCTATCTCCTCTCCTCTCCTCCTCACCCCATTCCTGGAGAAGACACTGTTCATCCATTTGGTGAAAGTTTTCTTCTGTATTGCCATTCGCTGCTCCTGCAGCTCCCGCACTCGCCCCGCCCCATCCTCATCTCCCTCCATCCCGATTGGCTGGCTGGGCTGCTCAGCTGGAAAAAGAGAAGGAGAGAGAGAGAGAGAGAGAGAGAGAGAGAGAGAGAGAGAGAGATGGAGAGACAGTGAGGGGGAGACAAAGGAAGGTTATCAGAGGGGGAGTTAGTAGATGCTACGGAGCTTAAAGGAGTAGCTCACCCAAAAAATCACTTATTTTCTGTCAGTTACACACCCCATGAAGCCTTGAATTCTTTTTTTGTTTTTGTCACATTCCTGAGCCAATAATTTGATGACTGGTTATCAGTCAGCAGGAAACTCACTCTTTGAGTGTCCTGTTGGAGACCCCGCCGGTAATAAAATTATTGGCTTTGCCGCTTCGGAATGCGACAAAAATTAAAGTCTCCATGAATTCAAGGCTTCATGGAGTGTGTAATTGATAGAAAACAAGTCCTTTTTTGGGTGGACTACTCCTTTGAAATAATCTCCATAGTATTAAATACTGACAGCGGATCAATGTGACACTGATAGCCTACTTGACTTCCAATGTACTGCATATGGACAGATTGTACCATTGTTTATCAAGCACTGGTTTGGGACCCAACAGTGCCTCACAAGATGTTGTCACAGGTTCTGACAGGATGTTCTGTCAGCTGTGATTCGGTGTTCTCAGGGGGAACACCGATAGTAGCCCATGGTTCCTCTTTCACATGAAATAATTCCCCTGTTTGATTTCACAAGAATTGGCCTGGCTAAGTTTGGTTTCACCAGAAATGTTGAGTCAGCTCCATATTCACAGAAGACAAAAGACATTATACTGGGCGAAACCACAGCAAGCCACTATGTGTTCAACTCTACAGTCTATAAATCCGGACACTAAACTACTCCACCAACTTCCCTATATTGCTGCTATAGAAATCCCTAATGGGGCTTTATCTTTATTACCTGTATCTTTATCTGATTATTACATATTTTATTATTACTTTATTATTGTTATTGTTATGTTGCTGTTAGCACAGTACTGCAGACCTTCCCACACCTGCATTTCGCTGCTTGTACCTGTATGAATAGAGACACATAAACGATTGTTGTTACTGGACTCAAAGGAATGACTTTAAAATCAAGATCTGAAAATCAGAAGGCTTCAGTGCCTTCAAACAATTTAGTTTGTGTGTGTGTGTGGGGGGGGGGGGGGGTGGTATAGATTGTCAGGTTTCCTTTTAAGTCTTTTTGCCGATTGGGCAGTTTTCCTTCACAAGTTACTGAACACAGCTGTAAAAATTCTGTGCACTTTATATTACCCATTGTCAGTGCCATAATCACTGGGTGTGTGTGTGTGTGTGTGTGTGTGTGTGTGTGTGTGTGTGTGTGTGTGTGTGTGTGTGTGTGTGTGTGTGTGTGTGTGTGTGTGTGTGTGTGTGTGTGTGTGTGTGTGTGTGTGTGTGTGCAGCCTATCGAGAGAGAGAGAGAGTGAGTGAGAGAGAGATTAGGAGAGGGAAAGTGTGAGATATACAGTAGGAGAATGTTTGATAGAGGGATAGAGAGATAAGAAGTTAGAAACATATAAATTGTGTGTGTGTGTGTGTGTGTGTGTGTGTGTGTGTGTGTGTGTGTGTGTGTGTGTGTGTGTGTGTGTGTGTGTGTGTGTGTGTGTGTGTGTGTGTGTGTGTGTGCACGCGTGTGTCTTCTGCTTGTGTCTGCTTGTGACTGTGTTTATGACTCTATCAGCAGAAGTTGCTGATCTTCGTGTCCTTGGAGCGATGCCAACACATATGGACCCTCAGATCTCATCTCATGTGTTAGCATACAATCAACAGATAACTACAACTCTTCTATCTGATGCGACACATACAACATGAGCCTTCATTGCTGAGGAGTGGCCCAGGATTGTACAATATGTGGGTTGGAAACCAAAATGATCATTTGGCCTGTTTCTGCTGCATCCCCACATGTCCTGTTCAGCACACTGAGTTTCCCTACTTGCCGTGAACTCTTATGAAAACAGCAGCTTCTCATCTGAAGTCAAGGTGTAATGTTTTCATGACCCAACCGTGGGTCATGACTCGTGACTCATGACCCACTGACAGTAAAAGCCAGCACTGGACAGTCTTACAGGCTTTCCATCAATAGACTACATGAGAAACAAGCTAGCTATTTGACACACAACATCTCAACGTTTTATCAAGGTGACAGTTTCAGTTGGTGATACTTATGTTCTTTAAGACATACTTCTTTTTCTTCTACCTCCATGATATCGGCCTTCACTAATGCTCACTATAAGATGATACTATGGTCCATTTGTGTCTACTCGTTCTGTGTCCGTTCCGTTCTGAGGTCCTCTGATTGTAATCTACTAGTTGTTCCTAAGTCTAGGTACGTGGCCGGGCCTTCGCCATCAGAGCCCCTAGACTCTGACATTGGAGCTCAGGCTTGCTAGCTCCATAAACATTTTTCAAATCCAATCTTTACAAAAAAAGCAGTTTTAACCGCCTAATGGCAGCAGTTTGGTGCATCTAACCTTCCTGATGCTTGCTTAATTGTTTTGTTGCAGTCTTGTTAATCTATTAATCATTTTACTACGGCCTTTATCTTACTATTACGTCAGCACATAAACATAAAAATAGCCACGGATGTACAGTAGCGATAGAAATTAATAAATAATGATGTTTGGAATCCTCGCCAATGATGGCTGGCAAATCTTCAAGCTATCCGCAACCGTCTGAGATATAGTGAGAATAGTCAGAAATGGTATTTAGTGAGGACTGTATTTATGCAAGGTTGAGAAAAGGTGAAGCTTTAAGGTTTGTCGTGCGAAGACACACATTATACTTTGGTCTGAACTCTGAATATACTTTCATGCAATCATTCTAAAATAACTTTGACAGGACATACTGCAGATATAGCCTACTGCTGCTAGTGCAGGCCAACAGGAGGGACAAAGACAATCCCAGGAGACAAGAAATAAATTACAGATGAGGAAAAGATTTATAAACAGAAGTAGTGCTTCTAAGAACAGGAATATACACCTAGGGTTGTATATAGATCCAAATCTATTACTGTCTATTACTCACACACACACACACAGACACACACACACACACACACACACACTTGCGCGCACACGCACACGCACACGCACACACACACACACACACACACAGGAACAAACAGAAACAAAATAAGCACTCAAGGAAACACTCACACAAAGACGACAGTCTCCTATACAAACACATGTAGAAGAGAGGGTCTTTAGGGAAGGAGTGTTCTGTGTGTGTGCGTATACGTACGCGTGCGTGCACACCCACTCACACATACAGAGGAAACAGGGTTATTCAACGTACCTTCCTGTTAAAGCCCAGGGTCCCGTTCTTCTATTCTGATCCACAAACTCAGACAGACTGACAGCACTGACGAGGTTCTCACACACACACTCACACTCACACCCACACTCATACACCACCTCCGTCCGCTGTAAAACAATTTGTGTGAGATTTACAGTTCTGTCGAGTCCAAATGTCCTAACTGTGTGTGTGTGTGTGTGTGTGTGTGTGTGTGTGTGCACGCACGCGTGCGTGGGTGTGCGTGAGAGTGTTGGTGTCTATGCGTTTAATATGTATTTGTGCAGTGTATGCTTGTGCATCTGTATGAGTGTGTGCACGTTTGTGTGTGTGTGTGTGTGTGTGTGTGTGTGTGTGTGTGTGTGTGTGTGTGTGTGTGTGTGTGTGTGTGTGTGTGTGTGTGTGTGTGTGTGTGTGTGTGCGTGCGTGCGTGCGTGCGTTCGTGTGTGTGTGTGTGTGTGTGCGTGCATACGTGTGTGTGTGTCTGTGTGTGCGTGTGTGTGTGTGTTGTGAACTTTGAAGCCATTGGCTTAACTGCATGAGCAGGCCTTACCACCTGACTGACACAGGGTTTAAAGGTCAACATATCTGCAGTTATTACCGCTATTATAATGCTGGTTGACACTGTATGCCAGCGATTCTCAACCTGTGGACCGGGGCACGCTGGTGGGCCATGAGGATATTGCAAGTGGGTTCCCAAATAATTGGCAAAACACTAAGATTTGAATGATAATATAACATTAGTATAAAAAAATATAATGTAATTTCATTTGTATTTACTTTAAAACCTTGAAACATGTGTTTTCGTTGTGATGAATATAAAGTAAGATTGCAACACAATCGATTGATTGATCATAAAAATAAACATGCTATGAAAATGCCTGCGGCCCACCCATCTGACCACTTAACACAGCAGTCTGTGGTCAACATTTTCAAGTGGGCACTGATCCAGAAAAGGCTGGGAACCCCTGATATAGAGCTATTGACAACATACATGCTGTCCATGTACTGTACACACATTAAATAATAATTCACAATTAACAGCAGGCTTTGAGAGACATGATAATTTGTCAAACAACAGGTAATGGTAACACATTGTGAGATTGATTTATTTTATTTATTAGACGTTATGATTAAAAGAAAAACATGCTTCTCATGGATAAAAACACAGTCAACGACTTATTTGTGAGCTTGTAGAACGGCTATATTTGCCAAGCGACACCGTCGTACGATGAATTATAACACCACAAGCTTGCATGGTTGAGCAATTACAGTGCAAAGACAGCAATTATTCTACAACGTAGCCAGGATATAAAGTCAGCAATCTAGCATGCAGGGAGTGGAGACGGAGAGATATTACTGTAAGTAAAAGGCAAAGGACTTTATTAACTGACAGGGTGATGGGACAGTAGGAAGAGGGATGGTAGAAAAAGTGGTGGAAAATGTACTCAAATGTTTTACTTAAGTAAAAGTATCACTACTGCAATGTAGAAGTACTCTGTTACAAGTAAAAGTCCGGAATTAAAAATGTACTTGAGTAAAAGTACAAAAGTATTGGTATCAAAATGTACTTAAAGTACCAAAAGTAAAAGTACTGAAATGTTTGAAAATAGCCTAGGTATAAAATAGGGCTGAAGTGGTTAATGTATGTTTTATAATGTAATAATTTATATCTGCAAAGTAACTAGTAACTAAAGTTTACAAATAATTGTAGTGGAGTAAAAGTACAATATTTGCCTCTGAGATGTAGTGGAGTAAAAGTGAAAGTACTGAAAATTGGAAATACTCCAGTAAAGTAAAAAAAATACCTCAAAATTGTACTTAAGTACAGTACTTTAGTAAATGTACTTGTATTATTACATGTTATACGCACACTATATAAGAATGCGTGGTCCAAAAGTGGAAGATACTGCAGCAGAAAGTGAGTGAGTGAGTGCTGAGCTTGTACATTCTTTCGAAAATGCACAAACATCATCTCTACACACTAGCACTCAGAACTTTGCAGGTATGTAGCTGACCAAATCTTCCACTTGTTGTCTTGACCTGGTTCCTCACTCATTAAGAGGGTCAATATTTCAAATGCATTATAAACATTGTAATCCCTTGACACGCGGGTTGTTCTGGATGCCTTAAAAACTGCTGATGTGAAATCTTTACTGAGGAAGCCTAATTTAGATTGTGGAGTAGTTCTAACAATTATAGACCCATAATCTTTTATAAGGGTTAATTGCCCATGCCTATGTCTCAGTTTTACCACACCTTTTCAACATGAGTGACAGTAGCATTTAGTAAAGTCTGGCTGAGATCTACTACAGTATACGCTATACCTATTTAGGCATTTCAAATTAGTTAAAGATAGGAACAATTCGGTAATGGCGAGAAGTAAGACTTCTAAGGTACATGGTAAAAGGCATATAGTGAAAGGGAAACTAGAATGAAGACTGTGGTGGATCTCGGGTCACCTAAGGGAACAATATACTGGGTCTGGATGGTCTTAATCAGTCAAATGTCGGCAGGCAGGCAATAAAGTGTTGATATTAATTTAAACATTCCTTATTCCTCTGTGAAAAATGCTTCCTTGCTTACATTTCCTCAGAAGTCACTTTGAAGTAGTAGAGAGAACTGCTCAGAGAGGGGAAACCGGGCCACATATACTGTGCCAGCAGCAGACACTCAAACCTCTTCAAATCACTCCAAAAAATACCTACAAATAACCTTCAAAAACACATCTGCAAAGACTCAGAATGGGTTTGGATATAATTTAATTCTAATATATACATTCCTGCTGATTCAGACATATGAAACGGTATAATATTCGGCTGTTATTCACAAAAGTGCAATGTACAACGTCCCAGATGCTTAACCTCTGTTTACAATGGAACAAATAAGGGGGAATGTGGAGAAAGGCAGAGAGAGAGAAAGAGAGAGCCAGACAGACAGACAGACAGACAGACACAGACAGACAGAGACAGAGAGTAGAGTAACATAGTGGAAGAACTTTTGAACCCACACTCCATCCTCCACTGCATCATGACACTCCACCCTGGATCACACACACACACACACACACACACACACACATACACACTCCTCCCACAGGGGAAGAAAGGAAATTACGCAACAATAACTGTCTGCTGTTTGTCTTAAAGGGAAGGATGTGAATCAAAATAAATTTGAGTTGTCTTCTCGAGGTCCGCTAACTGTGTCTACTTTGTTTTAAAGGGGGGATAGAGGCTGAAATAAATTACAGCGCCCAACTGCAGTCCTAACAGCAACAGCCTTTGAGTTAAAGGGAAGGATATGAGCACAAATAAATCAAGGTTGACAATATCTGTATCATCTATTTACCTTCTTTTTTTTTTAGGGAAGCAACCTTGCCACTGAACCTCTAACAATTATTAAGTGCTTATCTTAAAAGGGAGGATAGTAACATTTATCTAAGGTGTGTCTTAAATGAAAGGATATGAGACTGCATACATTTAAATGTTACTTGAGCACAGGTAGATAAGTGTACTGTACTGTAGCATCAGTATAAAAAGTTGAATGATAATGTAAAGTTATTTAACACACTGGTGAATCAACACTGGCCTACAAACTCAAGTTTATATTGTTCATCAAAACAAGTCAGATTAAATAAATGCATGAAATTCTGTTAAGTTGTTAAACTCACTGCTGAATCACCAATAGCCTGCACAGCATTAAGCTGTGGACAAAGGACTCCTGATTAGTGATCATCAATATTGAATGTGATGAAGGTGAAAGCACGAGGGAGTAATAGTTGCATCATCAGCATAAAGATACCAGAGTATCACTAATACGTTCAAATGACAATACAAAATAGATCAAAATCTAAATATATTCATAGAAATTTTATTTTTTTACATTCAAATAGTTGCCTCATTTAAGCTGTTTGCAAAAACAAAACAAAAAGAACATCCTGCTGTACAGCGTCAGTAACCGACCTGACGTAGATAAAGCATCTTTACATAAAGAACATTGGTGAAAACTGATCTGAATAAAGCTGACTGTTCTGCCCAGGCTTTGTATACAGGATAACATGGTAAAGCAGGCTTGGGAAATGTCCCCATTCAATAATGCCAAGAACACACAAATTCAAGCTTAACACCGATAATAACCCCCGTTTGGCCATGATGACTGATATTCAAGATCTGCCTTGGTCTGTACAAATTAGGGCAGGTCACCATGGACAGGCACATGTATGTGTGTGGGGTTTAGGATTCAAATCTTGTCTTCCGATCAAGCCTCTGACAAGTCAGAGCAGTCATGATTACATCAAACATAATTGATTTTTACAACTAGAATATGGCCAAATCTGAATGTGATCTTGTAGTTTGTGATGCCCAATCCTTGCTCGTCGGCAAGTGTGTGCACCTCCATGACGGAGTGTTCTTGTCACTGACTAATCTGTGAAAATCAGTCGTTAAATGTAATGTCAAGGCTTTTCACAGTATAACAATTATTCTAGTGTTTTCAAGGATTAAGGGAGAAAATAAGGGTATAGTCTATAGACTGAAGAAATGCATCCCTTCCATTAACTAGAAACACTCCTTAAAGACTTAAACACGGCAACTTTCATTTAAGGCCACTGGGCATCACAACTACAACTATACTTGAAATTTTAGCAGAAGCTTTTCATTCGTAACAGCAATGGAAAGTGTGACCATCCATTCCCAAAAGGATACACTTGGTACGACTTTAGTTAAGTTATAGAGACCACTGTTACATAATAAAGGCCCACAATTATAACTTCTGTAAAAAATACAAATACAGCCTGAGCAAACTATTGATAGCTCTGGATTGATCACAGATATCACTCTCTTCCAGACAAAAGGCACTGAATTTAAACTGTCTGTGACCAACTGCAGGATCCTCAAGGAAAGTAACAATCCCATCATAAGACCACCAGGAAGCCTGTCATTTAAAACTAAAACTCTGAATCAAACATGTTGAAATGACCACAGTTGTGATGTTTCTATGATGATTTGAAATACAGCTGCTATGAATTTGTGTTTTGTAGATTTGCACTGTTGCTACACGAATTGTAAAGAAAACAAGGTTGATAAGTCTGTACTTAAATAAACTGCCGTTCGTTGGCTTGGGTTTGCAGGAGTGACAGAGGACTATGCTGCCCCACAAAGACAAACTGCTTTAACTACACTTTGTGTGTTTAAAAAAGTAAATGACTTAGGTAGGATGTCCCACAGGTGCCTCACCCTACTTGTGATGTAATAGAAGCCTACTGTTTTACCTCTGGTGTCAGTGGTTAAACAGGTACTATTACCTCACAATTGGGGTGTAGCCAGCATTGCAAACTAGTGCAAACTAACCCAGTTTACTGCCAGAGTGTAGTTCCTATTTAAAGGGTACATGTCATGACCAGGGTTTGGATTTCATATAAACAGAAATGAAACTTAGAAATGCTATGATGATACACTGTCTACGTATGTACCAACAATAATATATTGTTGGTACAGAAAACTGTAATGGTCAGGACAGCAGAAGATACACATTTAAATATTATTTTTTTCTCAGTTTTCCTACTCTGGTAGTTACATATTTTTGGCTTTATACAGCATCATAAGTGTATTTTTAAATGTGTACACTCTTAAGAGGTACAAATGTATATATGAGCACATGATTTTACTGTGTATACAGGGAGGATGCTATGGCATCAGGTAAGGTCTGAGGTCACCACGCCAAGTGGAAACTGCAGCACACAAAAAAAACAAAGCAAATATGTTGACTAGGACATCATTTCAGAAAGTTTCTCCCTAAGGGGTCATTATAACAGCCTGGGACAGGGGGGGCACTATCATTACCATTGTCATCTCCTCCTGTTCGTCTGCTATGCTAACAGGACAGGGAATGACCTTTGACCTGACTGAATTAAGTCCATGAACCCTTCTTCCTGGTTCATGACTCCGAAGGTGAGGGGGGAGGGGGGGGGGTTCAGATGACCGGAGAACATTATCATGGTATAAAAACCAGTCATTGTTTTAGTGTAAGTCTGTTTATAATGGATAGATATTACAAGGTGGAGAGACAGGGAAGAGAGAGTAGGGTGTGTGTGTGTGTGTGTGTGTGTGTGTGTGTGTGTGTGTGTGTGTGTGTGAGAGAGAGACACAGGTCACAAATCAACCATAATGTCACAACTTGCTCTGTCTATGTGGTATGTGCACTAACCACATGGCATCAACCACATGCCGTCACACAAGACTTATACAATTTCCTGTCCTTCACAGAAAGACAGAGGAGGAAGGCAATGGAGGGATTTGACTGAAGGACATGCGCCAACTTGCCGGCAAGTGTGTGCCAAGGGCACACAGACAATATTAAAAACCAGATTGTCCTCAGCAAGGATGGGCACAGGCAACTGGATTTAGAGATAATCCAAATAGGCTCACTGGTGCCGAATAGGGATGATTCAACGTGCCCTGTAAGCACAGGTACAGATGGTGTGATGTCAATAAATGGTTGATTATTGTTATTGTTGTTAAGAAAAGATGGCCCTCCTACATCACAACAAATATCTGCCCTGGTATCCTGACATTGAGACAAATACAAATATTAAGGCAATATTCAGCTTCAGAAGTCAGAAAACATCCAGTTTCGGTCATATTTCCGAGATCTATCAAAATAACAAACACAATGCATCGAAATACATCAGTAAAACAAAAAATGAAATAATTAAAATATACACATTTATTTCACATTGATAAGGAATTGGTTAATAGATTCATTCCCATATTCAATGTTTTTCATGTTTTGAAATATTTTAAACTAATATACGTAGAGTGAAATTTCTCTAATTTCTCCTCTACACACAAGGCAACCTAGAGGTGTGCATAACTGAGCCATTTCAGCACCCTCAGGTTGACAAATTTGCAGAGTGACATACATAGTACATATACACATCGAAACAAACAGACAACCTCATTACAATAGTTTTGTGTTGCTTTGTGGCTCAACTAATAAAGATTTCTGACCAGTAGGTAGTAAAATATTGTGACGATTGGATTTTTTTGTGATTGGTCAACTTAGCTATTCATGACTTTAGCTAACTGGTTAAATGTGACTTGGTGAATTGTTAATGGTGGTATTCTGGGAAATGTCCCACAACAACCTTTTGTTGATGAGTTATGTTTGCTGGCTAGGTAATCATCTATCTAGCTGGCTAGATAAGTTTGTTTTAAGTGATGAGTTTGCTGTCGAATTAATGCATGTGAATAAGATAGAATTACTTGCTGGGTAGTAGACTACTATATTAGTGGTGGGGTTCTTGCTACATGATAATAAAAGAACAAAACAAGTAGGAAAAAAAACTATAGCTAGATACACTTTGTGGCTGCTGTTGTTTTGGTTGGACTTTGTTTCTTTGGTTTAATTAATTGATTTGCTGGCTAGCTAGGCATGCTAACAGGCAAATGAGTTAGCTGTCTGGTAGTCTTTGTCATGGTTGTAGAAAACAATAATCATGAGATTCTTGTTGTGTCAGCATTTTATACTTATGGATGAGGCATTTTCTTTGCTGGCTGGCTAGGCATGCTAACAAGCACGTTAGCATCAGTTAGCTGGGGCCTCCAACAGGCTAGGTGTCTTGCCTAGTCCTCGTCATGGTTGTAAAGGATGTCGGCAGTGGGGTTCTTGCGGTGCGAAGGGGGTATCAGGTGCATGGGCAGCTCGCTGGGAATCTCATAGCCCTCCAGTTTTACTTTGATGAGGTGCTGAGCGAGAGCAAACTCCTCGTCGTCGAGCATGCCGTCATGGTCACAGTCTGCCAGCTTCCAGATCTTGCCCAGCACCGTGTTGGGCAGGCGCGAGTTCATCATCTCCTTCTTGGCGTTAACGCCGGTGATCTTTCCGTTGACGGGCATCAGTGTGTAGAAGATCTCATCGTAGCGATGTTTGTCTCGGTTCACGATCCAGTCCTCCGCGTCTTTCCCGTCACTGATCCCCTCGCCGTAACCCTGACCGAACGGACCGTCCTGAGAACCCTCAAACGCCCCGCCAGACACCATGGCTGGAGGCGCCTTTGACTCTTCTTCTCTGATCATGGCCATGAGGCCAGCAATCTTATGGGCCAACATCTTGTCCACAGACTCTATCAACTTCATCTTCAGAGATGGAAACTTGCTGAAGTCGTAGTGCTGAAGCTGGTCCTAGAGGAGGGAGGGAGGGAGGGAAAGATTGTTGTTTAAGTTTAGACCTTAATACATCTGAATGTACACGACTACACTGTCATGTGTCATAAACAGATCATCATCATCATCACCACACACACACACACACACACACACACACACACACACACACACACACACACACAGGGGCAAGAGAACCAAACTTTAAAACAGCAGCTGGTTCCACCAGACCCAGTTCAAGAACAGAGTTGTGGTCCAGACGGACACTGTGTCCTGCAACATAATCCCTCAGTGACTTTTGAAACCTCCACAGAGCAGGAGATACGTCTCTGCACAGGGAGCCAAATACTACAGAACACAGGTGTGTGTGTGTGTGTGTGTGTGTGTGTGTGTGTGTGTGTGTGTGTGTGTGTGTGTGTGTGTGTGTGTGTGCGTGCGAGAGACAGAGAGAGCAAGTGAATGAGGAGAAAGTTTTCTATATTTTTTTAACAGGTCATAGGATTAAATGTCTCACCAGGGGACCAAACATTCTGTAAAATTCAGTCCATTAAGTACAATCTGTAGCTAGGGAGTGACGCGCGCACGCACACACACACACACACACACACACACATGGTCATCCTCCCCTTACAGGCCTGACTCTCTAGACACAGTTCAACAAGCACCTGCATGGTGTTGTGTGTGTGTGTGTGTGTGTGTGTGTGTGTGTGTGTGTGTGTGTGTGTGTGTGTGTGTGTGTGTGTGTGTGTGTGTGTGTGTGTGTGTGTGTGTGTGTGTGTGTGTGTGTGTGTCAGTCTGTCTGTCAACAGATGTATCTTCTTATCGCGACATGGTGTGAGCTTGTGGATAAGATATTTTGGTGTGCGACACCCACGTGTAATTAAGTATGACTCTTGGCAACTCTGTACCTGCATCTTGGTGACATTGGGGAAGTCTCCAGGTGAGATGTGATGTTCTCTCTGGATGATGGTGTAGATTTCTGGGAGGCGGAGGATCAACTCCTCTTTCTTCTTCTCTCTCCCAAATAAAGATGGCATCTCCTTCTTCAAATAGCTGATGATGTATGCATGCACCTGGAAAGGATGACAGACGTGATTGGTTGTAGAGCTGGGCAATACATTGACATAATGGTAATATTGTGATATGAGACTAGATATCACCTGGAATTTTGGATTATCGTAATATCATAATAATGGCAAGTGTTGTGTTTCCTGGTTTACAAGGCTGCATTACAGTAAAGTTATGTAATGTCATACCAGACTGTTCCTAGCTGTTCTATTATTTGCCAATACCTAGTTATTATATAGGTCAGGGGTCTTGAACATGTTTCAGGTCAAAGAAGGACCCCTTAGCTGATATAGATACAGAGCAGGGACCCCCTACTACATATGACTGATGTCGGGCAGAAACCACCTTATCTCCATATTTAAAAAATGAACGCCCTACTTGATCATACTACAGTGTCACACGAAAGCATCAAAAGAAGCAGATCTGCAAGCTAAAAAAGCGTTGTGAAGCGACGCATTTTGACATCACTGAAATTTGCAGCCAGTTCTAGTTTGTGGTTTTGAAGAAGTAAAAACTCCTGAATAGGTGTGGTTACTCTAACACAGAGGTCTTCAACAGGGGGTCCGCGGAGGTACTGCAGGGGGTCCGCGAAATTGTTGTTTGATTAAACAATATTTTTGTTTTTAAACATTTTTAAAACAAACATTTCTTTAAACATAACATGACATATTTTAATTTTACATTTACAACCAGCACATCTACATAAACGTTAAGGACGAAAGATTTCAAATATAAAGTGCTACCCACGCCCCCCAACCCCCCCCCCCCCCCCGCGCACTGGTCTAAGTACCCGTATCCTCCGTATTGTTCAATAAAAAGCTTTTCAATCCGATCGCTGGCCATTTAAACCGAAATCGGTTGGGAGGTGTATTGCACCATGATATATTATTTAAAAAAATGTAAAAAACAGAAAATGGAAAATAGCTTTTTATTGAACAATACGGAAGATAACTTGCACTTTAACTTGTAACATCCGTGGCCGGGGGGTCAGCACTTTAAATTTGAAATCTGAACGTTTATGTAGATGTACTGGTTGTAAATGTAAAATTTTCTAAAAAAAAAGGAACACGTAGCGTCATGACGCTTGTGACAGACGAGAGTCATGTGAACCATGGCTACTACTGGGACAACCTGTATAGGAGCAGGCAACCATTGTTTCATATAAAACCCAATTTTATACATAAATATACGATATATGTGGTGGCCCCCCTACCCTACGAGGTAGGGGGTCCCTGCTCCATCACCCCATCAGTTTGGGGGTCCCTGGCCTGAAAAGGTTGAAGACCCCTGCTCTAACAAGCATGACAACACTGTTCTGTGTGAAAGCCATCGAACCTCAGATTGGTAAAGCTGAGCAGTGTGTTCTTCTCCCGCCGCAGCTCAGAGTAGAAATGAGAGAAAAGCCTCTTTTGGCTAAATTGACAGCTTTCATGACGAATCCATAACATCTGACACTTCAGCAGTCATATCTTTGGCAACAAGTGACTCCCTGAGTGAGTAGCATACAGCGTGTCCACATCACGTGTGGAGCCACATCCTTTACAAGCACTATTAGTCTACTTTTTAACCAGCTGTGGTTCTTGCACCATCAGTACACAGCACAACACATTTAGCCATTTTTCAGTTCATATCAGATGGTATCAATGCGGTGAGCAACGGTTGTGCCCAACAACACAATAGTTTTCAGTTTTTTGACATACTCATAATTCCTAAACATTGTTTTACACATATCACTTGCCGAATGCAATATCAACCACAAAAACTCGTTGTCGTATTAGGTGAACATTTGGCAAAAATAGCCATTCTACAAGCTCACAACGCATTAAAGCGCGTTTTGAGCTTGTGGATTGGCTATTTTTGGGGAATAGATTTGGTGTAGAGGGAAAAGGGAGGGGATAGAGCCCCAGTCAACAAAGTATATAGGGTTTAAGTGGTTAATTCCTATGCAATTCTGTATGGCTTTTCTGAATCGGCTTTCCTCACCAAAAATGTCCCTTAGAGCTAAAGTCAAAGGTTAATCAGTGTGTCACCAACCATACCCCCCCCCACACACACACACAGAGTTTGGGGGTAATTCTCTACTCCCTTCAACAATTAATACCCAAAGTGCCCTTGAGCAAGGTGCTTCAAAAAGGAAGGCCGACAGCAGAAAACTATATATGTACGTATATACAGTATATGTACAAGTTAGAATGTAAAAGGAGAGAAGGATATAGAAAATAAGCGAGGAAGAGAGGAGGGAAATAGAGGGAAGGAAGAGAGAGAAGGAGAGGGGGAGAGAGGGAAACGAGGTGATACAATGTACAGTCAGGTCAAAGTACCACAGTACACATTCCATAGTACATAATATATCTACAATATGTCACACAGACAAGGAAAGGGAGGTTAGACATGGGATGAAACATGGAAAGAATAGAAGGGAGATGGAGGTGGGGGTAGAACAGAGTAGCGTAGTTCAGTGGATTGTGAGGAATGTCTCACATGTGGTCAGTAAAGTTAAGCTCCTACTAAGCTACACAGAGAGAGAGAGAGAGAAAGCGAGAGAGAGAGAGAGAGTGTGTGAATGTGTGATGGATATATTGCTGTGAATTGATGTGGATGCATAGATACAGTATATGTGAGTGTGTGTGAGTGTGAGTGTGAGTGTGAGTGTGTGTGTGTGTGTGTGTGTGTGTGTGTGTGTGTGTGTCTCATACATTCCATTTTGAAGCAGGGAGGGTGAGGAGAGAGAAGCTGAGGAAAGTTCAGTCAGGCCAGTCTGGAGAACGCTGGATAAGCTCACATGGTCTCACCAGTGTGTGTGTGTGTGTGTGTGTGTGTGTGTGTGTGTGTGTGTGTGTGTGTGTGTGTGTGTGTGTGTGTGTGTGTGTTGCCAGATTCCTGTTTGTCTGCCCAGCGAGGGAAACACTACGGAAGAGATAAGGTCCACTCTCCACAGAGTTTGTGTGTGTGTGTGTGTGTGTGTGTGTGCTGCTGTACTGCTGAACATCTGCCATGCGATCACATACGTGTCCAATTTCTTATTGGTTTTAGTCCCAGGGATTTGTTCTCCCCTCTGTTCCGGGAGTTCAATTAAAAACAAAACAAAAACAAGCTCTAAGACAGCTGCAGTCGTTCAAACTCCTCCAGGGAGTTTCACTTCTTTATCTGCTGAAAGACACAGAATTGAAAACAGGATCCGGGCAACACGGTTCAGCCACATGCTGAACCTGACTCAGCAACGAGAACCAGTACCCCTCATCATCCTACATAGTAGGGGGTACTAACCACCAAAAATGGCCAAATCGTTACGCGGCGGATAAAAGCATGAAATTTGATACAGATGTCTCTTGGGTCATCCTAAGACATCCTAGAAGGGGTGCCCAAAAAAATCTTAAGCAGGAAGTGAGTCATTGACAAAATTGAAAATGACCGCCTACAGTGTTGTCGATTGACTCAAAAGACAACTAAAGAATCTCATAAAAGCATACAATTTGGCATACATGTCCCTTGGGTCATCCTAAGACATCCTAGAAGGGGTGCCTGAAATTATCTGAAACAGGAAGTGAGTTATTGACTAAATTGAAAATGGCCGTGTACAGTGTTGACAGATGATGCAAAAGACACTCATAAAAAATAATCTCATAAAAGCATGAAATTTGGTACACATGTCCCTTGGGTGATCTGAATGCATCCTCCTAAGGGGTGCCAAAAAAAGTTTTAATAGTCTCTCAATGGAAAACACTCCTCCCACACGGGCTGCACTGCTACAATATTCAAATCGAGCAGCCAATCTGGCATTTGGTCCAGAAGCCTGAAAGCTATGCAATCTCTACCATCTCCTGACAAATATGGATGGATTAAAGTCGCTGATTCGTGGACACCTTTATGGACACTCTTGCCAGAGGCTGCTTAAGTTTGTAGAGAACTCAAGTGTGGCTGCAAAGCTGTGCCCTTCTGTTCGAGAAAGTGTAGATGCCGGGATGCTGGGTGACCTTGCAGAGCATTATGCCAATGTGCTGGTAATTGCGAAATGGCACACATGAATACATGTAGTTACTAAACACTAATCACAAAAAAACAGTAATGATCAAGAAGAAAATACATGAGAAGATAGAGTGTAAAACAAGCAAGAAGATGTAGAGTGCAAAATAAATAAGATAGAGAGAGTAATATGCAAAGAGTTAGATAAATAAGAATATGCAATGAGTTAGATAAATAAAGAAGATTCAAAGAGTACAATAAAAAAATAATGCAGAAAGTAAAATAAATAAGTGATGTAGAAATGAAAACAGAAGGTAGACTACAAAATACGGCAGGTTATGCACAGTCGTATTGAGAATTTCGCCATTTAGAATTTCTTCAACATGGTCCCTTCCTAAAAACTTTAATAAACAAGCAAACAAACAAATAAATAACCCCTTCTAGGATATTTTAAGAAGCACTCAATGTACGTACCAAATTATACACTTTTATGACGTCCCTTTATGTTTTCTTTTGTGTCAACTGCTTTAGGCGGTCACTTCCTGTTTAAAACCTTTTTGGGCACCCCTTGTAGGATGCGTTCAGATCACCCAAGGGAAGTTTTACCACATTTCATGCTTTTATGAGATTCTTTAGGTATCTTGCATCATCTTTCAACACTGTAGGCGGCCATTTTCAATTTAGTCAATAACTCACTTCCTGTTTCAGATTATTTTGGGCACCCCTTCTAGGATGTTTTAGGATGACCCAAGGGACATATGTGCCAAATTGTATGCTTTTTGGAGATTCTATAGGCTTTTTGAGTCAATCGCCAACACTGTAGGCGGCCATTTTCAATTTAGTCAACAACTCACTTCCTGTTGAAGACTTTTTTGGGCACCCCTTCTAGGATGTCTTAGGATGACCCAAGGGACATGTGTGACACATTTTATACTTTTTGGAGATTCTTTAGTTGTCTTTTGAGTCAATCGACAACACTAGGCGGCCATTTTCAATTTGGTCAATAACTCACTTCCTGTTTCAGATTTTTTTGGGCACCCCTTCTAGGATGTCTTAGGATGACCCAAGGGACATGTGTGCCACATTTTATGCTTTTTGGAGATTCTTTTGGTGTCTTTTGAGTCAACGGTCAACAGTTTAGGTGGCCATTTTGGATTTTGTCCATAACTCACTTCCTGTTTAAGATTTTTTTGGGCACCCCTTCTAGGATGTTTTAGGATGACCCAAGGGACATCTGTATCAAATTTCATGCTTTTATCCGCCGCGTAACGATTTTTCACTTAGTGCCCCCTACTAACAGTACAAAAGCGGTTCCCAGCCTTTTCTGGATCAGGGCCCACTTCAAAATCTCATAAGCGTTTGCGGTCCACCCATCTGACCATTTAACACGGCAGCCAGCCAATCAGTGCGTTCTCAGAGCATGTTTTTTTTATTGTTTAGATTGTGATCAACGGAATTAAGGTAGGATGTTCCAATTTAGGTGATGACACATTTTTCAAGAATAAGTAAAAATACCAGCACACTAAAGAAACGTCTCCTTAGAATTAAACACATGGGACGGAAGCATCATTACACAATGGAATGTGGCCATTGCCGTTTGTTGTTGCATAGGGAACTAATGAGGGAATGGAAGTTTCCTGTAGGAAGTACTTCTCTGAAGGAAAAACTGCTTTGAAAACAACACTGGGTGACAGAAAAGAGGCGAGAGTCAATAAGAGCTGCCTTCAAAGACTGAGATTTAACTAATTTAGAATCCACTGTGTGAATACTGAGATTTATCTACTGTTCACCAAAACATTTCCTGGGACTGAACTTGTATATTTTCGGTACTGAACTGATCACAGACAAGCACAAATACGTTGAAGCCCACGTAATTTTTTAAACAAATTTCCAGAGGTACATGTATCTTGGCCCTTTACCCCTGTATATTTCTGTACTGATCTGAGACCAGCATGTGGTCTTCCTGAACAGCCAGGCTTAAAACACAGATATGAGTTTCTGCCACCCGAACTGTGAAATCTGCAGCAGGCCAAAACAAACACAGGAAGACAAACACATCACTCAACTGTTTAACACCACAGGGAAGAGAAGCTAGCACCACGTCTCAACTCCTCTGTTCTGGTTCTGTCACTTCCTCCTCCCATCATCTTTCTTTCTTTCTTTTTTGATACTTTTGGGGGCTTTTTTGTCAATCAGAGAGAGTCAGGAAACTGGGAGAGAAAAGAACAGTGACTTGCAGCAAATGATCCGCCCTGAACCGGGGATTCGTTGGGCACTAGAGCCTATGTGGTATGTGCCCTAACCATTCGGCTTTAGGATCACAGAAATACTGTGTGCTCACTATATCAATGATCTGATCCTTGGGACTCCTTAATGTTGCTGACAACACATCTAAAAACCAGTTGGGTCAAACGGGTGATGTGCTGGGGCCAAGTCTGTCCATGCGACAGATGGGTGCTCTCCTGTCGTATCGCATGTTGACGAGGAAGGATGATTTTAAATCTAAACCTACTGGTATGCAACTCGAACCTGCTGTGTCAGCAGAAGGTGAGTCATTAAATATAGCAAAAACATCTCTCTCTCTCTCTCTCTCTCTCTCTCTCTCTCTCTCTCTCACCTTGGCCAGGCGGGCTCTCTTGATGAGGTCGTTGAGTTTTCGGAGTGCTGCGTTGCGCGGAAGACCCTGGATGTCTTTGAACAGGTCCTGGGTTTCTGCTTCAAAAAGACGCCTGCAGAGGAAGAAGATGAGGAAGAGGAGGAGGCTTTAGCAGAGTTAACATACAGATGCATTCTTGAATGAATGAGCAGGCAGTCCGTTTTCAAAGAAGCTGTCAGGCTGTGTTCACACACTAGCAGCGACAACAGGCTAAAAGTCATTTTCAATGGAATTCAGCAACATGACGCTACAAACTATCTGACACTTGTTGCTGCATGACGGGCGTGACGCGCTACAAATCAAAGTTGAGATGGCTTCATCTCTTTTCAGCACTCCAATAGCACAGTGAAGTGTCAATCAATCATACGTATTTTTTTTTGTTCTATTTCCACTCATCTCTTCTCTCCCCAAGATTCCTGCTCTGTCCCGTAAATGGAAGAAAACTCATTATTGCTAGTAATCAGTTCCATGTGCTATTTAACCCTACCCTTTTCATTGACGCAGTGTGGCTTGAGCAACACTTCAACAGCGACTCAGCAGCGCACCAATGTAGCTGGCCACGCTTGGTCGTTTTGGAGCTTTTGTAACTGCTAGTGTGAATGCAGCATCAGAGATATCTGGGGCCGTGGCCAAGAAAGAATGAATAAATTGATTGATTTCTACCTACTCTGGTAGAAATTGGTCGGGTAGGTTAGTAGGTACATCAGTTATAATAGGTAAGTTGTAAGTTCATAGGTAAATAAATAGATAGGTTGGTTGGTACAGTAGGTGAGTAGGATAGTGTGTCCGGCCTACCTGTTTTCAGTGCACTGTAGGGGTTTGGCCCAGAAGGAGCCCAGGTAAACTCTGCACACCTCAGGTGTGTTAATCACTTTCCCCAAAGACCACATGAGGGCGCCGTACACACGCATCAGCTGCTGGGTGTCCACCTGACACAGGTGTGGAAGAGGAGGGGAGTCATATCAGGTTCATACTGGTCCCAACAGTTATGTGTGACAGGGACTCAACTGGTTTCTCACTGGGACCGTTCTTTTTGCATGAAGTCACGAACCAATAATATTGGTTTGCGGTATTGGTATTTATTATATTATAAATAACACAATAATCATAACAATAATCATAATCATCATCATATGTTGTTGGGGTCTATTCTATTGCAGTGTGTGGTTAACTTGTTTTCCACAACACTTGAACTTTAAACAAATTAAATTCTACTGTATCCTATCCTACCTGGTCAGCCTTGTTGAGGACAACACGGATCTTGTCGTCTTGTCCTTTGAAGGCCTTGATGGCTTCAGAGAACTCATCAGAGATGTCCAGTTTATGAGCATCAAACAGCAGAATGATCCGGTCCACCCGCTCTCCGAACCAACGCAACACCTCAGAGAAATCATAACCTGGAATGGAGAGAGAGAGAGAGGAGCTGTTTGCATCACTTTTGTTAGCTTTACCTTCTGTCTACAGTGTGCCTACAGTATATTAGGCTGTGTGTGTCCACCAAAGTATTTTTTCCCAGCTGAAAACACAAGGTGCTCTCCTAAAAACCCAGAGTAGAACATATTTCAACACTCAGCGTGTCAGAATGTGTCAGTGCAAAATAGACGCTGAGCACCTCGTCAAGCTGCTGGTCTTTCTATACTTTCTATAACTATAATACTTATAATAACATTAGAAATACCCTTGTTTCAGTCCATAAAACAAGGGTATTGCTTGCCATAGTCTATAATAAATGGTTTAATTGTCAATTTTTTAAGTTTAGAACATTGAGATATGCTACATCTGTCCGTAATGTTACCCAATAACAATGTGACGGGAAGCAGAACTGTCCCTGCTCTCACTTCTCCTTGTAGTTACACAACTCATAGCATGCAGAGTATACACATCAGCACACAATATACACTACAACCTTGTGTTACAACTGTACTGTATATGGCTGCTTTTCTAGCTAAACCATTACTGACAGTGACTGGCCATAAGAACAGAAACATTTCTGTCTATGACACCAGCCCGATATGTAAAAAATGACAATAATCCTGTTAGAAGGTTTCTATGCCTACAGACTGCCTGTATAAACAGGCTCTGTATATAAAATACACTCAGACAGAGGGTGATTGGTTCCCAAGGGCGTTGTGCTGTTTCTGTCAGACTTTCACTGAAACATGCTTAACCCACATCAATTTGATGACATCACAAACCATCTATAAATGGAACACACCACGCAAGCCACAATACCAACACACAACCACAACTAAATGACACTCAAACACACACATAAACAATATACACACACACACAAACAATCATGCTATAATTAAACACATAAAGCACACACACACACACGCAAGCAACGACGCACAAACATAAACAAAACAATTCTCCACACACTAGTGGTTCAGAGAACAGAATAAACAGTGAGTGGCAATGAAGCCAACTGGATGTTATGGAGGATACGAGACAGTCACTCGGCTATCAGACTGACTGACTTCAGCAGCAGTGTATGTGCATGCACACACACACGCACGCACGCACGCACGCACGCACGCACGCACGCACGCACGCACGCACGCACGCACGCACGCACGCACGCACGCACGCACGCACGCACGCACGCACGCACGCACGCACGCACGCACGCACGCACGCACGCACGCACAGGTGAGCACCATTTCAACCTGCTATGGAAAGATGACTACCCTCTAAAATCTTTGTGGCATGGTAGACTCCCTTCATGAATTATTCATGAAGGACTCAAGGGAGTCTAACACAAGAAGGACTGATGGGCGGGACCTAGGATCGGGTTACAGCATAGGTGTCGAGTGTCGCCAGTTCACAGCTCTGTTCTCCCTGGGGAGGGGGGGCGTGGCCTATAAACAGTAAGTACAGTCTGTCACAATGAGCCAAGAAATTTAACCTTGCTACCGTACCGACTGACTGACTGGATTACAATCTCTGTTCCAATAATGACTCGTCCCCATAATCTCATGTCAACATCTCAGGAACATTTTCACACTGTCCTAAATTATACAATGTATTTGTATTTATTCTTTGGGTGAAGTTGTTGTCACACAGCTAAACGAGTGAAATTGAAATGACCAATGTGTGAACTATAGCTGGGTAAAGAATAGAACAATTCCAGATAGAAACACACTGAGGACAGCAAATTATGTGCAAGGGTGTTGTTCTGTAACCACATGGTCACACATTCAACAGTCATATATTCTGTCAATGAACCCTACCTGCTACTCATTGTATATCTGTCAGAAATGTCAAATGAAATGATCCCCTTGAGTACAATCCTGCAGGCCCATATTAAAGAAATAACTCACTTTTCCATTCTGTGGAGTAAAATCACTATCAGCTATTCCATCTCCAGTCTTCCTAACTCAGGACCAGCTCATTATTCCAAGACCGCTGATTATTTCATAGCTATTTCCTTCTTACAAAGGAAACGCCACGGTTCAAACAATAATACTTCCTGTTGCCATGACCTCAGCTACTACAGTACGACTCTGGACTGGAACAAAAACACACACTACACTATGGCCTCTGGTTCGATCCGATACACCCTGCCGATATCCAGTTCTCTCTGAGTTCCATGTACAGGGTTCCTGCACCATTTTGAAAGTAAAATATAAGACTTTTTAAGACCCTTTTAAGACCTCAACAAATGTAATTTAAGACCCAAATAAATGTTGCAATAATGTCTTCCTATATTGAAATTGGCTAATGGGAGTGCGGGCCAGTGGGTGGTAAAACTTCTGTTAATACCTTAAATTCCAGATTCTTTTAAAGACCATTTAAGGACCTGCAGGAACCCTGATGTAGGTGCTGAATCAAGACTCACAGTTATTGTGTGCTTAAACTATCGCTGTGGGTGTAGCTAGCATTGCTGATGTCCATCCATCATCAACCTCTTATCCAGAGCCGGGTCGTGGGAGCAACAGAAGAGAGCTCCAGACTTCCCTTTCCCGGGCATGCTGGGGGATCCCAACATAGATATAGAAACCTAGATACCTCATTGGCCTCTGCAGTTCGTTGGAACGACCTGTTTGGTATGGTGGCCGCCATATTTCCAGGGGGAACGGGCACTGGCCAATCACAGCGTGTTGACTACTGGCCAACCACAGCGCGTCTTTTCCAGGACTTGTCAGAATCTAGTTGTCCCGCCCCCACCTGCCTCTGATTGGCCTACTGAACGCCCCCTTCTGTGACGCACGCGGAAATTTCCAGCTGCCCCCCCGGAAGCGGAAGCGCGTCCGCCATACAGACGCTTCAGAGCCAGAGGAGGCGTCTACCTTTATATGTCTATGGATCCCAAGGCGTTCCAAAGTCAGCGTGGAGATGTAGTCCGCCCATCTGGTCCTTGGTCTGCCCCGGGGCCTCCTCCCAGCGCGACATGCGCAGAGGACCTCTCTAGAGAGACACTCAGGAAGCATCCATACTAGATGCCTGAACCACTTTAACTGGCTCCTTTCCATGTGAAGGAGTAGCGGCTCTACTCCCGAGTCTCTCCCAGGTGACTGAACTTCTCACCCTATCACACCAGCCACCAGTCTGAGAAAACCCATTTCGGCAGCTTGTATCACGATCCTATTCTGTTGGTCATTACCCACACTTCATGACCATAGGCGAGAGTAGGAACTAAGATTGACCGCTACATTGAGAGCTTTGACTTCTGGCTCAGCTCTCTTTTTGTCACAACAGTGCGGTACAATGACTGCAATACCGCTCCAGCTGATTGATGTCATATCTGCAATATTCCGCTGACAATGTGCAAGCTTGCACAAGTTCACATTAGCATCCATTTCTAAGAGTTACTGACTATGCCTTCCCTGTACCAGCATGCAGTGCACACTGCACATAAGGTTCTCATTGGCGAGACATACTGTATATTTACAGTCAATTACAAATCTGCAGACTGCAGAACGAATACAATGGAAGTTGAACATCCAAATATGTTTCGTCATGAGTCGGTTGGGTTACTCCACGATTGCTCCATGGTCCACAGGCACATGCAGTTGAAACTCTGCCTGTAGTTCTTCGGCCAGCCAGTGACATCAGAATACATAACTGGGTGGTGGTAGGCTGCTACAGTGATACAGAGAATATTGGCAGCCAAGTTCTGCAGACGTTATAGACATGCCAATTGCCACCCCTATGACTAATAACTGGAAATCCGTTGAAAGGCAACAAATGTATGTACTGGACAGTGTATAAATCATAAGGAGAAAATGGCTTTACAAGGAGGATTCCACACAAAATGTTGTCCTATGTACAGTAAAGTGAGAGAAAGACAGAAAGCGAGAGAATAAGAAAGAAAGAAAGATGCAGGGAGACACACAATGACATCGTTTGCAGTGATGTCATACATTAGAGAGGAGGTCAGTGGGTCCGTCTGCAGACCAGAGACTGGGATGAAACACACACACACACACACACACACACACGTTAATTTTCTGCCAGACTGAAGGAAGCCGTCTTCTCCACGATGGAACGACTTGTATTCATGATAGACTAGCATGTAATGTTATTTAGCTGAGCCTCTCATACAGAGTAACTTAAAATAAACACAATTAGTATAAGCTTCAGTTCCTAGATCACTGCTACAACCAACAAGCAAAAAGAGCACAAGAACCAGAGAGACAGTGGACACTCATGACTCCTGAGATCCTAGAGGTTGTGAAAAGGAGACTTTCAAGAATAGGCATTTCCCACTCTATCTCATTAAAAGACAAAAATACAAAAGGATATTGCACTGCCTACTCTCCTTTGAAATAATATCCAAACTAATGAACCATATACAGTGTTTGAGACAGTATCTGTGTATAAAATACTGTAGTTTCTGTGTTGAGGTGAGCAATTAGAAGATGGGAGAACACATCATAATTGATTGGTGGTCACGACTCTCTGGACAAATGGAGGAAGGTCAGAATCTATAGTTGCGCTTCAAAGGGCAGACACGACACGCAGTGTCACATGTTTGCACACATGAAAAGATAAGCGCGCACGCACACACACACACACACACACACACACACACACACACACACACACACACACACACACACACACACACACACACACACACACACACACACACACACACACACACACACACACACACACACACACACACACACACACACACACACACACGTATGTCTGTCAGTTTCATGCAGTCATCAAACAAGTACAACAAACTAGAAGTGAAGGATGTTTCACTCTTATACTAGCCTGATTATCAGACTGAAGCGTGGCAGTCCACTCAAGAGAGTGGGCGGGGTCTATGGTCTGGAGCCAGGCTACTCTTATACATTTGTTTGTTGACTAATGAGTGCTGCTGATGTAGATGAAGCTTCAGTTCATAGATTAACATTAGAACACATCAAACTGGAAGAGATGTGACTATTTATGTCCTACAGAGGACTGGGATGCCACAGCAACATTGACACAGACAGACACTGAACCAGGTCGCAACATGTATTCACCCTGCCTATGTCCTGTACCTACTACTGTACACAGTGGAGATATTGTACAAGTCCAGTTCAGAAAATGGTTCAAAGTGAATGACAGACAGCCAGACACAGGGTTTTTCCTGGCTGAAAATGGGGCTTGGGTGGTGACATTGCGTGACAGTGACTGTAGTCTGGCTTAGCTGCCCCGATCAACAATGCATCATCTCCCTACGGTCTTGCAATTGCAAGATGAAAATAAAATATATACATTTAAACATCAAACATTAAAACATCAAATATATGTTGGCGTGATAATGCCAATTGGAATTAACGACACAAATTATGCAGATGTCACATCAAGTGACATTGCATTTAACTCTTCTAACTTTGCATGTGTAGTGGAGTCCAAAAGTCTAATTGTATGTCCACTCACTCATGTTGTGAAGTTATTGATTACAACAATCCAGACTGTATTCATCAACTGTCAAAAAGAACTTAAGGGAAGTACAACCAAAAGACTAAATCCTGTATTGCTGCCAATATGTCAAAGTAACGTGTGTGTTCTCATGGATGATTCTTCTACCAAAATGAGCTGACAAGAAATGCCCATGGGGCAGTCTATTAGCAACAAAAATGCAACATAATGACATCTCATCGAATTACATTATGAACAACACTCCTAAAAATCTGAAATTTCACAGAAATTACATATGCAGGAAAAACCTCAAGACTTAAGCCAATCTTTCAGTCAGCCAACCAATCAGAAACGACATCAGTCACTCACTCAGTCAGCCATCCAACCACTCAGTCAGTCAGTACTAGGCCAATCAGTAAGTCAGTCAGCCATCAAGTCAGTCAGTCAGTCAGTCAGTGTGTCGGTGTGACTCAGTTGGACTGCTGAATGTTTTCAGGAGGAATTCATCCTCAGCTGAACTAAACACTTCCAGATGGAGGAACGCCCTCCACACCTCCCTCTATCCGCCAATCCCTCCCTCCATCATCACCCCTCCTTAGCTGCAGGCTTCTAGTGTTCCTTCAGAATCTAGCCTCCATTGTTCTCCATCCGTTTTCTGTTCCTCCATCACTCAAGTATCCTTTATCCATCCCAACATCATTTGTGTAGGCATTCATTCCTCCCTCCATCCATCCATCCCTGTAATGTCAACTGCTATAGCCTCCCTCTATCTCTCCATCTTATGCTATCAGTCTTTTATCTGATGTTCTTATCCAGAGATACACTGAGCGAACAACAAGTTGGTGGTTCAGTGCCTTGTTCAAGGGCACTTAGGGAGGATATTGGCTGTTGATAAGACACACTTGTTGAGTTGACTCTTATCAGGCTTGAACCTATTAACCTAAGACCTTCATGCTTAAAGGACCACACAGGTGGGCTCGCATTTTTGGCAACCGTTCCCCCCAGAATAGGGATACTGGCGTTCAAGAGGATGGATTTCAGTTTGCACAAGTCATGGCGTAATCCAGTTCAAAGTGGTACACAGAATTCACTGGTTTAAAGAGAAATGTGCTCAAATCAATCCACATTTAGACACAACCTGATAGGTGCAAACAAAATCCGCCAGTCTCTTACATCATTGGTTTTCAAAGTGGGTCCAGGGGGTCCCCAGCTAAATTTGTTAATATATGTTTAACTCAAATCTTTGCTTCTGGGTGTCCCTGGCACAGAATATTTTCAGATGGGGGTCCACAGCCACATTTGAGAGTCTGTTACATAATTATGTTCTGGACCTGGCCGAAACTGACCCAGTTCTGACGATCCATTTTTGAGGCCTTGGCCACTATTCTACAATATCCACTCAAATCTTCACCCCTAAGTGCTATCTTTGCCTCTTTGTCTTGCTATCTTTATCCGTGATTCCAAAAGGATTGAGAAGATGGTGTGGAATTTGGTAACCTCACGTCACCAGGCTTTCTAGTAGTGCAGCAGAAGCTAAGATCGCCAGGCTATCTAGGAATTTGGACTCATCTGTGGGGAGGGAGGGTGGGAGGGACGTTGGAGTAGTTAGTACATTGTTCGATCCACGGATTGCAAATATAAAAACAGGAAAAAAAAAAAAAAAAGGCTATCCAAAAATAGTAGGCCTACCTAGAGAGAAAAGATTGTTTTTCAAGTCCAATTTCAAGTCCATGACTTATTTAACCACGCAAGTATGTTGAGCCAACTCCATTATTCAGGTCAATTCGGTAACAGCTCAATGACCATGGAGAAAATGTAAACATGCAAATTCTAAAAATAAAGCCATTAATGGAACAATGGTCTGTTTATGTATGATATATATATAGCTAAAGCTATGAATAGACAATGACATGTATTGAATTGTTATGGTCCTTTAAACTAAGGCAGCAAATACGCACATACTGTGCACACACGCACGCACGCACGCACGCACGCACGCACGCACGCACGCACGCACTCTACAGAAACAACAGTGATCTCCCCAGTGTGAACACTAGCATGTCCACAACGTCCAGATGACTGATTCAGTACAGAAGTTCTCCCTTCCTCATAATGGCTTTGTCTTAAACGTTTATTTGCAGCTGCTTGTTTCATCTGACTCTGTTCACACTGGGACATACACACCTGTGTCACACTATACTCACTGTAATGACTGGACCTGCCTCTAAAACACACTCAGCCTTCATATCCAGACACAGATTCATTAGAAACTCGAAAGAGTGCTCCTTGATCCATCTTGATCACATTACTATAGAGATCATGTGTACCGATGTGCGTGAACTTTTGATAAAATCTGAAGGCTTAATATCAAAAAATGTGTTTTACATAAGTCGGCCTGCTGGTGGCGCTATAAAAGGCAAAAGTAAAAAATGCAGGGCATATGTTTTTCCTTGGCCTCTAGGGAGTGTGCGTGCAAAGTTTGATGCAGATCGGTGCAGTTATAGTTAAAAACGCAAATCGGCCTGTTATAGCACCAGCATGAGGCTGATTTGAAAATGTTCCAGTGGCATTTTTTCCTCTGCCTATAGTGGGAATGTGCACGTTCATGATTTGAGGCATTTTGTTCAAAACGGAGCAATCCTGCAAACTTTGGAAGCCAACCTTAGCCAATCAGGAGGGAATAAGGAAAATCGGACTGATCCGTGGTGATCACATGACTAAAGAGTTATGGTGTACCGATTTGCATGACGTTTGGATAAAATTTGTATGAGTAATATAAAACAATGGGTTTTACACAAATCGGCCTCCTGGTGGCGCTATAACAGGCCCATGTGAAAAATTGGGGGCAGAGGTTCTGAATTGGCATCCAGGGAGTGTGTGTGTACAGTTTCGCAGCGACCGGGCCAACGGTGCCGGAGATTAGCTGCTCGCGGACGGACAGGACACACGGACGGACGGACGGACACACGGACGGACAGGGGGTAAAACATACTCTCTTGCCATGCCTTCGGTCTGGCGGAGACTATTAGCAACCATGTTGTAGTAAACCTGTGCCATGTACCCAACACCCCCCAGAAACTATCCCATCAAGTGCAACATTATAGTAATCTTCAATTTCAAGATTGCTGGCATTACAGTGAGTCAACCAATAAGACTTAATAAAGTGCACAATGATCAGATCCTAGATCAGCAACATTACAATTAACCAGCAGTAAGGAGCAAAATGATAACATCATAGATCAGCAACATTACAATAAAACAACAGAATGGATTACACAGATCCAAGACATACCGAGCACATAATGTTCCTGTGATCTTAGGAAAATTATGGGAAAAGATGGAAGGAAGAAGTGACAGAACAAGAACAGAAGTATGAAGAGTAGAATAAGAAATTCTTGTTTTACTTTTTTGTACATTATCTGGTTAACAGAATTTATTTTTAGGTTTATATGTAACTTTTTGCTTTCACATCCTCTTTAAACACAGGGGAAAGAAAGAGAGCAGAGAACGAACAGGAAAGAAGGTATGTGTGCGTGCGTGCGTGCGTGCGTGCGTGCGTGCGTGCGTGCGTGCGTGTGTGTGTACACACAGGCCCTCTCAGCTTTTCTACTGACTGACCGTCTCTCCAACACTGTCTCCCTCTCAGCTTCCCCACTGTCTGTCTGTATCGCCTACTCTGCCTCCCCCTCAGCTTCCCGCTGTCTGTCTGTATCTCCTACACCGTCTCCCTCTGAGCTTTCCTACTGTCTGTCACTCCTACAACCGACAGGTTGATTCATACAAACCTCTACTGATGCGTTGCTTCTCTCCAGACAGGATGCCAGGTGTGTCAATGATGCTGATACTCTGAAGAACCTGATTGGGCATCTGGGAACAGATGAACCTACACACACACACACACACACACACACACACACACACACACACGCACACACATACGCACACACATACGCACACACACACACACACACACACACACACACAATGAATACACACCCACACAGTCAATGCACAGGCATGAGAGTCACAAGGAAATGTATTTGAGAGATAACAGATTATGTCTCAGATATAAACAATACTCATAAATCAAATTGTGAATCAAATATTGACGTTTTGGTCAGTTTGGGATTCTTCACACCACAACACAATGTTTAACTGTCTGTCGACGTGTGTGTGTGTGTGTGTGTGTGTGTGTGTATGTGCGCTTCATTAAAACAGTTACATCATGACCTCACACATCTATAACGGTCTGTCGACGTGTGTGTGTGTGTGTGTGTGTGTGTGTGTGTGTGTGTGTGTGTGTGTGCGTGTGCGTGTGCACAAGCCTATTGTCTGAATCTGGAAGGATCCTCTGCTGTTTTTATTAACCACTTAAACCCCAGCATCCGTATTGTGGGGAAAGCTTTCGCAGAAAATAGCAGATCGACAAGCTCACAAGGCGTTGTGAGCTTGTAGTTAAAGATGGGGGGAATGAGGGGTCCTTTATGTAATTTAATTCTTAGAGGATGTGTCCTCCAGTGTTAGAAAGCATAATTCAGCAATACACCTCCACAACACAAACATTAACAATAGTGACAGAGGTGGAGTGAGACAGAGCGGTTCCTCCCATTCAAACGTAGAGATAACATCTAAACATACATGATTAAATGATCTATATAAAAGCACTATTCTCTCCATCTCTGGTCTAAATAAAGAACACATTTCTACTTTGAAGACAAACGGAGCTCCGCCTTAAATGTGGACATGACTTAGTGCCACTGTAGCTGCTATAAATGTAACTTGGCCTCTGAACTCTGGAGCAGAGCAGGGCCTGGTAAATTGGCAAATGGGAACAAACACACTCCATACTGACATGTGGTGTGACGCACAAACACTTCCCCCACGGAAACAATAACTTATTGTAGAAGCAGGTTCCTCCTCTGTACAGGACGAACCTGGATTCCTGGGTAAGGAATGTCTGTGGTACGCTCACACACACACACACACACACACACACACACGTACGCACTCGCGCGCACACACACACACAGACACACACACACACACCTTGCGTAACAAGTGGCTGGGCTCTCCTGTTATCATCTTCTGAAATATTTCAGGAAATACATTTTAGTCTGCATGTTTTCCTGCTAAATTTAACCCCATCGTTTGTACACTGTGCCAGTTGACAGGCCAACAAGTGTGTATGTCTATGTTTAAAAAGGAGGTTGAGCTTCCACAATGCCATTCTCGGTAAAGTGCTAAAACCAAAATGAAAGAGATAGTAAATCTTAAATTTCAGGTCAAGGAGGACAAAATACTTATATTTAGTTGGCTCAGACCTATAGAAAAATGCTTATGTGTTTCGGCACAGATCCTTCTTCAGTGTGCTTATGTGTGTGTCTTTGTATGTCTGTGTTGTCTTGTAATTCTATTCTTCTAAGGACAAAAATGTCAGAGGATGTGATTAGAAAGATTAGAGTCAGGTTTTAGGGTCAAGAAAGATCAGGAAGATCAGAAATTGTTAGTGAATGAACAATAGAGTCATAAAGTCAATAGACATCAATGGAATGTTCTCATTATTATAGTACAGCACAATTATTTTATGTATTGTGCTATAGAGCTGCAACTATCAATTATTGTTTTAGAGATTATTTGATTGATTACTTTTTTATGTCAACAAAATAAATACCTCATATTTTTTATATTGATCTGTCCCTGCCCCTTGCACACAAAGCTGAAGATGGTACACATGGTTGGATGATTTCAGTCCCTTTTATTCTCAGTTCACTGTCGCTGGAAAAGTCAAGTCAAATGATTTGTGGTTTGTCCAACGTGTCTTTCCATGTTCCCTTTCTTTGCCATTGATGTGCAATTATTGCTGATGAGACAAATTATAATACTGATTACAGCACTTGATGCAGTTTCATGTATGGTAATACATATATGGCTGAGATTTCAGTTCCTTCTTTCTTTTCTGTGCTGGAAAGGTCTAAAATAATGTATGGTTTATCATAAAGTGTCTTTCAAAGTTCCTTTTCTTCAACATTACTGCATAGTTGTTGCTAATGAGACAAATACATTTCCCATTCGACATTATGAAAAGAATAGCTATGGTTGAAAGGTAGTAGTAGCCTAGTACAAAACATTCTGAGACAGTCTCAGGCCCAGGGGCCTATGTACAGTATGTAGTGTGTGTGCATATGCACGTGTGTGTATCACACTTACAGGCCTATGTACAGTATGTAGTGTGTGTGCGTATGCACGTGTGTGTATCACACTTACAGGCCTATGTACAGTATGTAGTGTGTGTGCGTATATGCACGTGTGTGTATCACACTTACAGACCGTGTCGTTGGCTGTCATACTGAACAAGAAGTAATCAATCAGTAACAATCAAAACTAACACCTCAAAACTGAAGCCTCATATTATACACACACTGAATGACTGGCTGTTTGATTGAGGTGTTTGGTTTGTGTGTTAGGTTTTAAATGCAAATTATAATTCAGCAGCGACAACCTCGCGGTCTGCCACCTCTTATCAGTAGAACCACATGTTTATAATATTAACAATGTTTTGTGATAAAAAAACAAATTAATCATCTGATCTCAGAGCTGTGGGTTCTCAGCTCCACTGTGAGGTCATGGAACATTCCAGATGCCAGGCCGCACACACACACACACACACACACGATAGCCAGTAATCTTGGAAATTGACAATGATGAATGATCGGTCTTGGGTGTGTTTGTATGTGCTTGTGTGTGCTTATGTGTGCTCGTACCGGTTAAGGAAAGAGTTTCCGAAGGCGTTCAGTTTCCTGAATGGTTTCTTGGGGTCGACAACCAGGGCGTTGCCAGGGATGACACCCTCGTTCTCGCCGTACATCACTGCTATGAATCCATCTGTCGTTGGTTCTGGACCAATCCGCATCCCTGGAAAATCCTGTTCCAACAGATACCTGTGAGAGAGAAAGAGAGGTGTGATCAATAAGTGTTCTGTATCATCAGTTCTGGAAGTGATTATTGTTTACAGTGATGCCTTATGACTGAACCATGTTACTCATAACATAATGACTGTTCATAATGTTTGAAGTTAGGCGGTGGATATTCAGCCGTCGTACCCACTGCATTATTTATTTGACAATCGTTCTAAATTATTACATTATATACTGGCTGTACAACATGTGTTAGGCAATTTTACTATATTATATACGCATTATTACATTATGAGTTGCTAACCGGGGTAAATGTGCTGCTTAATGTAATGGCCACACGCTCCAGTCTCTGTACACAGTACAGTCTGTGTATACACAAAGCTGTCTCTCTGCATAGTCGGTCTACTCTACACAGAACTGTCCTCTCTATATAGTCTGTCCAATATACGCAGAGCTATCTATGTGCACAGTCTGTCTACTGCACACAGAGCTGTCTCTCTACATAGTCTGTCTAATATACACAGAGCTGTCTATCTGCACAGACTGTCTAAAGTACACAGAGCTGTCTCTCTGCACTGTCTAATGCACACATACACAGATTACCAATTTCTGCTGCGGTCTTAACACTCGCCACTAGAACTCCTCATTCTCATATCACTTCTTGGTTCCTATTTTGATAGATGCTAGTTATACAATCCAGATTTATTCACATGTTGTGTATGTTATTTTTATTTTATTTAGCTTGACCACAAATGCTAAGCAAGTTATTTGGATGGCATGTTGTTTAGAGTAGACTGATGCTAGGTTTGATGTTTACCTGGTATCCTAGTTACTTGTAGCACTTAATAGATTTATTCGCACCATTTCCCCAGTCGTTTGTTGACTAGGGTTCATGTCATTTACTTCAATCTTGCACTCGTTCTGGATAAGAGCGTTTGTTAAATGACTAAATAGAAAATTGTAACATGGACAGGCCTGTCTAATGCACCCTGTCTCTCTGCACTGTCTGTATAACATACAGAGACCTGTCTATCTGCACTCTCTGTATATATATACAGACCTGTCTTGCATTGTCTTTATAACTTATACACAGACCTGAGAATTATCTCAATACTGGATCAGACAGACAGAAATACAGGCTGAAAGTGAGACAAACAGTATTTACAGAAGCAAGACTGTGAGACAGACAGACAGACAGAGGGCAGAAAGACACACTCAGTCAGACGGACAGACAGATATGCAGAGTTGTAGACCAACAGAAAGACTGGCAGACTGACAGGGAGATAAATCAAACAGAACAATGAATCCTCCCTTTCCTTCTGTATTGTTTGGATCCTGGTACTGAGTCAACACTGTGCGCACTCAGAAAACACGTGCGCACGCACGCACGCACACGCACACACCACAGTTTATTTTGCTGGCACAGTAGACCAAACTAAAGGTCAGAGACAGAAAGGGGTAGAGTTTCCATAGAAACCAGTTGTAAATATGCCGTTACTGATATCCGGAACTGTTCTCAGATCAGGCTGTTGCTGACACCCCCTGTCCTCCACGTAGCCACTGAAGGATGGCTGACTGGACAGTATACTGAAGATATACTAGAGAACTCCTGTTCCAGGATGAGTTAATGTATACAGTGTGTGGTCCAACAACCAAACAGTCACCTCTCTTCACAGCAAAATGTAACTCTGAAAGTGTAAATATGGACCCATATGGAGTTAACTCCTGAATCTTCATTTAAAGCTACCGTAATAGCAAATATCAAATTACTAATATATATTATTAATATGTCAATATTCCATTCACTCCAAGCCCATAATATTGCCCATACATTGCCCTGAAAGCCTGTCTGTGATCTAAGTCAGTGGTTCTCAACCTGGGGGTCGTGACCCCCAGGGGGGTCGCCAAATAATTTGGGGGGGGTCGCCAGATATTTTGGTGAATGTGAAAAAAAATTTTTATAATATATAATATAATATATATAATTTTATTTTTTACAAAATATTTGTTTATGTTATTATTAATTCATGTTTTATCAGTTAATTTACTAAATTCAAGAAAAAAATATTTCATTATTAACATTAGGAACCCTAACCCTAACCCTAATAATTCTCAAATAACCTATTATAATTAAATAACCTAACCCTAACCCTAAAACCGAAATAAAGTAACCAAAAACCGGGAAAAAAACATACCCAATCCGCCCAGAACCGCAAAAAAAATTCGGGACCCCCCGCAGGGTCGCGGGAAATAATATCATTATTTTGGGGGTCGCGGCCTGAAAAGGTTGAGAACCCCTGATCTAAGTAGCCTGAAGGTAAGGAAGGTGTTACTCCTTTTGTTAGGGATACTAGACCATACCCGTAGGGGGATATGAGCACCCAAAGTGTGCTGTTTGGCTTATGCGCTGAGAACAGACATTTTATCAGGGATCGAAAGTGAGTTTGTACTGTGTAGTGTGTACACACACACGCACATCCCGTCGTGGAGGCACAGAACACACACAAACACCCGCGCATGTAGATCTAACAGGCGGAGCCGTCCCCCGTCGCCAACACACACACGCGCGAGCCGTCGCGAGCACACACACACACACACACACACACACACACACACACACACACACACACACACACACACACACACACACACACACACACACACACACACACACACACACACACACACACACACACACACACACACACACACACACACACACACACACACACACACACACACACACACACACACACACACACACACACACACACACACTCATGCGGCCCGTCGCGAACACACACACACGGGCGTCGCGCAAACACAAATAATGTACATTGTGACACGTGCCTCCCCAACGTGCATGCGCACGTGCGTGTCCACGCATACACGGCCAATTGCTCCAGCCACTGAGGAGAACCGGGCAGCTTCACCACCACAAACAAACAAACAAACAAACAGAGTTACAGAGGTTTGTCAAATTATAGGAGGATAAGGGTTCCAAACATCTGTATAAAGAGGCCGGTATGCCCATGCCAGAGGGGGTAGTTCGGTCGTGGAGATTACCGTCTTTGAGGGTGTGGTTTGAAAAGGTTAAATACTGCTTACAAGAGGAGTTTGGGAGGGAGCAGGGAGGTAATAGAGAGGAGAGCAGAGAGAAACAGACGACAGGGAGGGAAGGCAGAGGCCTTGTTAGGATAAGATGCGGTCTGCTTGCTTAATGATCTGCTAAGAAACTTAAAAACTATGCATTCACCTTTCTGCGTAGTTAGATTACTTAATTCTCCCACAAATAGCCTAACGAGTTATGAAGTCACTTTACAAACAGTTTTGATGTATTTTAACAACTCATACATCATAATTCTGTCATATGGAATAATATGCTTACTATGCTAGTATCCTTAATTTATCAATTTATAGCATGCACATTTAACCAAACGGAACATAACGGACCTGTAAGCATCCGTTTGGTTACATTTGTACACTCTCAGAGTTGAATTAACATTCAGGGTTTTACTGCAGCGACAGGGATGTTGAGCAGGATATGAGCAGTAGTGGAAAGAGTGACTGTATGTGATGTTGCTCTGATGCAGTCTGGGGTTCTTGCCACCAGAGCTATGTTTAGACAGACTAAAATAAAAACAACTAGTTTTCCCCTTCCTTTCATCTCTGCCTCGACCTTCACGACCTCACAATGACTTTTCCAGGGTTAAGGAAAAGTGAGAAAAGGAAGGAAGTGCTGTAAAGACAAGAGAAATGGAATGCGGCACAGAGTCCCTGTCCAAGTACTTCCTGTTGTGCCAGCCGACCAGAAGACAGAAAAAAACAACCTTGGCTATTGAGGTTATCCGGTCGCCATTTTGAATCCCCAAACATACTGGGGAAACCATGCACCAAGGGAATGAGACAATCCCCCCTCCCTTTCAATTTGTCCTTGAGCAAGGTACTTCACCATCACCTTCTCCACACACACAAACCCCCTAATGTCAAGGCTATAACAGTTAACATGATACCAAAACCCAATGTTTCTCTCTATATATCTCTCTCTCCCATACCCTGTCACTTTCTCTGTAAGCCCTTGATTGAACGATAGTGTCACACGCCAAAAATAATAATAATAATGCATTTTATTTATAACGCACTTTACATTCTTGCGAATTAGTGATGTGTCATTCATGATCGATTCGTTCAAAATAACTAGTTCTTTGCCGTGAACAAGCTCGTTCACTTTCTGAAACTGTTACGTTCACGCTATCGTTCATGCCCCCATCCCCTCCCCCCGCACACAGGACGGGAGGTCGGGCTGTACACGCGACGTAAAAAAAACGCTCCCGCGATGGTGTTTTACACTAGAAAATAGCGCTACTGAACGAGAACGTGAACGAATCATTTGAACGAATCATTGCCGTGAACGTGAACGTGAACGAAATTGTTTGTTCACTGAAATGAACGTTTTTTTCCCACCACTATTGCGAATCTCAAAGTGCTACAGGGTTTAAAATAGCAGATCTAGAAGCTCACAACGTGTTGCAGATGCAAGACACTGTCGTACGACTGAGCATAAATTGGCCATTACTCTGTCTCTCTCTTTCTATATATATCCAGTAACAGCTCATCAGCACTCATCATTCAACCTCTCTATTGATCTATTCTGTCCTTCCTCCTCCCACTTCCCATCAATGAATGACTCATGGCCCCCCCACACACTCACACAATCTCTCTCTCTGTCTCTCACCATGCCCATCACTACATTTTCCATCATTCATGACTTTTCTATCTTCCTAAACCCAATGATCCTAGAGCAGATCATTCATTTGTACAGTAGACTGGTACAAACTGGTATAGATGTCTCACTACCTCCATCACCACCACCCCCCCCCCCCTGCCCCCCAACCCTCTTTAACCCTCGGTCTCCCCCATCCCTCCTTCCCACTTCCATCTGTTTACTCAATCCCTCCTCCAGTGCCATCCTGTCGGAAAAGGAGACAAGGTCAGGGGCCATCAAACAGATCACAGCAGAGAAACACACACGCACGCACACACACACACACACACACACACACACACACACACACACACACAGTGAGTGTAGCTTAAGATTTCCACATGCAGTCACATTCAAACTCCTGAGGCCAACATTCACTGATAACCAGAATGAATGAATGAACCAGAACTCACTCTGTGCCTGGAAGTCTATTTGTCTCTGTAATAAATCACTACTAACAAGTGATAGCCAAAACATTGCTTAATTGTTATTAATGATTTTCTTGGCTGGGAGTGGGGGTGGGGGGGTTGCATCACAAAATCTTGTACTTGACTTTAAAATTAATTGAAGAAGATTTTTTTGCTATTTTTGAAAATTTGAAAATTCTTATTTCAACTCAACTTCAATAACCTGTGCTGTTTTACTCTGTATAAAGGTTTTATTTCAACCAATGCACATGACAGATTAAATGTGTCGACTCTGCACTTCATTGGCCTCAGCTCCCATGATTCATAGCATTCTTTTTAAGTTCCCATGATTCATAACATTCCTCAGGGCAGGGCGGAACCCCTATGTGTGTGTGTGTGTGTGTGTGTGTGTGTGTGTGTGTGTGTGTGTGTGTGTGTGTGTGTGTGTGTGTGTGTGTGTGTGTGTGTGTGTGTGTGTGTGTGTGTGTGTGTGTGTGTGCGCACATGCACAGTGTTGCAAAGTGCTGCAGAAATCTCTTCCATAGAGAATAACTTGTGTAAATACTGTGATTTTGAATGAACTATGTGGTACAATTAATAAACAAAACTAGCATGGTTACTTCAGTGAGACTTCCCAGAGTGACAGATCCCACCCCTACACACCCATCTCCTTCACCTTGCATAGCAACCAGCAAGTTGTCTGTAGCCAGCAAATACTGTATGAACACACACACACACACACACACACACACACACACACACACACACACACACACACACACACACACACACAATAAGGTCACTGATGATGTGTGTAACTCTAGTTGGAGGTCATTCAGTCTGAACACTCCAGATCGAGTCTGTGTTCAGAACCACTGAAACAGCCACATACTGTATCCACAAGTCTAAACATGATCTTCTATTGAAGGCAGGGCACCCGTTAGCGGCTGTAATGTAACTCTGTAAGCCTGCTGCACTAGCTAGGTAACCAGCTGGCTTGTGAATGTTAGATGTTATTAAGTATCTGGGAACACACATTGATGATAAACGGCGCTTCAGAGTCAGAGATACATTTATCTGTAAGAAAGCAAGTCCGAGACGGTTTTCAATCATGATTAGCTGCGGGGGAGTGGCATTATCCATGCCAGGATATCTTGGAGAGTGTTTATGTTTATAAGCCTCCTTAAGTTCAATATCTCGGTTTGTCTAGGAAATCTGAACACAATGACCAAAGAAAACGAAACCAACTATAATCATCAAAATGGTACAGTACAGTACGCCATCAGCTAAATAAACCGGCTGACCTGTGCAACACAGATGTATGAACTGAAGGAAGGCATTGGAAATTGATGACGCAAGTCAGTTGTTTGAGATGCACCTAGGTCAGCGCTTTAGAACACCTTTGGCAGAGAAAAACGGTCGACAAGAGGTGTTTGTTTGGTGCCTAGTACAATTGGTCTGCTAAACAAAACTAGGTGATCGCCATGACTGCATTAAATAGTATTTGGGAAGCGATTCTATTAAAAGGTCCGAGGTCAAGTTGTCAGGTTGTACTTTGTAGCCTACCAGTGGCACATCCAGCTTGTAATGCCTGAGTTACACTGTACTGTTGCTTGCAGGTGTCACACACCAACAATGGCAATCTACAAGCTCATAATGCCTCAGGTTGTAGTCCATTGTGAGCTTGTATATCTGCAAGTATTACTCAGGCGTCTGACACACAGCCGGTTAGCCATCTAGCCACTAGCCACGCAGGTGAACCAACCAGACCAAGGAAATTGTAAAGACTGTGTGTGTGTGTGTGTGTGTGTGTGTGCGCCACTTTGCTATGTGTACATTTGCATGTTTAACAAAACAAAGCATTACTGCATGGGCAACAAAAGGCAGCTATTGTGGTGACAACCTGTGTGTGTGTGTGTGTGTGTGTGTGTGTGTGTGTGTGTGTGTGTGTGTGTGTGTGTGTGTGTGTGTGTGTGTGTGTGTGTGTGTGTGTGTGTGTGTGTGTGTGTGTGTGTGTGTGTGTGTGTGTGTGTGTGTACCAAAAAGGGGCGTGTTAACCTATTTCTCAGTAGGGCATACTATCAGGCCAGCCCAGCTGTGTGTGTTCAAGTGTGTGTAACGTTATATAGGCTGTTGTCAAGACAGATAGGACTGCAGCAGGTTTTTGGTCTAATTAATATACATATACAATTTAAGTTGCTTTTGAGGATATTCACAAGTATGCTAATCATGAAAATTCACCACAACAACATTATCTTGGTTTTTAGCGTTATATCCGCCCATCTCCACCCGTGTGCGTGTGTGTGTGTGTGTGTGTGTGTGTTAGTGATGGGTCGGTCATGATCGATTTGTTCATAAGAACTAGTTCTTTGCCGTGAACGAACACGTTCACTTCTTGAAACTGTTACGTTCACGATTTCGTTTTTTCCCACCACTAGTGTATGTGTGTGTGTGTGTGTGTGTGTGTGTGTGTGTGTGTGTGTGTGTGTGTGTGTGTGTGTGTGTGTGTGTGTGTGTGTGTGTGTGTGTGTGTGTGTGTGTGTGTGTGTGTGTGTGTGTGTGTGTGTGTGTGTGTGTGTGTGTACCTTGGTGGCCAGCCCTCATGGTATCCACCCACTCTGTAAAGCTTTCAGCTCAAGCACACAGTCACACCAGAACTGGTTGTCTGAACAACGTCATGGTTGTGTTCTCTGTGTAATCAGACCACAGTGGGCTGGACATGGTCAGTCTGTTGACCATGCGGTGAATGGTTACTCCGCAAAATCCTGAGTGTTCATTTAACTCAGAGTGTACTGTCCCTTCACAAATCTGCAGTTCAGACTGTTTAATATTAAAAAGTTAGTTGTATACTAACCCATTAAAACCGGAAAGCATCAGACATGTCATTATAGATTTTTGCTTTGGCTTCTCAAAAATAGCAGATATACAAGCTCACAGTGCGTCACTTCGTGCCGTGCTGCGAGCTTGTACATCTATTTTTGAACATTTCTATAAAATCTTGAAATTGTGAGAACTTCCGAACTACTTTAGAAGGCATTTGTAGAATCGGCCTCAGATCTTAATGGGCTAATACAAAAAAGGTTCTCAGGTGAACACCGCCATACTCAAAAAATGTTCCACAACTATTTGGTGCCCATGTCTACAAATACAAGCACATGTAGGCTAGCCTACGCAAGTTCACTGCACACTTCACACAAAAAGACATAAACACAAACATAAACACTCACAGTGACAGACAAACATAAACACACACCCACACACAGTCCAGTCCCTAGATGAGAGGAGAAAGGAAGGATCATGTCTGGTCCAGCAGTCGTCGCTGACTGAACAATAGAACATAGGGGATCAGACCTCAAACTAATAAACAAACAAAACAGAGAGAAAGAATCCCCCCCCCCCCCGCCACACACACACACATACAGTGTGTATCAAATGTATGAATAATATATGATCTTAAAGCTTTTAATAATATTGTTATTAACTTTTATGCCAATGAAGCATGCTGAATTGAATTGAACTGAAATTGAGAAAGTCAAGAGGTTACTTGGAGAGAGCGAGAGGAGAGCGAGGGGGAAAGAGAGAGGTATTCCCTTACTCACTCATTCTCTGCTTCTCTCTTCCTTTATTTTACATTCTTGCCTCCAGCTGTTTCCATACTGTAGCTGACAGTAAAAGTTTAGAATCAGTTCTAGGTTTGAAATGCAAACACCCCCACCAGGTAGAAATATAAACAGGGGGGCTCGGGTAACAGATGAGCCCCAGGGGTTCAGTAGAAGAAAACAGAGAAGGGTTTGGTTAAGGTTTCATTTTTAATTCAAGGATAACACCTTCACTAAAAGCGACACAGAAATGCTAGAACATGGGTTCATAAACTGTTAACAAGCTTTTCCTTTGTATCATTTCACTTGTCTTACCATGTCTGAATAATTTGGCCTGACAAAAACTAATAATGGCCTCATTGGTAGTTAAGGGATAGTTCACCCCAAAAAAATCTTATTTTCTATCAATTACCCACCCCATGAAGCCTTGAATTCATGGAGATTTTTTAGTTTTTGTCACATTCCTAAGCCAATAACTTAAACGATGACTCCACTGGTCATCAAATTATTGGCTTAGGAATGCGACAAAAATCTCCATGAATTCAAGGCTCCATGGGGTAAGTAATCGATAGAAAAAAGTAATTTTGGGGGTGAACTATCCCTTTAAGTTTTGCCTCTATGGAGGCTGACATATGCTTGATATTTACACTACACACATTTCTCTCACACATTTCTCTCTTGTTGGCACCACACACACACACACACACACACAAACAAACGTGCGCACACACACACACACACCCTTGGCCTTATCATGCATAGGTAAATCCTGTTTATTGATCCATTTGTAACTCTGAGAGGGTACAAATAAATATTTATACCCGCTCATTTTTACTGTGCAAGCATGTTCTCCAACGTTTAATATCATGTACTTTATGTTCATTACATGATGATGCAACATTTACTTCTGTGTTGGACCAGGATTGGTTTGGGTTAACGTGATCTAAGACAAAACAACACCACAGGTGTAGCTTTTTTATTCAGCTTATACATCGGCTATTTTCTAAAGATCTTTTTTATACATTTGAAAAGTACTTTAAGTATATTTAGATGCCAATACTTTCGTACCTTTACTCAAGTAAATGTTGAATTTCGGCCTTTTAATTGTGACAGAGTACTTCTACATTGCAGTATTGATAATTTTTACTTAAGTAGAACAAAATGTGAATACTTATTCCACCACTGGTTATTACTTATTACTTAACGTGGTCTAAGACAAAACAACACCACCATAGGTGTAGGGCTATTCGTAGTGCGTCATGACACGGTGGTCAGGTGAGGAGGACAGGTCACAGGTGTGTATAATATACAGTGGTGGAAAGTAACTAAGTACATTTACTCAAATACTGTACTTAAGTACACTTTTGAGGAATTTTTACTTTACTGGAGTATTTCCCATTTTCAGTACTTTTACTCCTCTACATCTCAGAGGCAAATATTGTACTTTTACTCCACTACAATTATTTGAAAACTTTAGTTACTAGTTACTTTTCAGATATAAATGATGATATTATGAAACATACATTAACCACTTTAGCCCTATTTTATACATAGGCTATTTGAAAATAGCCGATCTACAAGCTCACAACTGTTGTGAGCTTGTTGTAGATCTGCTATTTACAAACATTTTAGTACTTTTACTTTTGGTACTTTCAGTACATTTTGATGACAATACTTTTGTACTTTTACTCAAGTAAATTTTGAATTATGGACTTTCACTTGTAATAAGAGTATTTTTATTTTGCAGTATTGGTACTTTTACTTAAGTAAAGAATTTGAATACTTTTTCCACCACTGCAGGTGAGGAGGACAGGTCACACTCACAGGTGTGTATAATATACCTGATGAAGGTGGTCTTCCCGGTGGAGTACTGGCCCACCAGCAGCACCATGGGCTTGCTCTGGAAGTCGGCCGCCTCCAGCGCCGGCGAGTGGAAGTCATGGAAGAGGTAGGTCTCCTCCAGAGGCAGCAGCTTCCTAGTGTACAGGCTCTGGAGACCCTCCGTCACCGTCTGGTACATCTCCCCTTCTTTATTCCGACCTCCCTGCTCCTGTTTCACCCAGCTGAACATAATGACACCGCGGTTCACCTCCCGTAGAGCGAGAGAGAGAAAGAGGGGGGGAGAAGAAAAAAAGCAGAAGTGAAGGATTGTGTGTAATGTAGTTCCTTAGAGTCTCCAGTCAGCAGCAGCAGCAGCAGCGCCGGGGGGTTTCTCTCACACACACAAAAAAAATCCTCCGTTTGTTGTGCGCCGCGAGTGTTAACTACCCGGAGGACTCGGAGGTTGCACTGCTCTGCTCTGCTCTCGCTCTTGGCAACTGGAGGAACTGGACGTGGCACCTGATGGTCTCCTGGCTGTTTGACCGCAACTACTACTGCTGATGCTGAACACACACGACTCTGTGTGGAGAGCAGTGTTGCCAGATTCTGTGAGGGAACCAAGCAACCAGGTCTACGAAAACAAGCCCAGAAGCCAAAAGAAGCGACTATGAACATTAGCACCTTAAACATATACATTGGCTATTTGAAAATAGCCGAGCTGCAATAAAAAAAAGAAAAACACAAATCTTGTATGGGGGTCCCTGGCATAAAATATTTTCAGATGGGGGTCCGCAGAGGCGCAGACAAATTCATATTCATTTGGGGGTCCTTGACTTGAAAATGTTTGAGAAACCCTGGTTTAAACAACATGGAAGCATCCGAAGCAAGACCAAGTAAGCAACTACACTTTAGAAACAACTAGTCAAGCCAAAAAACGCAACCCGCAACTACCAATATCTACAAAACTTTACAAAACAAGCCCAAAGTCGCTTTAATAAGCAGACCTGGCAACACTGGTGGAGAGAGAGAGAGAGTCAGAGAGAGGGATGTATGTTGTGTGTGTGTGTGTGTGTGTGTGTGTGTGTGTGTGTGTGTGTGTGTGTGTGTGTGTGTGTGTGTGTGTGTGTGTGTGTGTGTGTTTTGGGATGGGGGGGTTCCAAGTGCGTGTGTGCGTGCGTGCGTGTGTGCGTGTGTGTGTGCGCGCGCGCGTGTAAGCGCTCACACCACTGGCGCGCCTACCTGGGGGCACCGCCCTGCCCGCTGTGACGCAGCCACTAACGGAGGCAGGGCAACGGAGAGAGGGAGAGGGTCGAAAATATACTCTCTCAATGTCAAAGTAAACCAGTGAGGGAGTGGGAGAGAGAGAGAGAGAGACAGAGAGAGAGAGAGAGAGAGAGAGAGAGAGAGAGAGAGAGAGAGAGAGAGAGAGAGAGAGAGAATTATATTCAATAAATAATGAGATATTTTACATTTTACCATGCCAATACTACAACCATTTTAATTGAAGAGAGAGAGGGGGAGAGAGAGAGAGAGAGAGAGAGAGAGAGAGAGAGAGAGAGAGAGATTTAGCTAGTCCTCCCAATGATGTCATCGGGAGAAAAGTTATGGGATACTACTGGAACATGTTGTTTTAATGACAAAGTGTGATTTATGTAGGCTATCTGAGTGATATGGACTTTTTATGGAATTCAAAACAAAACATTCAAATGATGATACTGATTTACAGGATAATGAAAATGTATCATGGAGAATCAGTAACACTGACTACAGTTTATAGTATTAGTGATTATAGGTTAAATAATACTCTAATAAGTCTACTCACTAATTATGCTGTTGTAGCGTCCCCTGGTGGACAGAGGCTAGTATCAAGAATAAAAATCACAAGTGTTTATTTGTCACTTACTCATACAGGACAGGACGGGTACAATGTTGGTGGGACGTGTTCCAGAGACAGTGCTAACATTAATACGACATACTGGATGAGATAGAAATAAAGGTAAAGGCAGACTGGCAGAGTGGCAGTATTATGAACCTTTTAAAGACAGGTATCTTCTTAGCAGCAGTATCAAAAGTGTGCAAGAACAGAGGCATAGTATATCGTATATCTTTAACTGCAGTGTCAAATGTTCAAAAGCAGCAGGCAGGTACGCATACATACATGAAAAATCACTTCTATTTCACTATGTGCATATGCAGTAACATTTTGCTGGTCAGGATTCTTACAGTTGTTATATTTTGTCTATTTTATTTTGGCTGAACAGACTATTTTGGACATGAACATCCTCCATCTTCTCTTCCATTTTCAGGACCTCAGATGTTTTCCATGTATCACATGGAAAAGATGTTTTCATAATGGAAAACATATTTTCCATGTGAAAAGATGTTTCCACATGGAAAACCTCTTTTCCATGTTTCACTTCAAACATGGAAGAGATGTAAGAGAAAGAGGGAAGGGATCCATGCCCGAAAATTTCTGAGGACAATACGGCCAAACTGTGGCTGTGTATTTATTATAACACTACAGAAATACTAAAATGCTACACGTAACAGGACCCATATATTACGGGTCAAGTTAAAATAACATTCAGGATTTCACTGTGTAGTCTGTTAAGTTCACTGAACTTTATTTGCTGTCACCACAGGTAATAACAATATACAGTATAATACTATAATAATCACAGGTAATAACAGTGATATTTAATAAAACAATGATCACAGGTACTAATAATAATCACATTAAATAAAGCTGTGATCTAGTATCTCTAACATCTTCCAATTTTCTGTCTTCCTCTTTGATGTCATGGAGACCTGGAAGCCTTTCAATCAGTTTCTTCCTCTCTTCCTGGAGCTTCCTCCTCTCTTCCCGGTGCTTTTCAATCTCTTTGTCCCTCCACCCCAACTCCCATTCATTTATCTTCTTGGTTAAACAGTCTTCCTCCTCCTCCAACATCTTTTCTGTTTTCCGGTTCTTGATCTCTCCAGTCTTCCTCTCTTCTTCCTGGAGCTTTTCAATCAGTTTGTCTTTCCACTCCAGCTCCCGTTCATTTATCTCCAATGACATTTTTATCTCCTTGATGCAACGGTCTGTTTCTCCTGTCCTCCAATTGAGGGATCCAGGCGTGATGTTGGAGGCGGTTGGACTGCTACTTGGTTGCATGAGCTGATGCAATGAGCTTGGATACTTCCTCATACGCCTGAATGTGTCTTGACTGCACTCTCTGAGAGACTGGATGGAGAGAGCCTGTCTCCTTCCAGAAGCATTGTCCACTTTTTTGAAAGACCAGAACTTCTTAGGAGTTAAGGTCCCATCGTCAGGCCGAGGTTCACCATCCTGGGCTTGAGATGATGGATGTGGAGTGCTGAAATCTCTTGTACTCTTTGATTTGCCAAAGAAACGCATCTTCACCACCCTCAGGACACGGGCTGTCCCCTCACAGCTGCCTTGACACGCTGCTTCACTGGATTTCAATGTGACTGCTGGGCGTCTGTGACCCGCCTTTTAAGGATGAAATAAATCAACAAAACCATGGAAACCATGGTAAACAGCTAGCTCGACCAATCAGAGACGTTGTTACCTGGTGTAACATCACCACCATGTCACCAACTTGTGGCGCATGAGGCACGGCACGCACAAACTAGGCAATCCCTGCGTCCAACGCTATTTGAGCAACAATAAACAATTATCTATGCACAGTTAAAAATGTCAAAATACATTATTATTTTCTTTTTTTGCATTGTCAATCCCTGAAGAAGACCTATCCAGGTCGAAACGTTGGTATCAATAAATTACCTCCATCGTGGCTATGAGTATGCAGCCTTTTCTTCACTTTTAGACTTATTAACCAAGGTCAGCAGCACCTCATCAATACTGGTGTGTGCCCTTTTCCTGTTTGTTTGCCAAAATAAGATTTCAATATTAATGTACCCAAATATTAAGGTCAATGTTAAATACCTACAGTAATCTTTCATATTTGTCTTTATGCCTCAACCTCAATGTTTTCTGAATGAACATTGTGTTTTGTGTTTTTGTGTTTACTGCAGGTTCACTGGAAGGTCTGACTGGATGTCCACCAAGTGAACGGTTATGTGATCCATGACAAGGAGAGCAGCACAATCCAACCCTCAGGAGGGCAAACACATCCAGAAACCTTTTCATGGGTCTGAGAGAAGCTCCAGCTGAACCAAAGTAAGGGGGAATATTCCTGACTAGCGTTTTACTCCCCCCAGTGTCACAGTAATAGAAGGCACCATGACCAGCTTGGAGGAGGAGAATGGTTGTGTGACCGCCTGGTAGAAGTCAGAGTCCAGTAGAAGGATAAGAAAACTGAAGACAAAGAGCGTGGAGGAAACTTGTAGCATGGCAAAGAATTCTCTCATTACATCGGCTCTGCACACCTCAGGGTTATGGGAGACACACACACCAAGTTTGTCCGAGTTAGGCCAGGGACAGATTTTGTGTGACACACACACAGATTCAGTGAGTTATATTTATTATAGTATAGGCCTACATAGCTTTATTGAGATATTTTGATAATACTGTTTGTTGCGAACGTTCAGGGCATACTGGCCAGCACTGGCCTATATATGGAGATCCCCATAAATGGAGACGATCGACCTACGAAGTCGTCATAGAGACCTAAGACGTGTCATAGATACAGAGTCTGACATCAGCGAACCCTTCCCAGAAACTCCATATATGGAGATAACCGTCACGTCCAGGACTGACGTCATGGTCCCATATTTGGGCATGGCTGACATGGGCAGCTCCATGTATGGAGATGTCTGACACTATCTGACATCACCGTAGTGACATCAGGGGCACAGCCAGCAGTATAAAGGACCCTGGATGCCCTGTTAAGGGAGTGTCCTCAGCGACGCTCGAAGATCATCTTAACTCTTTCCAGAGTACCAGGACGACTAGCTGGCCTGACAACCCAGCTAGGCCTTCACAGTGGCTCTTGGGTCCGGTTCTAAACAACCAGCCGATTATCTGTACTACACTGTTACTCCTGCGTTATGGTTAGAACTGTATCTATATCAAAGTTATTATAGTTAATTATAAAAAAAAATGAAAATGGCCAGTGTTCAGATGAGAGAAACCAGTGGGCCAATTACATGATATCTCTGTGGGCCAGCAGTTAGCCAAATATGAAAAAATAAAATAACACAAATTATGGAATTAAAATGTTTGTGTTTGTGCGTGGTGTGATGTATGCGATTTTAATAGCAATAAACAAAAATGTATGCTATTTAGAAAACAATGAACTATGCTATTTAAACATTAGCAACAAAAAAAACTACATGTTGCTCTGTATTACAACTGGCTCACAAGGCACAATTGAATTGATTAAAAAAGGAAAGAACATAGCTACAGAATCTGTCAATAAAGGTGAGTGTGTCAGCAATGTATGGGTGGAGGTGTATGTGCAATGTGAATGTGATGAGGTGTATACCAAAGAGATAACCCATGACCTGAGGCAACCTGTGAGGGAAATAGAGTGAGTGAGGTGAGGCACATGAATAGCCAGATGTGCCCCAATCTACCAGATGATCCCTCAGACTCCACCCTGCCAATCAGTCTTAGCAGCCTTAGCAGCAGCAGCAACAAGCAGGGTGGGTGAGGGTCGTCACACTCTGAAAGAGGGAATAATCTATGGAGCTTACTTTTATTTATAGAAAGAATAGTTTTTTTCCAGGAAAAAGCAATCGGATAGCTGTAGACTGTAAGACTGTTAGAAGAATGGACTGAACATGCAGAAAATATCAGCACTGTACTGTCTATATCAGGTAGACAGTTAGGCCTGGCTATTTGACATAGGCTAATGTCATCATCACTGTGTTCTGGACATTTATTTAACAATTGTGCTCCATTACTGTTGCCAACAACACAAACAAAACCATTGAAAATGTTGAGATTTTTGTATTTCTTCATTAACCCCTGAACCAAATGCATGACTAAACCCTGAAATATTCTTTTCCTCCAAACATTAACCTTTAGATGTATTTCTACCAGGAGGAGTTCTGTGCCCTCTAGCGGTCAGTAGCTGTATCACATGCAGTACAAATCCTCCACACCAGCTTCTTTTCCTTTTTTTCTAATACTTTGCCCTGCTAAGCTTCTGTTTTTGTTTGTTCGTGCAGCATTATCTAAAACAAGAAAGACAGATGTACATTTGTTTAATAATCTTTAATATCACACATCCATAAACAATCTGTGCAAATAATAATCTCCATGACAACACGCATACATACGTACGTACGTACGTACATATGTACGACCTCGGCCTCAGTTCTGTGTCCTTCCCAATCCTGCTGGAAAAACAACAACACAAACCCTTCTGGCTAGACTGGAATCACTGGATATACTGGGACCTGGTCTCATTTATAAAAACGTTCTCTGAGACTGTACTAAACTGTATTATATGATAATTTTACAGAATATGAAAGTAAATGACCACGAGTCATGTGGTTTATGGTAGTATAGATTATACATATTGTGGTTTATAATGGTATATATTATATGATACTTTTCTGTGTAGTGGAAATCCCATGTTTCCTTAAACAGGTTCCTGTTGTCTGTTTTTTCAAGAAGGCAAGGGCAACAATGTAAATAAAATAAAATAAAAAGACAAATATGAAATGATGCACAGCATCAGTAATCAAACATTATAAAAACAATGTATATAAAACATACCAAAGATCAAAGATACAAACATGTTCATAAACTTCATGAGGTTGCTAGTTCTGACCAGAGATGCACAGACAGAGTGAAGCCCTGGTAGCTTCTTCCACCAGGAGCAATGTTTGCTCCACCATTTTACTCCACGTTGGCGCCAGAATTCTCCTCAACAACTGCTATTAGGAACACCTACTAAGTTCTGTCGTTTGTATTTGTAATACATGTACATATTATTACATATATTCCATTTGAGTTTTATTGAGATATTTTGATATTACTGTGACTCCTGCATTATGGTTATAACTGTATCTGTATCAAGGTTATTATAGTTAATTATCTAAAATGAAATAACAAAAACTAGCGCTGGAAAAAAAAGTTTTTAGTTAACAGAAATAAAAACAAAGCTTTCACGATAACTGAAACTGTGCTATGTTTAAGAAACTGTTTAATGAACTAAACTAGCAGAGACGCTTTAAAAATTAAAATGAATTTGAAATCAAAGTAAAAATAAAAATAAAAATAAATAAATATATGCTAATGAAAAATGCAACACTATAATAACCTTGATCTGTACTGTCTTCACTAGATGACAAGAGTAGAACCAGAAAGCAGCTTGTGGTTTTGCTTAATACAAAACACTTTGCTGCAAAACAACAGCAGAACCCTGCTATAGCATTTGACCACTTGAACCCCTATTGGGGTATAGAACATTCGCCAGAAATAGCCGATCTTCAAGCTCACAACGCATTGTGAGCTTTCTGGCAAAATGATTTGATGTAGAAGGAAACAAGAGCAGACAAAGTGCGCAGTTGCAACTCAGGTCCGTTTTACTAAGGGCTTTAAGCAGTTAAACCTACTTGTAAGGTTACAGAGGAAATGCTTTCCTATTTACAGCCAACAGAGGAGGGCAGCAACATGGCAGCCATCAGAACAGCCAGCGAGTGAAGCATCATTTGTACTCTGTGGTATGTCGGTGTCACTTGCCAATCTACCAAGGTTATTATAGTTTACTATTAGTTTAGAAAACAAAATGTAAGACTAAAACTAAAAGGGGAAAACATTAATGAAACCAAAATAAAACTAAAGTAAAAAAAATAGAACTATATAAAAACTAAACTACACTAGAACTAAGCTAAAGTCAAACACCAGACCGAAAAACGAAATAATAACGAATTAATATTTCAAAAACTATAATAACTCTGCCAACCTCACAATGCAAGCGACACCATCGTATGACAGAGTATAAATTAAGCTCAAATTAGGCGTAACGCTGTCCATGTACAACTCAGGACCAGACAAGATGAGATTGTATTGTGTTGTGTTGTACTCCTCCGTACCCTGGCCCCTCCCTCACCTGTCAACACTCTGATGAACAGACAGGAAGGTCTGCCTGTTTCTGTTGATGAAATATCAAAATCTACAATGAATATTATATCATTAACAGTAAGCTTGGCAAGACACGGGCATACACACATATACACCCCCCCCCCACACACACACACACACACAAAGGATTCAACCAATGACACAATCCCAACAGGCACGTATAAAGACACTGCATGCACACCCATACACATACATGTTTACAGACACCGCATGCACTCCCATACACATACTACATTCCGTATTTATCTCAGTATCTCAGTTGTAACTTATAACCAGTATTCACCAGCTACACGCACACGCACACACACGCACACGCACACGCACACGCACACGCACACGCACACACACACACACACCATTTTCAATAACAGTCATTTTGTTGTATCTGGAAGGCAAGCATGTGTCAAGACAGAACTGCACGTGCACGTGCACACCCACACACGCGCACATTTCGGCCATAACAGTCTCAACTGGCAGCCATGCTAGCGCCACAGTCCAGTTCCATGGCTGTTGCTGGGTAACATGGTCCATCCATATGAGAATATGAGCGACATTGTACAATCTGGACTAACTCTGTCCTTCCAAAGATTAAATATAGATGTATAAAATAACAAAGCATTAGTCCACTGGTTTCAGCGGACTGGTTTCTGTTCAGAATGTCTCTTCAATCTTTTAGAACTCTGCCTTCCAGTTCTCCGTGTTCCGTTTCAGAGCGTTCCATTTGGTTTCAGATTCCAAACCCCTCCAGTGCGGCCGTCTCTCAGACGAGCGACGTTTGTCTGCCGTTTATCGATGACCGTATTCATAGAGCAGCCATTTTGCTCTTCCGCCATACTCGGAGGGGAGTGTGACGTAAGAGCAAAATGGCCGCAGTTTGAATATGGTTATTTGGTGGGTTTATGTTGTTGATCAGTGACAGTGGCCTGTGTGTGTGTGTGTGTGTGTGTGTGTGTCCGTCCACACACGCACACACTCATGCAAGACCTCTGCAAGGCCTGTGCATGTGCGCAACACTGTCAGATGAGCTTTATGTCACAGGGACGAATACCCCCGTTGCCATATAGATACCAAGCGACTGTCCGTGCCAGCATCAGAGCCGCATGTACCCCCCTGCCCCCTTTTAGGTCCTCATTCATGGGTCCTCATCTGATCCTGCATGAAGTCCCCCCTCTCACTTTATTTTCTTACATTTTCTTTTCCATCTTTCGCATCTTCTCCACTTCCCTTGTCTGTCATTCTTACAGTTGCTTTTTCTCTTTTCGTCTTTCTGTTCGTTTTCTCCCTTTCTCTCCATACTTTCCCCAAGCCACCGTTCTTTCTCCCCCTTCCTACAAGCCCCTTTTTTCATTTTCTCTCCAATCCGTATATTCATCCAACCTTCTCTCTCTTTCAAGTCAGTGTTTGTTCTTCTTTTCCATTCCTTCTAGAGCTTTCTTTCATCATTACTTCACCATCCTTCTCTCTCTTTTATCCATCCATTCGTTTTCCCCCTCCCTTTGAGTTGGACATGTGTCCTCCTGTCTTCCATCCATCCTTCCCATCATGCTTTGCTTCGGTGGGTGTGACAGGTCGGCTGATCTCAGACCAGCGAGGTCAGAAGTAAAGGTCACGGGTCAGGGAGGTCAGAGGTATCCACAGTAACCTGTAAAGATGATCAAATACAATATTGGATCACAAATAATAATAATACACACACAATATTTTGTAACTATTACATACTACAGTATAATGTATAATGTATAATGTAATCATCAATACTTTTAACTTATAACAACTGCTTTACCGTCTACTGTAACTAGCCAAGTCATGGCTATGAATGGCGGTCGAATCAGACAGAAATCAAATATGGACTCATATGTCATAGATACGTCATAAACAACTGGCGTCAAAGACTGGCCACATGAAGTCCAAGATCCACATGAAGCATGCCATTATTAGACCCAGGTTGTTGTTTTGTTTTTTTCAACTTTATTGTCACATCACAGGGCAGGAAGGAAGGTATACCATTCTAGTGGGAAATTCAGATTCAGTTTCACCCAGCTGATGGGTGCTCAGAGGTAATTGGAGGTTAAGTGTCTTGCTCAGGGACACTAAAGCCCACTCTCCACCAGACCGACTTTGGACCAACTTGGCGTCGGGAAGTGTTCGATATAGTCGTCCAGTCGGTTAGGGGTCCGTCGGGTGGTCCGTCGGGACCTTTTCGGCCGACCCAGAGCCGACCGAACATGTTCAGTTCTTTGGCCGACTGGGGCCCGACTGGGAGTAGCCATGTTGCAGAGAAGAAGTGACAACAACAGCGCAGAGGGCTGTCGGTGTTGCCAGATTATGTGAGAGAAACAAGCGACCATGTCTATGAAAACCTACATTCACTGTTTCTCGTTGTCGCTCCCAGAGAGAGAGATTGATTGATTTGACCTACTTTTGCGCTGTGGTGATGTAATTTATTGGGAGCAGGTGTGTAAGATTCCAATAGCATAAACATTTTAATTGGCTTTCATATACTCTTAATATATTTTTTTCAAATTAGATTTGGCCTTATAGATCGAAATGTGCTTAGTTTTGGCTATTTTCTGGGCGTTAATTTCAATAAATAAATGTATGTATTTATTTTTGATTATTCGAATAACCGTTTTCAAAAATGTTGTGTACACGTCAGCAGTGGTGGAAAAAGTACTCAAATGTTTTACTTGAGTAAAAGTATCAATGCAATAGATGTACTCTGAGTCTGTTACAAGTAAAAGTCCGGAATTCAACATTTACTTGAGTAAAAGTACTAAAGTATTGGTATAAAAATGTACTTAAAGTACCAAAAGTAAAAGTACTAAAATGTTTGAAAATAGCAGATCTACAAGCTCAGAACACGTGCATCGCAAAAAGTTGTGAGCTTGTAGATATGCTATTAAAATAGGGCTAAAGTGGTTAATGTATGTTTTATACTGATTTATATCTGCAAAGTGACTAGTAACTAAACATTTCAAATAATTGTTGTGGAGTAAAAGTATAGACAATTGGAAATACTCCAGTAAAGTAAAAGTACCTCAAAATTGTACTTAAGTACAGTACTTGAGTAAATGTACTAGTTACTTTACACCACTGCACGTCAGTGAAGAAAAAATGAAAAAACGCTGGGAACATCAGGGAAACAAGCCCAAAGTCGCTTATAATAAGCAGACCTGGCAACCTGACAGGCTAGGCTGAAAGTAATCTCTCAAGAACAGCAGAGGGCGCTGTTTTTCCTTTTTTTTGGGCCATTGGTTCCCAGATTGGGCTGGAAGTTATAACGCATTAGCATCTCAATGGGCAAGTCGGCTGACAGACTAAATGCCAACTTTTGCCAACCAAATACCAGTCTGTTGCAGTCTGAAGTAGTCTGAAACAGGCGCGTATCGTCATTGGGGCCAACGAGGCCATGGCCCGGTCTGTAAACCCAGCTTGTCCCTGTGTAGGGGCAAGATCCAGGGGAAAAAAACTAAAAATCAACATTAGCAGCCCCTCACCCTATTCTGTTGTAGCCGACCACAGAAAGTTGCCTTTGTTTTCAAGTGGGGCTCATTTGCATTCGGCCGAATTGTTAATGAGTGGCCATTAAAAACCAGTTTAGCCGTCAAACCGGTTCTGGCCCGGTTCTGGCCCGGTCAACGTTAGACTCCACCAAACGCCACTGGTCTGAAATAGTCTGAACGAGTCTGTTTGATGGAGAGTCACCTTAAGACGCATATGCTGGGCGGGCTGGGAGCGATCCGGTGATTACCAGACGGCCTCTACCCACTAAGCTACAGTGCCCCTAAAGTTATAAAAGATTTTTTATAAGATCTTTTCTGTACAAGCTTCCGCACATTTTCTGGGTCTTTCTTTGTAAAAAAAACACCTATCAATATAATTATCATCATGTTAATACCTTGATAAATATGGTGTCATCTTTGATGTAGGTGCCATTCTCCAGGACGGTCTGAGCCACAAACAGAGGACAACCAGACGCTATGTTCATCTCTGCTGCTGGACGTCTGAAGCTGCTGCTGTTAGGATCTGGTTTGAACGCATCACCTAGGTGCTTCCTGGTCGAACCCTGGTCCATCAACATCAATGTTACCTGGATGACAGAGAGACAATGATGTATGTTACCTGAGAGAGACTGACACACAGGTTTATACCTTGTTCCATCTGTCATCCACGGATCCATCCCTCTATTAGTCATTCCTCCCTCAATTCATCCATCAGTTATTCCTCCCTTCCCCATCTATCCATCACTTCATCCATCATTTTTTCACCCAACACGCTTCTGCAACTGCCACGCCCCATGTGATTCTCATTCAATGTCACTTCATTGGTTGATGCCACACACCCCAGGCAAGACAGACAGTGGAACAGCATCACAGTTGTTTCCATTTAGCCATTTAGAATTTAGCCATTCAGTCTACATTCATTGTCAAAAGTTCAAAGTTCAAAATAATTACTACTGATTCCAGCCCTATCGGTATGCAACTCAAACCGCGCTAATTCAACTAACACCTCACTTGGACGGACCCCAAGGGGCTCAAGCCTGCTTCTGTTGGCGCGCCTACCTTGTTGTCAAGTGATGCAAAAACTCATTAGGACAAACTACTTTTGAGGTCTCTTGTCTGAAAGAGACCAATAGACTACTGACGGTCCTTGGTTATCATCTTCTGGCTTTGCGCCATTCTCAGCCTGTGACATTGAGATCAGCCAATGATATTTCCGAAACGTCTGTTGTCCTGGGGGTGTGGTTACGAACAGAAGAGCATTGGGTGAAAAATTCAGGTACACCCCCCCCACCTCCCCCCCAATTGTCATTCCTCCCTCCCCCTCTTCATACCTTCTGCTTAAAAGGCCAGGGTAGCAGGGCGTCATACTCTCCTCTCATCACCACAAAGAACAGAGAGAGGTGCGTGCCTTTCCCCATGCCGTCTCCATTCAGATACACCCTGGCACACATCTTATATCCAAAGTACCCCGTGTAGAAAGGCTGGGAGTAGAGGGAGAGTGTTTTTGACGCCACCGCTTCCTGTTTCCTCCTCTTGTAGTCTCTGATCTTCCAGATGAGCGTGCCGTTGTAACTCGCCGTCTCTAGGACCTGGAAACGAAGGTCCATATCAGCCAACCGGATCTCATGCACGCTCAGCATGTCATCGTGGCGATTCAGCTGCGTCTCCAGGGATCCTGTGGGGGGAGGGGTTGAGGAATTATTGATTGATTTATTAATGCTAAAATGTAGACATTTAGATTTAGTTGGTGTTACGAGTGGCTTATAATCGATTAAATCGATTAGTTCAACTGTTGTGCCCCTGGCACAGAACAGCACAAACCAAGAACCTAGCATCAGTCTAAAACTATATACAGTACAGACCTAGTGTGTGTGTTGAGGTTCCTGTAGCAGTGCGTCCACCCTCCAGGGAGGACAAACGTGTTCGGACGTTGTCCAGTGTTCCTCTCAGGCTCTCCACCTCCTCCCTCACCAGACGCAGAGAACGAAGCTCCAACTCCACTTCTAACAACTTCTCAGACTGAGAACTCATGAGTTTCTACACACACACACACACGCACACACACACACACACACACACACACACACACACACGCGGAAATAGATTATGTAATATTGCATGTTATATGCACATAATGTTGTGTAGTAGTTGTAGTGCATTGTGTAGTATTTGCATAGCAGTTTGTATCTTGTGTAGTAGTGTGTGTAGTATGTTGAATAGCATTGTTTCCTAAACAGTCAGCGACCCATGTTCGCTGACCAATCTTTATGGCTTTTCCGTTACCTACATTTAAAAAAAAAATTATATATATTTATATATATTATTTCAAAAGATTAAAAAAAGTTTAAAGAGAACAAATCACAACTTTTCATCAATTAAAAACAATTCCAAAAAATTTCAAAAGTATTTCATAAATAAAATGAAAATAAAATCTAATAATTTCCATAAATAAATAAAATAAGTAGTGAAAATAGTAGATCTACAAGCTCACAACGCGAGGCAACGCGTTGCGAGCTTGTAGATATTTCTCTTTTGGGTGTTGAGCTAAAAAGTTTGGGAACCACTGTTGTATAGTACAGAACATGATCCAAGCCGGAACATCAATCGATTGATTGATCATTAAAATAAACATGTTCTGAAAATGCACACGGCCCCACCCATCCGATCACCATCCAGATGGGAGGGGCCGCGAACGCTTTTGAGATTGTCAAGGTTGAGAACCACTGTTCTAGTGTAGCAGGCTGTGTGGTACTGTGTACTAGCAGCTGTGTACCTGCATGGCAGATACTTTCTGCTCCAGCTGCCTGTTCTTCTCTCTCAGCTCTTCGTTGAGCGTTTCCAGATCCGACAGTCGACTGCTGAGACCTGGCAACACTTTATAACGCTCCAACAGCTCACTTTTAACATCCTCCACCTGTACAAAAAACGCGCGCACATGCAGACACACACACTCGCGTTAGTAGTCTTGAAACAAGGCGAAACAATACATCGATGGCAGTCTGAAGAAGAGCACGGGCTCAAAACGTAATTGAAAAATAAAAAATAAAAACTGGCTAAGGGAGCAATAACAGTGTGCGGCTCAACTTTTTATCCTTTGAAACATTATGACACTAAACTTGAGACTGTCAGATGTGTTTGCTATGGTTACCTTGGCCTCCAGCGTAGCGTTTCTGGTTGCCATCAGCCTCAGATGCTCTGCTGCTGAGCTGCACTCATGTTCCCTCATTGTCTGGTTCAGACCCTACAAATACACACACACATACAAATACTGTTGCTTTTCTGCTTTGTCTTGATCGCATAACAGTGTCAGACAAAAGTAGCCAAACTACAAGCTCACAACATTCATGCATGGACTTACAGGACTCCTTGATGCAACATTACATTAAAGTAAATATTGACATAATGAAATAACTAACCAAAAAATTAGTCCAGAAGCAGGGATGTGTTTTCAATTAGTCTAACATGTTGTTTGAAGTTGAATGAATTAAAAATCCAATATCTAAATACTGAATCAAGCAACTTAAAAACTATCTGGGGTGCAAACAGACATGAACATGACAGAAAGAAATATTTAACCAATTAAAATTATTAGCAAGAGCTTGAGACTAAACAAGAAAAAGTGCTCCTCGGAGCACAGGTCTCCGCCAGGTCAGGTAGGTTATTGTGGGCCAGCAATGTTGATGGAATATGAAGAATCAAACAAATCCATCTTGATCACATAACTATAGAGATAATGTGTACCAATTTGCGTGATATTTGGACAACATCTGTAGGAGTAATATCAACAAATGTATTTGCAAAAATCGGCCTTTTGGTGGCGCTATAACAGGCCGATCTGAAACATTCCTGGGAGTGTGCGTGCACAGTTTCAATAACTGCATTGGTTTCATTGGAACACAGGTTATTTTTTTAATTTTCTGAAACGGTTTTGGACATACAGTTCAAGGTTTTTGGCCTACAGCAATGTTTTACAAGAACACTCAGGCTATTGGTTTGAGGTTAACTGACACAGTCAACCTATAACTACCCAGTGCAGTTGTTTTATCTCAGTTCCATGCATGCGCTAATGGAATCTCCCGGCGTTGTGAGATGAAACCGTCAGTGTGGATGTGGCATTCCTGATGTGTGTGTCAGCAATATTCCATTGACAAAATGTGAGTTTGCGTAATGACAGTCATATCTAATGACAGTCATATCTAACTAGCAAAAAAGATTCCCCTTCCCCTTTATTTGGAGAACCACATCGACTTGATAGGGTGAACAATTATTGAACAAATCGACAATGACACAGCAGTCGAGACTGTAATGTTGACCAAGGGTTTTACCAATGGTGGGAAAAAGAAACAGGGTGATGTCTACTGCCAAAAAACAAGACTATAAGAGTTGGAGTTTCATTAAGGTGTGTGTGTGTGTGTGTGTGTGTCACAATGTTGCATTGTGTTTCTGATAAAATGAACCTTTTAAAAAGATTTGTAAATATTTACACTTCCTACTTTGCTCAACAATGACATGGGGGAAACACAGGGAAGTTCAACTGAGAGAACGTCAGTCGACTGAGGGTTCTCTGACTGACGGTTTGAATTGTGGACTTTTAGGGGGGCAGTAGCTAAAGCCAGTGTTTTTGTGGTTGGAATGTACCCTTTCAGTCTGTTAAGTGTCAGCTGAACAAACTCTGCTGCTGTGTGTCAAATGTCCGAGTCCAACAATTGCATTGCCAATAAACATGAACACGCACGCGCGCACGCACACGCACACGCACACACACACACACACACACACACACACACACACACACACACACACACACACAGAGAGACTGACACACAGACTGACTGACTGTAGGAGAAGGTGTCTGCCTATCCCTCACCTTGAAGGTACACCCGTAGCGGATGAAGGGACATGCAACCTGGGCTTTGGGACAGTCATGTTGGTGATTGGACAGCTGAGAGACAAACACAGAGGATATCTTACATTAAAACAAAACTAACACACAATCCTGCACTACAAAGACAAACGGGTTTTAAAGGTCAAAGATCATGACAGGTTTAAAAATGTATCTATGAGCCACATCTGCACCAACAATTCTTTGACATAATAGACAATCACGTTTTTTAATGTAATTTGTTCCATTGGTCTTTACTGGTTAGTACCATAATGACCTTAATATTGGTACATTGTTCACTATCCCCCAGTTGGTAAACTATGCTATGATGATGATGATGATGATGATGATGATGATGATGATGATGATGATGATGTGTGTGCGTGCGTGCGTGCGTGCGTTTGTACCTCGCTCCTGGGCAGAGAGTTGAAGGAGCATTGGTTCGGACAGGCTACAAGGAACGCTGGACACACCGTCTCTTTGTGTTTCTGAAATAACACACACATTTATGGTGCATTCATGCCAAATGGGAACTGGAACTTCCTACAAAATAGACACCCGAGATAAACTTGCGTTTGTCTGGCATCTTTCACAACACACAACAGTGCTTCTTGTGTTTGTAATGTCACAGTACTACAGTCCAGAGAAATCAGAGCTTTGAGAAATCCCCAAGTTACCGACCAGGAGTTATGTGTTGGAGGACCATTCGTGTGGATTTTTCCTACTCAAAAGTCAGAAACTTCCCAGAAACCACTTGACACGAACGCACCGTACCTTTAGCTCTGTGGAAGTCATCTTGTTTGTAGTTTTATTTAAAAAAAAATGTTTTAACTAACATTTCTTTTTGCATTTTCTGCTTTATTTGACAGTGAGTAGAGAGACAGGAAAGGCTGGACTGGAGAGAGAGGGGGGATGACATGCAGCAAAGAGCCTGGGGTTGAATTTGAACAAAGACTCAACCTTGATATGGTACTGGGGTGCCTCTAGTCCAGTATTTCTATTTTATTTACTTGTAGTTCAGTGTTTATAGTTGTATTTACTTGTGGTCCAGTGTTTGTAGTTTTATTTACTTGTGGTCCAGTGTTTGTAGTTTTATTTACTTGTGGTCCAGTGTTTGTAGTTGTATTTACTTGTGGTCCAGTGTTTGTAGTTTTATTTACTTGTGGTCCAGTGTTTGTAGTTTTATTTACTTGTGGTCCAGTGTTTGTAGTTATTTACCTGTAGTTCAGTGAGAGCCATCTTGTGCATGCAGAACTCGCATGTTGTCTCTCTGTGTTTACATTTCCAGCTGAGATGATCTGGAATGTCCTTCCTCATCATCCTCTCTTTACATTTACCCAAAGGACAGGGGACCTCAAAGAATGAACACACATTCAGATGGTCCTGGAGAGAGAGACAGACAGAGAGATAGAGAGCGAGGGGGGGGGGGGGGTAGAGGAAGGTAGAATGAAGACAATCAATCAAAAACAAGAATAATAATAAAGCGAGAGGATGAGGAGGAGGAAGGAAGGTAAAGGAGTGTTGAAATAAAGACAATAAGAGTTTGCAGTGAGTTTGCATGAAGAAAAAGATACGTAGCGACAGACAAAATGACAGAAAGTCAAGAAAATACGACATTGTGAATCTGAAATAGTATCAGAAACGTTATATGTGAAACCTGTGTGTGTGTGTGTGTGTGTGTGTGTGTGTGTGTGTGTGTGTGTGTGTGTGTGTGTGTGTGTGTGTGTGTGTGTGTGTGTGTGTGTGTGTGTGTGTGTGTGTGTGTGTGTGTGTGTGTTGTGACCTTACCATGACCTGATGTAAACTCATCTGTTCCTGGCAACCGTTAGCTTCACTTCGACAAAACACCTTCAGAGCCATGATCTCTCTATGACAACACACATCACGGAAGATCTACAACCACAAGGATGGAAGTGTTAGCTAATGTAGCATGTTCTGTTCTGCAAAGCATCATAAAAGCTACGGTAAGTCAACTTGAAATTAAGTAATCAAAATAGAGTTAGCTTTGTAGTTAGTTCATAGTGATTACTTTCACTTTAACGTAACTGGATGTCAGACATGGAAATTCAAAGCCCCCATACAATCTGTTCTGTTCTTGGATTAACCCTTTAAGACCGGGAAAGCATAATTTGTGTAATTTTAAGATTTCTTTGGCTATTCAAAAATAACAGATATAACAGATGTAGATCTGCTATTTTTTTGGGGGGAAATTCAGCGAACAATTTTTAAATATTTAGTTCCAGGGACCCCCAGAAGCAAAGAGTTTAGTTACAAAAAAATCTAATATTTGCAAAATTATTCATGATTTTTTCAAAAATAGCAGATCTACAAGCTCAAAGCGCTATGAGCTTGTAGATCTGCTATTTTTTGAATAGCCCAAAGAAATCTAAAAATGACAGAGATGCATTCCCGGTTTGAATGGGTTAATGACTCGGACTACTGGGATGTACACTACAGAGAGGGGAGTTGCCTGAGTTGCCCCAAGTAACCCAAATAACTGGTTAGGTGGCTGGTCAGTTGCTTAGCTAATTCAGTACTTAATTAGCTTAGTAAACGACTAGCCATGGAGGGATGGAAGAGATATGCTACATGGTTAGTAATGACGTTTATTTGCAACAACCTGCATTCACAGTATTACCAGCTAAATGTGACAATTGACAAACATTTCTCACCTTGTCTTTAAATAAAGGGTCCAGGTCAACTGGACACACTGGGTTAGCTTTACTGAGGAGAGGAGAGGAGAGGAGAGGAGAGGAGAGGAGAGGAGAGGAGAGGAGAGGAGAGGAGAGGAGAGGAGAGAGAGAGAGAGAGAGAGAAAGAAAGAAAGAAGAAGAGTTTCATAATTACTTGTTTTGACTTTCAGTTACTTTTTCAAAATTGATATTTCTGCTTCCTGTGACGTAAAGAACTATCATCTCCTTCAAAACATGACATATCACATCTTTCTTTCTCATCCACAAAGTTCGGTGTCTCTCGTCTCTGTCATTCTGCTCACAGTTGCTACTCTTATTTTACTTTTTATCAGGGTTCTTTGTATCATATTCTATGTCCTGTAATCTGTTGGTAAGTATGCCTATCTCTCTGCCTATAGCTTTCTGTTTGTCTCTCTCTCTCTTTCTTAATGCCCAAATATGTTTAAAGTTTAATGCATACAGGCACGGACGGAGCCTGTCCCTTCTCTGCATTCATTTCCTCCATCTTTCAATCTGGCACAGGGACAAACAGTTATCGCCTTCTACTTCTCCCCTCCCTCCATCCATCTTTCTCTCACTCCCTTCCTCCTCTCTTTCTATCCCTCCCTTTGTCTCTCCTTACTTGAGCAGGTCATTAATGCAGGTCTCACAGAAGCGGTGTCCACATTCAGTCTGTCTGGGCTGACACAGGACCAATCTACAGGCCTCACAGCAGTACTTGGCTTCAGGCGTCAACACAAAATGGTCCCTGAAGCCTCCGTGGAGAGGCAGGAAGCCGGGGTCCGGCCCCTGGGAGCCACCTGGGAACAGAACAACAAGGACGGACGGGTCAGACTGTTAGGCTGAATGGGTAGCGAGGCCGTCTGGGTCCCAGGTTCGATTCCCGACCACTGCAATTTGTCGGGGAGTCCCTGAGCAAGACACTTAACCCCTAACTGCCCCCCCCCCCCCCTCCCGAGCTCAAAGTCTGACCACTTGGGCAGCAATCAGCTGGGTGAAGCTGAGAACTTAATTCCCCCCTGAGCAATGAAATAGGTGTAATTATTATTAATAGAACAACAAGGACGGGTCAATTTGTTACCTTGTGGTCCTGTGGGTTCGCTTGACGGCCAGGGATTGGTTGGGCGATGAGGGGGTGGTGCAAGGGGTGGAGCCAAGGAAAGGGGTGTGGCCAGGGATGGTGCCACCTGCTGGAGAGGGATCTGCACCTCCCTTCCATCAGCACTCCTCCCTCCTGACATGACCTGAGGAGAAGAGCGGTCATTGAAACCATGTCCGAACTACAATAAAGATGGTGGAGCATCTAGTGTCTGATTCAAATAACTTTATTATAATTGTCAACCAGTATGTGTGCTGTCCTACCTGACACCAGGGTCAAACGTTCTCAGTGGAAGAGAAGGGAGACCACCTCTAACCACTGCAGATGTACTAGTTATATAATATTGTATAATATACTCTACCATAAGGATTGTCATTAAAACATTCCCCGGACTGTAGCTTTAAGCAGTTAGCTAAAAGGTTAGCTAGTTATGTAGTTAGCTTGTCAGTCAGCTAGCTCATAAATCACCTTCACAACATTAATGCTGGATAAAGATAAATGCTTTGATGATTTACATGTTGACAGGAGGGAATGTCAGGGCAGAGGAGACAACATGAAAGTTGGAAATCCCACAGTACACTAAGCTCTGTTTATCTGTTCATCCCCAATGTTACAAAATACAGTATATGACTTTTCTTTCTCTCTCTCTCTCTCTCTCTCTCTCTCTCTCTCTCTCTCTCTCTCTCTCTCTCTCTCTCTCTCTCTCTCTCTCTCTCTCTCTCTCTCTCTCTCTCTCTCTCTCTCTCTCTCTCTCTCTCTCTCTCTCTCTCTCTCTCTCTCTCTCTCTCTCTCTCTCTCTCTCTCTCTCTCTCTCTCTCTCTCTCTCTCTCTCTCTCTCTCTCTCTCTCTCTCTCTCTTAAATGCATACAGACAGTACACGGATGGAACCTGTCCATTCTCTGCATTCTGAAAGCTTATGGATATGGACAAAACTGAGCAGTACCACCGGAAATTGTGGGGGTAGTGTAGCCCCATGATATAGATACAACAAAGACTTAAAAAGTGTCCGAACGTTTTGAGGAGAGGTTCTGCGAACGTTTTGAGGAGAGGTTCTGCGTGTTGGCGAGAACATTTAAACATGATGTAATTTCAATCTGGCACAGGGACAAACAGTTATTACAGCTGGGAGGACATTGGTTAAATTAAATGTGTCAGCAAACTTTTGACTCTGAACTGCCCTCTAGTGGATGTACTGCTTAACATCCATGCCAACTAAAGGATACATAGAAGTATTTTGAGCAAGTGTTGTGAGTAAAGCTTAAGTAAAGAAATGCATAACGTATTCTTTAAAGTAAAACGTAATGTGTAACCTAACACTGGTGAACAATGACAGAGCGTGCTTGTGTGCTTGTGTGTGTGTGTGTGTGTGTGTGTGTGTGTGTGTGTGTGTGTCGCAGCTCTGTCCCAGAATAACATAATCAAATAATTATTGTACACTGTAGCTGATGTAGGTACAACGGAACAGTAGGCGCTAAGTTACTAACTTAAGAGTAATGCACACTCATTATCTCTGCCAGGAGATCATTTTTTTCCCCCTGTATGTATGTCTGTCTGTGTGTGTGTCTTTCCGCAGTGAATGTCACATACAACTTGGCCGATCAGTGTCATATTTCTTGTGCACAATATTGAAAATACATGTCATTTTTGTGAATTAATAATCGCAGAGAACAGCCCACCAGGCTATAGGATACGAGCAAGGTTATGGATGGACTGTAAGGCAGGATTTGAACGTGATTTGTTTACGAAATCCCTTCTGAATTTAACATTAAATATGTCATGCATGTTTATGGGTTGAGAGACCAATCTGTCCCCTCTCTCTCTCCATCTCATGCGGAGCGTCACACACACAAACACAGGTCTGCGGTCTCTTTCCTGATACTATGCTGTCATGGTCAGACATCTGCCAGATATATAGCTGTGTACATCTCATCCTATATCCCATTACTTTTCAGTTTCATGTACAATTGACTGTCAACTTGTGTAGCCGTAATATCAATGACATTACAGAGCTTAATTCCTCTCACAAATGATTCTCAAAGTAACTGTGGGGCAGCCAAAATCTGACATTTACTTAGCAAATTGCAACCATTGATTGACTGGTGATACAAACCATAACTGACACAAGGAATTAACAACATCATACTTAGCAGATTACAGAGAGCATCGATAGACAGAATCTCTTCAGAATTCTCAGGCTCTCCTTGTTCTTACTGACATTGGAAATGGGAGGGTCACACACAAATCACAAGCTTTATACTTCTACTCCACTACATCTAAAGGCAAATATAGAACTTTTTTTACTCTACTCCACTACAATTATTTGACAGCTTTAGTTACTAAGTTACTGTGACGCGTTGTGAGCTTGTAGATCGGCTATTTTTTAAAGTTTTTGCCAAATTTAGAAAACTTTTGCACTTGTACAGTACTTAAGTCAATTTTGAATACCAGACTTGTACTTGTAACAGAGTATTTCTACAATAGGGTATTGATACTTTTACTGAAGTAAAACATGTGAGTACTTCTTCCATCACTGGTGATGACAATGTACCACACTACTTTTCAATGTGTTGTTCACTGTCCAATGATTTGTCTCCATATAACCTGTCTATTCTGGTCGCATTGTAACAATGTAATGAGAGTCCTTTATTATATCCCTTCCCCCATTACATTGCCCCGTGCCTTTTCATACACACAACCCCAAAACATTGTCATCACATGCCCCAGACAGACAGAAAGATGGAGAGAGGTAATGTATGCCTCCTGGAAGAGATTTCTCTCTCTTTCTCTCTCTCTCACACACACACACACACACACACAAAGACCAAATGTACAGAGACAGTCACAGACAGCATGTGTAGACACACACACACACACACACACACACACACACACACACACACACACACACACACACACACACACACACACACACACACACACACACACACACACACACACACACACACACACACACACACACACACACACACACACACACACACACACACACACACACACACACACACACACACACACACACGCTGGTCAGTGCCCAGTTCCTGTCCAGTGGGTTAGTCTGGGATGTTAGGGGCTTTTCCACAATCAGTCAGCACACTGCAATTACACACACACACACACGCGCGCGCATGCGTGTGTGTGAGCACACAACACAGAGCACATGCACACATTATACACACAGAGAAAGCACAAAACTAATTTACGCACATGCACACACGTACACCACATGCAAAAACACACAATTATACACAGACATACAAGACAACACAGACATAAGCATAGACACACAACACACATCGATATAAAAACATATCGTCTCTGTCGGGTGGAAAAGCTGCTGCTTTTCAGGGTTCAAATTCAAAATTAGCAAAAGTAGCAGATCTACAAGCTCAAAACGTGCCGCTTTGCGCCGCGTTTCAAGCTTGTGGATCTGCTACTTTTGATGCTTTTGTGTGATGCTGTAGTGTGATCAAGTAGGGCACTAATTTACGATAAAACACAAAAAGTTAAAATATGGAGATAAGAGGTTTCTGCCCAACAGCAACGATATACAAATACACAAGGGCCAGGGCTACTAAATGTACATACATCAACAGCAGCACTATTGCCAATATTCACACACAGCAGCCATTTTGCTCTCGTTTCATACTCGGGGGGGGGGGGTGGGAAACCCCAACGGGGTGAGGTGGGAAGCCCCAACTGGGTCGGGTGGGGCAGTATGAAACAAGAGCAACATGACCGGCATGTGATGTGTACTGTAAATCATCTCTTCACTGTGTTGAAAACATTGGGAGGTGAAATGCTAATCTTTTAATTCAAATGAAAGCATTTCCTCTGACGTGTACCTGGACGTTGACAGCGACACACAACGCTGTGTTTAGAGAGTAGAAAGTTAGTGGACTGAAACGGTTGTAATTCTGTTATGTTCTCATGATTAGTGCATTAAGCAATAGTGGGATTTTCAATATAGGCCTATTTGCGATATATTTTGCATCCTCAGCTGGGGCTCTAGAAGGTGACAGATACCGTGGGAATACAGTTTTAGTTCATATACTGTGGCTCTTGAGTGTGAAACCAGTTGAGGAACATCTTAAAGCACTGACACAGATAACATCCAAACCATACCATCCCAGCTTCTCCTACACTAGCATTGCAAAACTCTTGAGTATTAAATGAACACCAATGAACACTAGCTGGTTAATAATTCTGATCAACTAGAGGTCAGTAGGTTATACTGGTTAAGGTAATGTTGGTAAGTCATGCACTTTAACAACAAGCATGTTCACTGAGGAGTATCCTACTTGACCAAAATAACCCAAAGCAAGTCCAAATGGTAGCACATACCACAAATATGATCGAATTAACTAAATTATGATTTAGCTATTGATGGCATACACATTTTAAACACAAAAATGTCCCTCTGGGATTAATAAAATACAGTCTAATCTAATCAAATGTAATCTAATCTATTCTAATCTAATCTTAGACATAGCCTACATGGATGGCATCAACAAATTATAGTGCAAAGTAGGAAGTCTGTCAAATCAATCATCAGACAAACATCAGTGCTGTTGAGGTTGAGTATGCAAATACATGCATACATTGTTGGTGAATCTCAGTGATCTGACTTCTTGTTCTTGAAAGTCTCAGTGATTTGGCTTTTTGTTCTTGAAAGTCTCAGTGGCTCGAGTACTCGATCAAAAATATTTCTTAGTCTTTTTCGTTCTTTAAAAAATGGAAATTACGTCAAACCAAATGACAGTTCTGGTAAGATAGTAAGTTTGAGCGAAGCGGAAATAATGTGTTTCTGCTGAAACACTGGAAGCAAGAAAAGGGTATTCCCCAACATGCACAGAAAAATACAAGTATAACAAAGACACACAGAGATGTGCATACACACATGCACACACACTGTCTAAATGAATAATCATGAGTTGTCAGAAATAAAGAGAATCTTTCTCAGTTGTAGGTGACCTCAGAGTAGTGACATCTCACAGTTTTCAACTTGGTATTGTTTTCTGATTCATTTATCCTGCGCTCTTATCCAGAGTGTTTGACTCAGCAAGTCAAGTGTTCACTGTCTTACTCAAAGACTTTGACGTCACTTTACACAAATTCATTAACCACTTAAGCCCGATTTTATGCTTCGTCGCAGAACGGTGTCAAGCGGCAAAAATAGCTCGTCTACAAGCTCTAATGACTATAATCACTTATAACTTATAACACCTACATGCCCAAAATAGGGTCCCAGGTTGAAAGTGATTATCACAGCCAAGGTTAGCGGTCCCATTCCATGTGGCAAGGCATTAAGTGGCAAACAACAGAGGAATGCAACAATTACAGATTTTGATGGTACAATCGTATTCTGAACCACGATTACACGATTGGACTATTACCCGTAAATTTATTCCGGAACATTATGGATGTATAAAAACACATGAGCATTCGTAAATTTGAGATTTTATTGTATTTTTGACTTTTGTTGGCCTTAAAACAGTTGCTGCCTTTCAAAACACAAATAAGTAACCAAATATGCATTACAATTATAAATACAAATAATATTTAATTGTAATAATAATAATAACAATAACAATAATAATATATATATATATATAATAATAATATATATACTAATATATATATACTAATATATATATACTAATATATATATATATATATATATATATATATATATATATATATATATATATATATATAGTTATTACATATCGATATTATTTGTATTTATTATTTCTTATGTATATTTGGTTACTTATTTGTGTGTGTATATCGAGTGTGTGTGTGTGTGTGTGTGTGTGTGTGTGTGTGTGTGTGTGTGTGTGTGTGTGTGTGTGTGTGTGTGTGTGTGTGTGTGTTTATTTTTATTGGTTGTTCACTGCATTCTTAATTTAATATCAGATTTTCAGAACAGAACCTTTGACACAATTAGCCTACTCTTTTGTAAATATTCCTTTACACTTCTGAAAGTGAAAATGTTTATGATGGTCATCAAAATATATCTATTAGGCTAAATAGCAGAAAACAAAACTGCACAACACTGCACATAAAAATCTATCTATCTGGTACATCTGAGAGAGATTGTAAGAGCGAGACAAAAAGCGAGAGCATGTGTGTGTGTGTGAGAGAGAAGAGAGAGAGAGAGAGAGAGAGAGAGAGAGAGAGAGAGAGAGAGAGAGAGAGAGAGAGAGAGTGAGAGAGACTGACTATATTCCTACAGTTTCAGCTCCAGGCGAAGTAATATGAACACACCATTCTACTCAGCCTAACAAACCCAACAGCAGTGAAGTACATGAGCTCTAGACACTGTCTATCTGCTGTCCCAACAAATGGATTATTTGAACATATTTTTTGTAGCATTTACACTATTTTTTTGCTGATAAGAAAGGTAAAAGTTGGTACTGCTGACCTGTGACCTTTGAACCACACAGGAAGTGTTTTGTAGTGTTGTTCGTCTTTGAAGAGCAGGGAAGCAACAGTAGCAGTCATGGTATTACCCTGCTAAAAGTACCATGACATCACTGAACAAAAACTAAACTACTCCCCACGGGGAATTCTCTGTGTCATCATTCTGATTGATGGAATGACTGAGAGACCCACTCACTGGATGAATGAATGAATGAATGAATGGATGAATGACATACTGGCTAATTGACCGACTAGTGTTATCAGTTAATTGACTGACCTACTGACTGACTGATTCCGACTAGACAAATGTGTCACAATATCTAACACAATTCTTGGGGTTATCACTAATACAACTAATACAATTTTCCAAACTTGCTTCATGGTCAATAAAAGCAGCAGAAATATGTTGTGAGTCCTTCCATGTTCATTCTTTCGAGGTCAGCCTGACTAGTTGACCCACTGATGTCAGCTATGTTTTTGTGTTCATTGAGAAAGGCAGCAGGATAGGTGAGAGGGAGTCAGTGTAGGGGAGACACAGGAGAAAATGTTCCGGTGGGATTTGATCCCAGACTAAACAGGTTCAGGAGATGAGGCGGGTCTCAACCACAACAAAGGAGATAGGGAATTTCACGAAGAACTGAATACATGCAGGCCTGAATTACAGTCATTAATATTTTTCCTCTATTAGTTAATTGCCGAGTTGTTTATTTTTCGATGCATATTATTATGGGCTCAAGTATGGATGTAAGCTAAATCGTAGGTTCTCAAAAGAAAAAGGTCATAAAACAGAACAGCTCTCTGGTAAACGTGAAAATGAAAGTGTTCACCTCGCAATAAAAACACACTTACTGTAAATTATCTAACGTGACACGTTGTATTATCAAGGCAGCACTTCTATCTGTCTGCTGGCTGACAGAAAATCCCCCTTCCTAACATCCTCCCCTGATGGAGGAACAACGGACCTGTAGCTACGACACATTTATATGAATGGAAACTTAAATGAACAACAACACAATTAGCTAAACACACAACCCATATGAACCCAAAAACTATACATATTTTGAAACAAATTCACGTCGTTCAAGATCATGATTTTGAAATTGTGATGACATCAGGATAGCAAATATGGCTGGATATATATATATATATATATATATATATATATATATATACTGTATATATATATACACCACACACACACACACACACACACACACACACACACACACACACACACACACACACACACACACACACACACACACACACACACACACACACACACACACACACACACACACACACACACACACACACACACACGTATTACCACCAATTCCCTGGTGCACTACAGGCTGTGGTGAAAATGTATAATTATACAACCCTAACATGAAACTGTTATGCTAATAATACAAGTCGATTGATGATCTACATGGACACGTGTAGTACACTATAGTTCAACATTACATTAAAAGACAACATCCATTCAAACACTAGACTCTTAAGGTCCTTACACACCGGCGAATGTGGCGAATATACGCAAAATTCGGACTCGTTCCGAATAATTAAAAGACGCTTTTTCGCTTCGCTTTTCCGCTTTTTCGCGCCATGTACGCTTGCATTGACTTTATAAGGTTTTTAAAAAAAGCGTATTATTCGCACGAACAAATCGCCCCGGTGTGTAAGGACCTTAAGGCTACATTAGACACAACAATTCAGACAGTAGACGGTAAGCTACATTAGACACAACATCCATTCAGATAGTAGACTATACATTAGAAACAACATCCATTCATACATTAGACTATACATTAGACACAACATCCATTCACACAGTAGACTAACATCCCGTCAGACAGTAGACTCCATTAGATACAACATCTATTCAGTCAGTAGACTATAAATTAGATAGCAGAAATGCATACATATGAGGTGAGGTAGAAGGTCAACTGTCTGGTGTTGCAAAACATGTGGTCTTCCTGAGGAACAGAAGCTAAAGATGAACCTCTTATTTTTGAATAATGAGTGTGTCAAAGTAGCTGTGACTCAAACATATGGGTCACCATCAGATTTACTTCTCGAGTTCACAGCACTCCAGGTCTGGCCAGTCAGTCAGGCTGAGGATGCAGCACTTTTTGTTTCGTCACCTGACTGAAGAGCATTAGCTAGAAACATCCATAGCCAATAGCCATCAGTAGCCACTTCAAGTAATTTCTTAAAGCACACATTTCTCTGACCCTTGTACTTCTTACTATTGCGTTCTCCGCAATGTTGCTGATCTATGGACTATAGCTTACACTGCTGCTGTAAATTGCTGCGGATAAAAGAGTAAAAAATTACCTTAATAAATGCACACATAAAGGACAAAGCCGTGTTATAACAATAGTGCCTCATCAGCAAGTGGCCTCAGTGTCATGCTGATGAAGGAACACTGTGTATGACTGTATGAGATACAGTGTTCCAATCACAACACATTGGTGACAAATACTCTTTTGGAGCCAATTATAAGTAGAGACGGACCAATACCATATTTTTGGTTCCGATGCCAATCCCGATTTTGGAGAGTAGAGTAGGTTTTTCAAAAATATAAAATAAAAAAATAGCCGATCAACAAGTTAATGCGTCAAGTGTGCTGAGCTTGTAAATTGGCTACTTTTGAAAGTTTTTGAAAATGTTCACCTAAAACGATATGGCCACAAATTGTGACACATCGGCTTCATTAATTGCCGATATCGATGTTGTCATTGCTGATATATCAGCCTGGCTCAAATCATAGCTACAACAAAGGACACAAACAGTGCCTGTGTATCCTAACACAGCCTTCGCTGATCTCCAAAAATGCCCATTTGCATTATGACAATAACAATATGTAAAATGTTCCCTACCTACACGTATGATCCTGCTGTGTACGCGTCATGGAGTTTGATAGTAAACAGCTTCTCTGTGGTCCACCTGCCTGTCTTTAAAATGCTACTGTAACAACTAAAACCTCCCTCAGGATGAATACAGTTTCATCTGACCTGAAAGAACAATTGACCTGCCTGTCATTACTCCAGTTCAAACTGACCACATCACTCACTCACATCCAACCTCAGCTTTCTAACGTTAGCTTAGACTTTACAGTGCCTGTTGCCTTGTTCCATCAAATACATTCCTGTACCTGCAATGCAGTTTTGTATATGATATTTTATTATTATTACATAGGTTGGGAATGCCAGGCCTCTGTACTCCGCTCTCTTTTTGTAATCTATGTAATGGTATGAATAGCACTTGTCTTTCATACTTCTAGGGACACAGGAAGAATTGTTATCCTTTCCCACCTGGTTAGTTTAACGTTCCTCATGGATGCGAGCAGAGCTGTTAAAATGTTCATAAGGGGAGTGTGTGATTGTTGGAGCATCCTGGTCGACCGTGTAGTAATACTGTAGACCATTGGTACTCAAAGTGGGGTCCGGAGACCCCCAGGGGTTCTTGAGGGGGTCCCCAGCAAAATGTGTTAATACAGCATCACAGTCATTTTAACCACTTTATCCATATTTTATACGTTGGCTATTCAAAAATAGCAGATTTATAAGCTCTCAGCGCGTCACTTTGTGCGGCGCTGCGAGCTTGTACAACTGCTATTTTTGAAAAATCTTGTGTTTGAACTAGGGTCCGACCGATGCCCGATTTTTGGGTCCGATGGCGATAGTGATTTTGGAAGAGTCCTAAACCACGATTACCAATATTTTGACAAAAATTGCTAAAATTTTCTAAGCAATTAGAAAAACTTGGATTTGAATACATCTTCGAAGAATTAAGTTATAAGCAAACAAACAAATAATAATAAACACAAATAACCAATTAGGCTGTATTCACATTTTTCAAAAAATAGCTGATCTACAAGTTAACAACGTGTCGCAACGCAACGTGTTGTGAGATCGGCAATATTTTTTTAAAGTTTGAATGTTTTCACCTAATGACATGCATAATTGCCGATACTGATGTTGTCAAAAAAGCCAAATAATGGCCGATATATCGGCCAGACCGATCGGTCCGGGATCTATGCTAGACAAGAGTAATACCGTCGTGATATCGGACAGTAGTACTGTAGGCATATTATGCAGTGTAGTACTGTATCAATATCATACAGTGTGCAGGACTGTTTACTACAGTGTAATGATCAGTATTGTAGTGACAACAGACAGTGTACTACTGTCTACCACACTGTAATGATCAGTGTAGTATGTAGTGATATCATACACTGTAATGATCAGTGTAGTATGTAGTGACATCATACACTGTAATGAGCAGTGTAGTATTGTCTACTACATTGTCTACCACACTGTAATGATCAGTGTTGTACTGTAGTGATATCAGACAGTGTAGTACTATCTACTACAGCGTAATGATCAGTGTAATACTGTATACTACAGTGATCAGTGTAGTACTGTATACAACAGTGATCAGTGTAGTACTGTCTACTACAGTGTAGTACTGTCTACTACAGTGATCAGTGTAGTACTGTCTACTACAGTGATCAGTGTAGTACTGTCTACTACAGTGATCAGTGTAGTACTGTCTACTACAGTGTAGTACTGTCTACTACAGTGATCAGTGTAGTACTGTCTACAACAGTGATCAGTGTAGTACTGTCTACCACAGTGTAGTACTGTCTACTACAGTGATCAGTGTAGTACTGTCTACCACAGTGTAGTACTGTCTACTACAGTGATCAGTGTAGTACTGTCTACTACAGTGATCAGTGTAGTACTGTGGTGGTGATTGGAGCCGCTCTGACAGCCTTTGTCTGGCTGGTTGGATGGATGGATGGATTCGTCCAGCTCCAACCACAATGGCTGTATGACATTACCTCATCCTAAGCCTTGCTTAATTCGAAGCCCCCCTGTCTGTTGTTCACACACACACACACACACACACACACACACACACACACACACACACACACACTTGGATGGACCCTTCTTCTCCTCAGTGTGTGTTGCCATTACATACTGATCTTCTACCCAGTAAATGTCTTCCATAGCCTATAATTGTTCACAATACAACACATTAGCGGCCAATGCAGCATCGTTTACTCACATGAACGGAGACCAATGCAGCGGTGGATCCTTCCACAGTCTGGGGTGAATATTTCACAACGCAGGAGCTTGTGGCTGATCAATCTGGAAGGTCTGGGACCCTCACCGTCCCGTCCGCTCAAAACACACACACTTACACTCCGCTGCTCCAACACACCACGCCATGGTTGCTGCTACAAGGCTAAAAATGAAAATACTGCTGGATTTTTTTGGGGTGGTAGAAATAATCCACGGTATAGTTGAAACGGGCTGCGCTCCTCCTGGCTGGTGGAGGAGCAGTGTTGTTACGAGGAGGCTGGAAAGCCCCCTTTGGGTACTTCCGCCCAGGAAATCCCCGTCATGAAAAACCAAGGAGAGAGAGCTGCAGGGCGCGCCAGCCGCCACGGGGGGGCGACACTTCAATCTTCTACTAGTATACTACTACTACTACTACTACTACTGACTACTGATACACTTCAGTGATGATTCTCGACCATTTTAATTTCAAGGACCCCCAGTTTGACATGCATTAGGCTACGGACCCCCGTTTAATGGCATTCCTATCTCTGGGTGGGACCCCAATTTATATTGAAAAAGCAATGTTGATTTAACTCAGAGAGTGTACAAATGGAAGCAAATGGACCCTAACAGGTCCATTTGGTTCCATTTGTAGACTCGAATTACAGACCCATAAGGGTCCTTTGGTTCCTAACTATTTAGCTGGGGGGCCCCTGGAACTCCCTCAAGGACCCCACTTTTGAGAACCACTGCACACTTTACTCTGTGCTGTGCTGTGCAGTGCACGTGTGTGCGTGTGTGCGTGCGACGTGCGTGTGTGCGTGCGTGTGTGTGTGTGTGTGTGTGTGTGTGTTGCTGTATTGTTGTATTGTGCTTTCTGCTTTGGCAATGTAAACGTATGTTTTCTCATGCCAATAAAGCCCTTTGAATTGAATTGAATTGTGTGTGTGTGTGTGTGTGTGTGTGTGTGTGTGTGTGTGTGTGTGTGTGTGTGTGTGTGTGTGTGTGTGTGTGTGTGTGCGCGCGCGTGTGTGTGTGTGTGTGTGTGTGTGTGTGTGTGTGTGTGTGTGTGTGTGTGTGTGTATGTGTGTGTGTGTGTGTGTGTGTGTGTGTGTGTGTGTGTGTGTGTGTGTGTGTGTGTGTGTGTGTGTGTGTGTGTGTGTGTGTGTGTGTCATACAGACAGACAGACGGACAAAGCGAGAGAGCATGCAGGTTAGGGATATCTCCACTATAAATGTTGGAAACTATAAAATATTTCATTGCTCCGAGCTAGAAAACCAAACGGCAGGAATTGTTTGGGCACAGAAAAAGTTTAAGTTTAATTCCTGGCAAATAGTATTGCTGTTACAAAAATGGATTGGATGTTGTTTGATGGCATGTTAATAAATAAATAAATTACCTGCCAAGTTAAAGTAGTTTATTGATTTATTGTTAATATATGTACCCACACAATAGACAATACAGCCGATTAGCAGTGAAAATACGAGGCAGTTCCTGCCTATTGGGTAAAAACAAAACAAAAAAGGCACACAAAAGTATTTCTTTTTTTTTCTAATTTTATATATTCATATATTATCTTTACCACTTTTATATTTAAGTAATAAGTAAACCAGGGAAAACTTAACTTGTACAATGGTGATTCTGAGATGGACAGATCACTTACTCTACGACGATTATAACTCAATCCTCCCAATATCCCACAAATGAATAGTTTGTTATTACTACCACGGCACCACACTAGCCTTGGATCAAGACTAAGATACTATGATCGATTTTGACATTTGCATATATCTATGATAGTCTTGGGCTGCACCGTGCACCCCCTGAGTGCCCTGGACCTTCACCAGTAAAGTCCGTATTTCTCCGAACGTGTACAAATGCAAAATATAAAGTGCTTACACTGTTGCCCCAAGTGTTACCTAACCCTTTGGAGTCTTTGAGCAATGTATTAGTCCATATTTTTTTCAATATTTTGTTTCAATCCCGTCTGTGCCAGAACGCCATTCCCCCACCTCGTTTACTTCCTGTTTACATTGTCTGTAATTCCGGATTTCACCGGATGCGTCCCATCACTACCACCCATTGAGGAATAAAGGGAATTTCCAACAGAATCCGGCACAGGCGGGATTGAAACACATATCTATTGAAAGAAAACGTGCTAATTTAGAGCACATGGTTCTTAATGTTGAGTTAACATCCGGGGCTACGGGGTCAGCACTTTATATATTTTTGTTGTACATGTACGGAGAAGTACGGGCTTTCCGCGCGGATGTTCAGTGATAATTGGGGGTTGCAGCCCAAGACTATCATAGATACGAAAGTAAAAGTCAGACTCGATAAAATACATCATAGTCTTGAGCCAAGGCTACCTCCACACCACCTGGTGGCGCTCTTCTGTTTTCCAAAAAGCGGAAAGACAGCACCGGAAGTCGGTAGGGGGTTAGGCTTTGCAACAGCTATCACAACTTTTGTTATAACCGCGACGTTCCTTTTAGGTATCAATTAGTTATCTTATTCATTGATTAGGGTGAATAATATTCAAATTAACATACGGCACGACTGACTATTTGCAAGGTTTGTGGTTTTTGAACAAAATCCTCTTTGAATAACGACGCTAGCGACGGAGTGGCTGGTAGATAAATGCTATCGGTGTTTCACCAGTTTTTGTCTCCCGACTGTCGGGTGACGTTATTTAGGTTATAGAGGTGGTTGTAGGGCTGTCACGATTTAAGTTGACGATTAATTGTCATACAAATAATTGCGATTAACAATTTAATTGTGTTTTTTGCATTGACCATTGGAACATATGAATCAAAATCCATTTTCTGTTTGCCTCTTAGGCTTTGTAATAAAAAAAATCCACTGGGCATATACATGACAAATAACTTAAAATATACAAATATTTGACTGACATATTTAATAAATTTATACAAAAAATAGGGGAAATAGCAGATCTACAAGCTTACAATGCGTGCGTTGTAAGCTTGTAGGTCTGCTATTTCTGCTTAAAATGTTTTTTTGGACTATTATAACGATTATGCAAAAATAATTGCGATTATCTCAAATAATTGTGATTAGACTATTATGTAATATTGTAACAGGCCTAGGTGATAGCCACTTTATCAATTCAAGACAGCTTAACAAATTAAACGTTTTGTGTTTGCTCGTTTATGAAATAAATCAGTTTGTTAATATTAAAAATATAGTTATTTTAACCACTTAACCCCCAGCATCCATATTGGGGAAAGCCTTTGCAGAAAATAGCTGATCGACAAGCAACGCCTTGTCTTGTCGATCTGCTATTTACAGCAAAAGCTTTCCCCACAATAACAGAAAATAGAAAATACACTGGAATAGAGCTCTGAGGGACTCCGCTCAACCATAATGGGGTTTAAGTAGTTAATTTTTTTTGTTGCTGTCCTATTTGCCAATCCTGCTGAATTGTACGATACTTTATAGGAATAATCTTAAAAATGTGTCCTACTCATATTATATGGTCGATGTATAATTTTTAATATGTGCATTGTGCTCAGATCACAGGTTGTCTAAGTGGGGGACGCCAGGGGTCGGGTTAGTGGAATGGAGTCAATGGACAGGGAAATTAAAAATTAAATATAATGTTTCAAAAATAGCAGATCTACAAGCTTGTATAGGGGTTGCAACAGAGGCTATGGCTATTTGGGGGTCCTTGGCATTGGAAAAGTTTGAATCCCTGTGCTACATTAGATTATATGCACTCAGCAATGCTGATTGTTTTTGGCACATCTCTCTGACCTTCTTGCTCTATTAATCTGTTTTCCCTTTTTTGCATGTCTAGATGCCAGGGTTTGACTTCCTGGATCGGGTAGAGCAGTATGTCCGCACAGGAACCTTCCCTCCTGAGGTTGATACAAAGGCGGCCAGGCATGTCGTCAAGAGAGCCAGCAAACAGTTCATTTATAAAGGTATGTAAGAAAATGAAGCCCTGGCTTTTATGTCCTCATCATTTCTTTATCATTTGACCACATGAACCCGACCGTTCCTTTTCTGGGCATGTCATAATAGGGGAACATTAGGCGAAAATGGCAGATCTATGAGCTTGTAGATCTTTCAGTGACAATATTTGAGGTAGAGGTAAAAAATTGGGGTCCAAGGATAGAGCCCTGGGGGACCCTGGTCATTGAACTATATAGGGTTTAATTCATTAGAAATTCTTGACATTACATTGATAAAGGTTATTTTGAAGTGTGTGAGCTACATAGTTGGATTTTGCATTGAAATCCCTTGACCTCTGTCTGTCTGTCTGTCTGTCTGTCAGATAAGCGTCTGTGGAAGTCATTTAAAGGTCGTCTCCTGAAAGTGGTCAGGAGTGAAGAGGAGATGGTAGAGATCCTGACACGTTACCATGAAGACAACGACCACGCCGGCCTACAGAAGATGGTCAAACAGATATTGGTGAGGTTCATGATTAATATAATAATAATTATTATAATGATCTGTCTGGATAGTGACAGGTATTGGTGCACTTACTAGACAATGGCAAATAATAATATTTCATGTTATTATGATTATTATTATCATAATAAAAAAATAATTCCTTGACAGTACATAGCACCACATTCATCCTACATAAACCCCTTCCCACCCGCTACACAATCCCAGCTGGTTACACTAATCTACACAGACCACGTACAACACTCACAGTGCCCAGGGGTACAAAGAAAAGAGTGGAAAAAATAAATAAATGTATATATATATGTTGACACTTCTGCAGTAGCCAGAATACAATGCTTCAATGAAACATCAGTTCAACCTTTGAGGGAATTCAGATTGAAAATATGACAAATGGTTTCCAGAATGGTTATCATAATTGTAATGAATTTTGTGTAAAAGACAATTAGTCTTTTTTGGTTCAGGTACTCCTTATTAAAGATGAATTCACCGGGTAAAAACACTTCTCTCATTGTATTGACAAGAGTGCGTTATGTTGTAAATGACTGTGTGATTTCCTGTCCAGTCTCTGTACTTCTGGAGTAGTGTCACCGAGGCTGTGAAGGGCTGGTTGATGAAGTGTCCCCAGTGTCGGGTGAGGGCTCAGCTGCATAAGACAGTCGGACCTCACAGACAGCAGTGTCTGGCATACTGCTGTGACAGCAACAGCTGGAACAACCCAGAATCTGTCACCTTTTACAGGTACACTAACTAACTTTCTCTTGTATCAAATGAATTTAAGACGTCTTTAGTTCCTCTGTTTTGCTCAGAAGTTGTTCAGTTTTGAGTTTCAGCTTTTCTTGTTCATAATTTGTTAACCTCCACTTCAGATTAAGTTAATTTGCCTGTGTGCCTCTCTACCAGGTTTCCCAAAGACCCAGAGCTGCGGGACAAATGGCTCTCTGTGGCTCAGAGAGACAAAGGCTCCTTGCGGACTCTGTCCTGTCTCTGCGCCAAACACTTTGACGCTTCCTGTTTTCTGGTCGACACCGAAGGTCAAGTGACTCTGAAACCAGACGCTGTTCCAACTATCGTGGCTGCCACTTTACAGGAGGATGAGGTACATACAGTACACGCCTGTTAGGACTGGGTATTTTGTGTGGTCTGCTGCTGGGATGAATACAGACAAATTCTGTTCTCAAAACCAGAAACAAATAATTGTGCTACACCAAATAGTAGAGTCTGCCTCCCCCTTTTCCTGTTTTGATAATTGTGTTAAACAATTTTGTGTGATTTGAGGTCAGAATAATGATTCATACCTACTCAGGAACGATGCAAGTCGAGAACCAATACCCAAATGCAAATGCATTCTCACTCCTCGCATAGGCTACACGGCAAGCAACACAGCATTTTGGCTTCAGTAGCTGCTGCGGCCAGTATCCCATCTTCACGCAACAATGCCTCAGCCACGTCGAAGAAGAGAAAGATACTCATTCAAAGCAAAGTTTGAAGTCGATCAGTCAAACGGTGCCCGAGTTTTGCCCCGGGACGGACAGACAGTCAGATACAGTCAGGAAGACAGAGACAGATTTTGTGAATTTGTAGATTTTTTTTCCTCATTCAGGAAAATTTCACATGACCCCCCCGCCCCCAGTATGCATGTAGCAGTACAACACTCTCTGTAGATTTAATTGATAATATGTTAGTTACAGTACCTGCTGCTATTAGTCCATAATGGTCTGTGTTGTTTGTTTCTAGCTGCCCATCGCTGCAGAGGAGGACTCCCTCCAGATCTCCTCCCTGGAGGAACTCATCGCTGCCTCGGATGCTGCAGAAACCATAGAAACCACAGAACGCCCTGAACCCAGAATGGATCTTCCAGAACACCAGTATGCCTTCCCTCCTCCAGAGAATAACAGAACCATGCAGTTGGGGCAGCAGACTGGCTTGAGGAAGACCTCGGAACCATGCTTCGTTATGTACGACAACATAGAGAGGTAACTGAGTACACAAAATGCTGAAACCAATACTACTATGATATGATCAGTTATGTCATGACCATGAACCTTTTGACCCAAAAGTTATTCATCTCTTGGCGGTAGTAGACCGAGTATTACCAATATCTGGTCAACCGCTCTACTTTACTGAACCACCACCGTCCGTCATTGTGACCTTGACCTTTTGGACCCAAAAAGTAATCTTGTTTGGGAAGCCAAGTTCATGAAAATCCAGCCATCCTCAACATGTTATTTTACTAACAGCCAAAAGGGGCGAAAACACAATAAGTAAAAATCAAATCATGTGGATCATTTTTTTAATTCTCATGTTGTCACTTACAGGTATCTGAAACACGGAATCATACCTCAGCAAACGAAGAGTCATACTTTTATCCTTAGAAGAGCTTCCAGGCGCTTCGGTGTGATCAGTAAGGACACACACACACACACACACACACACACACACACACACACACACACACACACACACACACACACACACACACACACTTGTTCATTGTTGTTGATGTTCAATCACTGACCTGGTATCAGTTAACATTGAAACGATTAGATCTATCTATCCCTAACCCAAGATTAATTAAAGAGCTAGTTTAAAATGACTGTTAATTGATCATCTGTGTTTCAGACGGAGTGTTGATGTACACAAAGGTCTCCCCTCCTGTTAAAGTCCTACGCAGCAGAGATGAGGTACAATCGTACAGTTATTAAATTTCCTTTTTAAACTGTTGATCATCTGTTCATCCTGGGAAGCACTACTGAGCATGTGTTCTCTATACAGCAACACCTTGCTTCATGTTTGCACAGGTTTTAGTCAAGCATGTATAAATTAATGTTCCTTGAAAGATTGGTTATGATGATGATGGTGATGGTGATCTCATCAGCCACATACCGCTTTACAAAGAATAAAAAATGGAAAAGTAAACAAACAAAAAAAATCACACCCAGTGTGAAGTGGGCGGTGTGGTCACAGTGGTCATCACAGTGATGGAAGTTCACTTAAAGAAAAGTAATATTGTGGACCAACCATTGTACACCCCTAACTTTAAAAAAACCATAAATGTGTTTTTTTTAAGTGCATAGACCTATTTATAGGGCTATGCACATGTGTCATGTGTTCACTAGCCAATCACAGTCCTGAATAGTCCTGAATTGGCCACCATAGTGTACAATGGTGGCCAATCACGGTGCAGGGTTAGGGGGGTACAATGGTGGCCAATCACAGCGCAGGGTTGGGGGGGTACAATAGGTGGGGGGGGTACAATGGTGGCCAATCATAGTGCAGCGAATGTCGATGTCCAAACCTCACATATAGGGGCGGTTTCACCGCCCAAAAATGGTAAAACCATCAGAAGTAATACAAATACATGTGAAAAACAATCTAACAAACCCACCAATCGTATCATTTGTTTTTTTCTAGGTAATAGCGGTCATGCGTCATTTCCATGACAACCAGGGTCACCGGGGTCAGGGTATGTGTCATCGGTCCATCGTGAAGCAGTTCTACTGGGCCACGCTGAGCCGAGACCTGGCCACCTGGGTCTCCACCTGTGACACCTGCATCAACAGACCCAAGAAGAGACGCTTCAGATGTAGCGTCTACAACTGTACCAACTACTCTGGACCCATAGAGAGAGGACTGGGCATGACCTTCCACAAGTATGGGACATCCTCATCGTCATCACAAAACAATTTGTTGCTGTCGGGCAGAAACCTATTATCTTTTTGTGTTTTTTTTCACACAAAAGTAGCAGATCTTTAACGGTTTCCACCTTACAGACAAATTATTTTGATTAGTGATTAATCTGTCGATTAGTATGCAATACATTTAGACAATATTATTATTGTCATTGTAAAATTCATGGTAAATGCTCATCAGTAGTTATCTGGACCCAAACATACATCTTTTATTTTTTTACAGACTTTATTTCAATTTTTTTATAAATATTTGTATTAGTATCACGTATTTCTCCCCCCCCCCCCCCCCCCCCCATATTGTTATTGCTGTCATATTTTCCTTTCAAAAGACAATACAAAAATGTAATAATACAATGAAACTTTTTATTTCATAATAAGGGACAAAAAATCTGGTATTCATATTTTGGTCAAGTTGTAAGTGGCTTTGTTTGAGTAGGATAGAAAACCAGCAGTTCTAGTGGTCCTGGTAGGATAGAAGGCCAGAAGTTTTAGGATAGAAAACCAGCAGTACCAGGAGTCCTGGTAGGATAAAAACAAGTAGTACTGGGGGCCCTGGTAGCATAGAAAACAAGCAGTACTAGCGGTCCTGCTAGGATAGAAAACCAACTGTAGTAGGGGCGAAGCCAGCTTAACATAAAGCGCATCCCTGACCTGTGTTTTATTTGTAGGTTTCCTGTTGACAACCCTACTCTGTTGACTCGCTGGCTGAGGAACCTGGGTCGACCACACTGGCATCCTAGTCTCTGGTCCTCTGTGTGTTCATCTCATTTTACAGAGGACTGCTTCGACCGCAGCGAGGGAGAGGTTTGCCTCCACCCAGATACTGTTCCCTCACTGTTCATCTACAGTGACCCTGTGGTGAGGAGACAACACCTGATTATTATTCATTGTATTAATTTCATGCTGGAGAGAGACTGGAAAGAGACTGTAGACGAGTAGCTAAAGGGGAAGATGATGCCGATTCAAACCCACAGAGTGGCAATAAGGTCTGTAATGTACCAGTATGATGTGCGCACAGAGGCTATGTTCAGTCAGACTGGCATTGTGACATCCAGAATCAGATTGCTTGACAGTCTGGACAGCAGAAGCAACAACAAAAAACAATTGATTTGTGAAAGTCACATTCATAAAGCATTCATAAGCCACTCGAGTCAGAACGAGTCAGAACTGTCGCAAGGCACCAAATTCAGAGCACCATGCCAGGCAGGCATGACTTCAGAACTGCAGCATATATGAACTTCCTCCGTTGCACCAGACAACATACCGTAATGAGGGAGGAGGTTCTGCACTGCTACTAGATATTGCTATGGCGTGAAGGGAGAGAGGACATATCTCCATTCTTAATCTAGCCTGCAGTTTTTGGCTCCATATTGGAAAACATTGGCACCATTTAGCATTATAGGTAGTTGGCATGCTTTTGTTGTTACCTCAGCAACCAATGCAGGGTTAAAAGATGAGTGCTAAAAGATGTCTGAACACACAAATCTGAGTATATCACTTGTAAATAACACTATTTACTAAAGGTTGAATTTGATAAATATGTCAGATTTTTACCCCCTGTCTGAACATAGCCCATAGCCATAGAGTGGTTGAGAGTTGAGATCCAGATCATTCATTCATCCTTAAATGAGCATTGACTGGAATTTAGTTAATTTATGGGAATCTATCAAGATGTTTGTGGCTTATCAAGTGCTGGTAGTAAATTACACAAGTGATACATGACACAAAACAGACTTACACCTCAGGAATGACGTGTAACCATGCTCCTGCAGAACCAAGCCAGAATCACCCCAACCCAGCCGCCTCCACTGGAAGCAGTCACGACCCAAGACCAGGTACTGACCCGTTGTTTAATAGTTAACAGGTTTTAATCCCGTTAATCAGCTGCTGCAGAGAAGCTATGTATCAGCTAAAGCACAGCTACAGTAAATGCCACAAGACATTTTGTTGCCTTATTTTCCTTTGTGTTATTTGTGCAGATATTCTTTGCTAAGTATGATGCGGTGGAGCGTTACCTTCGTAGAGGGCACTACCCTCCAGGACTGAACGGTGTGGAAAAAAACACCTTGCGAAGATTCGCCAAGAGCTTTATCATCAAAGGTACAAAGAAAATCTAAAGGAAACAAACTTAAATGAGCAAATAATTTAATTACTGTCTTAATAATTTCAAGAATGGTAGAAGCGTGGTGCACCCTGGTGGTCCAACCAGATACTGTAATATTGTTTTTATTTAGGCATTAGAATCAGAATCAATTATTAGAGGAGTGTAGCATTGCTGCGTTTAACTCATGTTGATGTGAAAATTCAAACTAGTCATATCTTGTAAGTGCCGTTTTCTTTCGTTGGACAGACCAGAGGTTTCAGTTTTTTCTGACGTGTGATAATAATGTGGTGTTCTTGCATCCAGATGATGAGCTGCATATTGTTCGAGGAAATCGTGTTCGTCGTGTTCTGAGGAACAGAGAGGAGGTGGAGATGGCGTTGGTTAGTTACCATGACGAACTAAACCACCTTGACCTTGATAAATGCATCCGCCTGCTCAACGAGAGGTAACGCTAACTGTTGTAGATTAAGTAGTTGCAGACCTCCGCCATGGAGGCAGCTTGGACTTCATCCCTAAAGTGTTGTGGTGCTATACACACTGCCAAAAGAAAAGTTACATTTAATAGTTATACAAAAAAAAAACTACTAAACTAGATTTCATCTTTTATTTTAGATTGTTGCATTTGTTAATTTACTAAAAGTATAGACATAATTACATAAGTCTTTTGATGAAAAAATGGAAATGGGAGTGACCCGGGGGTTTGATTTCAAGTGGAGTCCAATGACCCCACAAGACCCCTGTTGGAGACATTTCCAAAAAACTGAATTGTGTGTGGCCTCTGGCCTGTTGGGTCTACCAGTAATATCTGTAGGGCAGGATTGTTTTCTTTTTTTGGCAGTGTGCTTTAGTGCAAGTACTGTACATTGTTTCACTTACATTTCTTCCACGTGCAGTTAAAATACTGTAGTGATTTTTTTTTTCCAGGTGTTTCTGGAAGACAATGAGACCAGATGTGGTCCGCTGGATCGACAACTGTTCTCAATGTTCTGCTAAAAAGGTCAAGAAGACAGAACCTCAACAAGACCCCAACCAGAGTCTGGGTTCCCCACAGATCCCTTCTGACTCCCTTGCCAACAGGTACAGTATGGGTGGAGAACAGAGAGGGTATGTGTATTGATCTAGTTATTTGACCACTTGAACCTTAGCATTCCTATTCGGGGGGGCCAACATTCTACAAATTTAGCAGATCTACAAGCCCTTGTAGATTGGCTAAGATATTTGGTGTAGAGGGAAAAGAGGTGGAGGGCTAGCATACACCTCTGGGGGACTTTGGTCAATGAATATAGGGCTTACGTGGTTAAGAAGCTTGAGACATTTAATCAAGAACACTCACAATTTCCCTTTCTCTTCATCCGGACAGTGACTATGATGATGACGACGACGACGATGACGACGATGACAACAACAACAACGATGATGATGATGACAAAGATAGTTATGAAGAAGACGATGATGAGGAGGAAGAGGAGGAGGAGGAGGGTGATGTCAGAAAGCACCAATCAAAGAGCAGAATGGTTTGACAGTTTCTCTGCTCCTTCCACACACACACACACACACTCACACTCACACTCACACTCACACACACACACACACACACTCTCACACACAATTGACCACAACAAGCCCCTAGGGCTTTTTGTGTTATCCTTTTAACAATCATTGTAAACTGTAAAATAGATTCCTGGCTAATAAGCCAAACATGCCTTAATGCATTATAATTGCCCCTAAAATGTAAAATTAAAAACACCTTAAATATTCGGATTAAATATTGCTTTGATGGTCATATTAAAGGGGTAGTTCACCCCCAAAATGACTTTTTTTCTATTGATTACTCACCCCATGGAGCCTTGATTTCATGGATATTTTTTTGTTTTTGTCGCATTCCTTCCTTTATTATTTGATTATAATAAATTTGTCCCCATTGATTCCGGTAGGAGACACAAATGCATTTGTGTCTCCTACCGGAATCAATGGGGACAAATTTATTATAATCAAATTATTGGCTTAGGAATGTGACAAAAACAAAAAAAAAATCCATGAATTCAAGGCTCCAGGTGGTGAGGAATCAATAGAAAAAAAGTCATTTTGGGGGTGAACTACCCCTTTAACCTTACGAAGCATGAAGTTGTTTTTCATTAGCACATGCATTCCATAGGGCTGGACCACAGATGGACAAATGACATCATCAACTTGCGACGGAAGCGGTCCCTATTGAGTGAAAGACATACTATTTCTAAAAGAAATAAAACATTTAATGTGTTTTTCATTTCAATGTTTTGTTACATAGGGCGAATATAATCTATAAGGCATATAAGGCTTATTAGCCAGGGATCCTTTTAATAAAGTATTCAGTCAAAAAACAAAAGCTCTCTTAAGTTTGATGTAATATTATTATTATCTTCAACAGACTGAGCAGACTTCAGGAGATATCCCTGCGCCCTCCCCCTCCCAACCTGACATCTCTATCACCTCCACACAAGAAACTTCCATGCAGCCTCAACCACCAAGCTCCACCCCTTCCCAGTCCGAAGACGCCACCATCACCACTCCCTCCCAGACGGAAACACCCGACATCCAACTCGCGACCATCAACTGCTCCGACGAGACCGAAGCACCTCCTTCCCCCTCCTCCCCGTCAACTCCTCCCAGCTCTCTGATCTGGGTGGTTCGGAGAGTCTCCACGCAGCCTGTCAGCCCCTCACAGCCCCAAATCCAGACCGAGGAGAACGAATCTGAGAGTCAAAGCGGCACCGAGCCCCAGAGCCCAGTTCACTTCGAGATCATTTCCCAGACTCAAATACAGACACAAGCCGACCCGATCCATGAGCAGACAAGTGAGTGTGAAGTTCAGGCTCAGGACCAGAACGACGCCCCTGATCAGCAACCCCTCCAGTTCCACTTCATAACCCATCCTCAAACCGAGTATGAGACGAACTCCCAGCCACAACCTGAGGTCCAAACGGAGGTGAGCGTGACTGAAACTCAGGATCAAAGCCCTGCCCAGATACAACCTCAACCCAGTCTTCAAACTGAATTCACGCCCAGAGCCCCGCCACAGGCAACCCCAAAACGCAGCTCTCAAACACTACCACAGAAGAAGAGAAACGACGCATCTAAACCAAAAGCCAGTACCCAAAAAGCTAAACTCCAGACCTCAAAAGCGAAACAAACCCAGGTCAGCAGGGTGGCCCAAGCCAAGAAGAGAAAGGGTCCAGAGACAAAGTCACCAGCTAAGAGAAATAAGTCTGGTTCTGTGTTGGAATCAGCTGGGTCCCAGAAAACCAAACCGTGGACCGTCTCCAAGTCTGTCTGGACAGACACCATCAAGAGGCTAAAAACCGAAGAGAATAGGTGGGTAAATATATAGAACAGATAGTGAATTTGGGTTAATAAGTCATTTGATAGGGCAAGAGGCATTGCATGAGTGCTGATACACAGTACAGCAGCTCTGGAGCTTGTTACATTTTGTTGATGACATATCACTCTGCTATGTTTGTATGGTAATATACAATTACTAAAAAACATAGTTATTTAATAATTGACAACATTATACACTTTTTACTCATTACTTGATTGTGTTAATCTATACTATATTTTCTGTTTGTGTAATTGTACACATTTGAATTCAGCGAAATCACTTAAACCCTACCCATAATTGTTCAAATATATCTGATATTGTAGATATATTTCTGACCAATAATGACATGCCCAAAATAGGGAAGTCATGTTGAAAGTTGTTAAATAGATGAAATAATCCATATATTTGTGTGTCTGTCCATTTGTCTGTGTAGAGACCAACCAGTTGACCTAGAACCTATAAGGGAGGTTAAGATGCAGCAGGCCAGGGTGATGGTGCAGCACTGTACTCAGGCAAGGGTGAAGGTGAAACCGGCTGTGGAGGGAGCAGAGGCTCAGTGGGCAGAGGTATACAATACAATCACTAAAACGTCAATGTTCAACTCATGGAATTTGATGTGGTTGGTGTCTCTCTGTCTAGACATCTGTCAGTCTATCCATTCAGAATCTGTTTGTAATCTCTTTGTAATCTCTAAGATAGGAGCGCCAAACTTCAATTGTGTTCATTTCATGACCACTTCATGTCTGCTGTGTCCTATATACCCTTTGTCCTCAGATCCAGGAGGGAATGGTGGTCTATTTGTGTTTCTTCCAGGGAGCCACAGAGGACATTGTTAAAGAGATGGGTAAGATAAATAAAAAAAATCCAAGCTGACTTAAATTATATTTCATATGACTGTGCTGCTTTCAGAAAAGAAACCGCATGCGATGCAAGCATTTGATGACGTATACATTACCCAGAAGTTGTTGTATTTCATTGAGTGGTTACAGGTAATGTAAATAAATAAATACCAGTAGTACTAAACAAGTTCTTAACAAGTCAAATCATATTCCATCCAACAGCCGACACTCTGATGAAAGCCAAGTTGTTCCGGAACACCTTGAAGCGTCCGTCTTCTGTTCTAGAACTCCCCGGCAGCGTTCTGCTGATTCCACAGGACTCGCTGGTCGGAGAACAGCAGCTCTTCAAGAGAAAGCGGCTCCAGTACGACAAGGCATGTGCGATGTGGTGGGGTGCTCAGCTGTACGCCAAGCTGGTCTCTGCCTGCAAGAACATAGTGGAGAAGCATGCGTCCACATCAGCGTTGGGGATCACCGTAGAACATGGGACCTATGGTCAGAAACAGGAGATAGTCCTGACCTCCTCAGAACCACTCACACACCTACTGGAGTTTTAGATGTCTGAAAGACAGCCGTGATGGTGTTACACAGAAACTGGTGACCTACGGAATTCTGTGATGCCCACAGGGTCTAGATTGAGCATTTTCAGCAAATCCTTCGTTTACTGATCCAGCACAAAACTAGCTGAGCTGGGTCACAATGTGAATATGTGATAATACAGAATTCAATAGGTCATTGAAAAAATGGGACATTCACCTTTGCAACAGTAATGCATTATGTTCGCATGAAATAAAAACATGCCTGATTATAATGGAGCCGTGTAAGTAGATGGCTACATGGTATTCATAATTTATTCACACGGTGCAGAGCCACAGGGCACCCTACTGTATATAAAATATAACATTTCAGGGTGCACTTAGTCAAGAGTCTGTATAAATGCATGTATACAGGGTTTAGTTTTACACCAGGGTGGCAGTGGCTCAGGAGGTAGCGTGGTGTCCTGGAATCAAAAGGTTCCCTGTTCGATCCCAGATTATCCCGTCAATGTGTCAAAAGTGTCCTTGAGCAAGACGCTGAACCCCTAACTGCTCCCCGAGTGCTAATCAACAGCTGCCCACTGCTTCTAATTAAGATACACAGTAAAATCCCCAGTGTTCATTTATCTATGGACAAACGGACTGGTCGAAAATGTACACTGAGGATTTTACTGTGTGGGTTTAAATGCAGGGGACACGTTAAAAGTACTGTATTTACAAATGTACTTGGCCAATGAAGGTTTCTTTCCCTTTCCCACCAGGAGTTTCCGTGAATAATTTAGTTTCAAGATGTCATTACACATCATGCAAATTAATTTAAGTAGAAAATATTGGATTGAGTTTTTGCCCCTTCACTTTTTTTTTATATAGGAATGCATAAGTGTTTGTGTTAAACATGATGCCTGATAATAAACCGATGTATAGATACATTAAATTGTTTCATTGTATTTATAATTCATTGTCTGATTTGTGTAACGTTCAATGCTGCAATATTGAATAGAATGATAGGAGTAAGAAAAGTACAAATAAAACTAAATGGGCCTGTTTTTCTGACAGCGTGTGACTTGGTGCCGTGCTGCGAGCTTGTAGATCTGCTATTTTTTAACAAATTTGGAAAAATCTCAAAATTGTTAGGAAAATGTTGAATCATTTTCTTTTTTTTTAACGCAAAACTTCTCTTCCCTCCCTGGCACAAAACCATTTCAGATGGGGGTCTGTGGCCATAATCATTAATTTAGGTTTCCTTGACATGAAAAAGTTTGAGAACCACTGCCCTAAACAACCTATTGCATTGGAGGGCAACTAAAGAACAACAACAAAGAAGCAGTGCTACACATTTGGTATTTTTTCTCTTTCATTTGTCTATTGACACTACTCCTCTCTGGACAATCAAATGTGGCATGTGTTGTGCCTGAGTATTTTGGGGATTTCTGGTTGTAAGATGCAAGCTTTTCTTCTCTTGACAAACTGGATGAATAGAAACATCCGTACTTGTGACGTATCAGAGGTACAGAGGGTCCTCCGCCGTCACCTCCATAGCACAATCCTTGGCTAACGTAAACACTCAAAGTATCAGTAGAGTAAAGTAACCAAGTACATTTACACAATACTGTACTTAAGTAACATTTTGATATAGGCCTATTTTGTTTTTAATTAATTCAATTTAGTTAATTCATGTATTTTCTGGTGATGGAGGTACATGATAGATGTATATTCATTCATAATTCACTGTGTACATTTATATTTAATGATAGACTGTTCACTCATTCAGAGATCCATTGCCGATATCTGGGCACGATATTGTTTTATTCTTATTTATCTTGTTTGGTTCATGACTCCTACCTCTCCTGTGTTTTATTCTCACTGCTGTTGCTGCTATGACACTTGGATTTACCTCAAATCTAAAAAAAAACAATTTCCACTGAGATTGAGAAAATATTGAGCGCAAAGGATGTAAGTGATATTTTCAGAATTTTACAGGAGAGCAAAAACAAACTTTTCATGATTGTAATTATTTAAACAAAAGCAACATAGCAATTTATACTTTTATAATGATGTGGTCTTACTGATATGATACTTACCATACTGACATGATAGGCTACTTACCATGATAATGACATGATAATGACATGATACTGACCATGCCTTTATTATAAAAAGTAAAAATTATAATGACCTTTTACCCCTGATAGAGACCTTTAAAATTATATAAAAAAAATCAGTTTTGCCAAAAATGTCACACACCTTTGTGCTCCAAGCCCTCGATATTCTATGTGGATCTTAATATGGTGTAATTCCTCTGACATCAAGGGCTTCATTGAATTCCCTACACTTGGAGGGCATTTTCAATAGCAAATACATTGAGTTGAATAGGCTTGATTCCAGGTTGTAGGGATATGCATCTGGGAGGATCTGGTAGCTGTTTTTAGTTGGGAAAACTCTGGTGTTTGCACTAACCTACTAGGCTGGAAGCTGGTAAAAAGCTTTTACAAAGATTCCGGATCAACGAGTGGATAACGAGCACTTTATTTCAGTACCGTTACTATAACTGGCATAATACAACAACCTGTTTGTTTCCCCACAAACTGACAGTTACACTTTATTTTCAGTTAGTTTGAGACCACTAGATGGCGCCGCTTGCCTTCTAAACATTGCAGGAGTGGACTCTCAAAAGGGGTTGCATGAATATGATCACAATTTAACTCCTCTGTAGCCATCTAATCAGTTTTGGTTTTGTCCCCATTTTATTCTTTTAGTTTATTACGTTTATTTGAATTACATTGGGTTGATTCTGACAGTGTTAATGTGCAACTGTGCAAGGGTTAATTTTATTTGACCACCCTCTGTGTAGGTCAACACAGGATCAGCCACTGCCTTGCTCAATGGCACCATAGTGAGTGCACACCGGACTTAACCCAAGTCCTCTAGTAGAGTTGTTCCGATATCGGAAAAGCTGCCGATACTACCTAAATAAAATACTGGTATCGGTATCGCGAGTATGCCAGTCTATGCCTATCCAATATAATGTAATTTATCACATTGATGTTGCAAGACTGTTTTATACTCTCACTGTACTATTTACATTATTATTTTTGCAAACATGTAACTGCACTAACAATTATTAATGGATTTTTTTAATTTATTCCTAGATCAGTGGTTCTCAGTGGATCTTTTTAATTTCACGGACCCCCATAACTGAGTGTACAAATGAGTGCATTTGGAACCCCCTCAAGGAACCATGAGGGTCCCTGGACCCCACTTTGAGAACCACTGCCCTAAATTCTTTTTCATTTACACACTGGTATCGGATCGGTACTCGTGTCCAACATTGTTATGGAATCGTGAAGGAAAAAATGGAATCAGTACATCTCTATCCTCCAGCTAAGGGCAGAGTTTCTCCATTGACTGTAGCACACTGTTGGTCAAATGTTTTCTGTGAATATTATTTTGATTATGATGGGATAGATACATCACTTGACACCAGGAGTTCGGGAATCCACTTGTTTGTAGACATATGGGCCAAAAAATTCTCAGCATTAGTCAATAGTCTCAGAGTTACTGGCAAGGGGTATAAAACACAGTGACATTCTGATTTGACAAGTAGTAACAAACCCAAACACAGGAGTTTTGGAAAAAAAAGAAACTTTATTTGGAAACATTATGGAGAAGAAAAAAGTTGCGTTTTTTTTTCCATTTCTCAAAAGGTCATGTTTTTATTTACTATGATACAGAGTGGATGACGGAGCTCAGATCTGGAGGAACTAGTTTGTACACCGGTTTGAAACGAGCATGGATATTATGAACAAAATGATTAATAAAATAAAAAATATGATTGTTTTGTGGACAACTACAGAATAACTGGTTAATCTTTTATCTTAACTAGCAGCTGCTGAGTTTACCTCACGCCCACCCGCTTTGTCCCCCCCAACAAAGGGGCGACAAAAGTCTTCAAGAACTCTATTGGCATCATTCCAATTCCTCCATACGTTCCCTTCCATGTGCCCCTGTCCTCAGAGTCTAGAACTGAGTGTCCTATAGAGGTGGACTGCTAGCTTCATTCCATTCATGATATCTACATATTTATCCCCTTTATAATGTGCTTATATAACACTGATGGTCAACAAATGAGCTGTCAGCTCCATTCTATTCCAGACATCTGACACCTAAAATGTGCCCGTGTCATTGTGTTGGAGAATGGGCTATTGGCTCCGTTCCATTCCAGATATTTGTCCCCTAGAATGAGCCCATGTCATCATAATCCAGAATGGGCTGCATGGGCTCCAATCCATTCCAGAAACGCATCCCTTACAATGTGCCCTTGTCCTTCTGCATGCAAGTCTATAACATAACCTAGAATGGACTATTGGCTCGGTTCCATTCAAAATATAAATCCCCCTCAAGAGTGTTCTTATCCACTCATCTTTTCTTGTTCTCTTCCCTACACATACAGTACATGTGAATGTTACTCTCTCTCACACACACACACACCTGCACCTGAACTTGGTCACTCACTGAGTAACAAAGCAAGTTGGGTAAAAGGTTTGAGCGCTCAGAACCACTAAACACTCACACTTAAAGAACTACTAGGGGTTAAACTCTCTCCACACATATTTTACAAAGCTGTGATTTGTTCCCTGCAGGCCCTCTCGGGGTCCAATCACCTAGTCCTACATACACACACAGCATGCAAAGGGTTAATTTCCAACTGGTCATAAAAACTTGAAGGGCTAAAGGGATGCTCTGGATAAAAGCATCCACTTAAGGGGAAAAGAGTGACTAAGGAGGCAGGAGACGAGTTTCTGAAATGGGACAGAGCCAGAGGATTTGATTTTTTATCTCATCAACACCAACTCAAAATAACCATCACTTTGTGTTTGTGTCATTCCATGGCTGCATTTACACAGGAACAAACGAAAAACTAACACCTTATTTTTAGCCCCATTTGACTCAATCTTTATGGTACAAACATCTAAGTCTAACAGGGTTAGAAGAAGGGTGACACTTTACAATGGCATTATCCCTGTATTAATATGAATTTGAGGTATTTTAAATACTTAATTCAATGACATTTTTCTCAATAGATAATTTGCTTACAAAGATGTACCAACACAGCGTAAGTAAAAAAAAGAAAAAAACGTACATTATTGTGTACACATTATACTTAATGTGTTGGTATGTACACAACTAAGTAATATTTTCATATATTAAAACAGTATAATTGTGTACTAAACAGTACTTTTCCATTGGTTAATACAGATTGTAATGATGAATAAAGTAATTCACAAAAAATGTCAGTTTTTCAGTTCCAGTGTAAATCAGTTTCCCCTCATTTTCAAACATCCATCTACACTAAAAACAGTTTTTCTATTCTCTAAAAGGCAATAAGGGGAATCGGACCCACCTTCCCACTAACCCTACTGTCTCTCCATCAGAACAGAAAGAAAAACCAGCAGTGGGTTTTAGTTTACATCATCATAACTGCTGCGGAATGGGATTAGAGCCTCTTGTTTTAAACTGGATTACAGAGAAAGTTCAGTACCCCGCGCTGGTTCACAACATCAGCTAAATCAGCCGCTGATAAAATATATATATATACACATATATATATATATATATACTTATACTTTCTTTCCTCTATTTGGGGAAACTATTAGACATATAATCAAACATATGATATTAAAGAGTTGGCATCTTGCATGACAGAAATGAAAAAAAGAAAGAAAAGAAACTAATTACAAATCGATAAAAAAGTTGAAAATCTTCGTCACGCATTCCCTCAACCCAACAAACAATCAATGCAATGAGAATGACAGCGCTTGGCATTCAGCTCAGCATGTATTTAATGGGTTTTGAAGTCTTTTTTTTTTTTTTACTCTCAACAACAGTTTGTAATTTATCAGAAAACAGACATGCAAAGTTTGTTCCAACAAACCCAACGGAACAACGACCGAAAAAACAAGAGGAACAAAGGAGAATAGGATTCTTCTGGAAAACAGACAAACGAGTTGGCCCATCCATCCATCAGACATCAAATGCTCTCCCCCAAAACAACTAACGAAGAAGAATAAGACAAAAGGAAACAGAACCGAGACCCAGAATGCTTTGCGACAGAGGTATTTCCTCTCGGATGTGCCATCATTTGGGGGGGGGGGGGGTGTTCATAGTGGGATCCTCCCTTCAGAGAAAAAAATAGAACTAGAGACATATTATTATTTATATCTTATTGGAGTTGGGAGTGCTGAGAGTCAAACAGGCAGGCTGAGAGAGGGGTGAGGTTTTTTCATCCACCTGCTCCTACATCCAGTTTGCTTCTCACTGCTTCTTGCAGGCCAACTTGTCTCTACTCTTTCTCTTTTTGAATCCCTTCCTCGTGTTCATCTCCTCAGACAGACGGACAGTGTGAGGCGTTAGGAAGAGGTTGTAGTAGGACCACAGATCAATTCACACAGATACAAAGACCTACGTACACACACACACCGACACACACATCCCCGGTAAAAATCACACTTGTAAAAAAAATGTTGTTGCAAAAAATTATAACAAAAGAAACAAACGGAACATAAAAAAAAGAAACTCAGTCTATGGGACTTTAAAAAAAATCTATCGTGCATGTGCTGTCCTTTTGGGTCAGAGTTCAAAGTTTGATGTGACGGGCGAAGGGAGTCGGGGATGGTTGCAGTTTTTTATATTTCAAACAAAAGCAAATCCCCCAACGCAAAAAATAACTTGTTTGTATAAATATATTTATTTCCTTATACTTTTGCAAGTCATCCTCCTGTGTGCGTGTGACTGTTTTATGTGTCCAGATTTCTATCGAACCAGAAGGTTCTGGAAACGTTTAGGTCAAGCCCACCCATCTCTGAGAAGTTACCGGAAGGTGATCGAGAGGTTTGGGAAGAAACCGGGACACAATTGGACAGTCAGTTGTTCAGAAAACCCACTCAGTCAGTCAAATAACCAGCCAGTCAGTTAATGTGAGCCTGATAGGACAGTCAGTAAACCAGTCTGTCATTTGACCTATCAGTTAACCAGTCAGCTAATTATGCATCCATCCAGTCAGTGAATCCATTTTTCCGTCAATCAGTCAGTCCGTTGCTGAATCAGTGGCCTTTGGAGGAGAACAAGGGACTGTTCTGGTCATCTTTACCCAGTTGAGATGCAGTCATGGAGGACTCTACTTTGGAGAATCTTTTCATCTCCTGGATCTAGCCTGGCCTGGGATCTAGACCTTAAGCCTGGGTCTAGAGTAGCTGGGTAAGCAAAGGGGCCTGAACTTAGCCTATCGGTGGGGCTAGGTGTTGAGGCAAAGGACATCTATGTGCTATGTTATTATGAGAGCTGAGGCGAGGAGAGGCAACTCTTTAGCCTGCATTCAAGGTTAAGCCTTCCGTGTATCCGAGCACAAGATGTCTAAATATCAGACCTGTCTTTACTATGTGGTCCAAGGTCCAAAATCATTGGGCGGGGTGTGGCGTTACCTGAATCCGATTGGTTTGTACAGTGTCACGCACAATCAATTCAATCTAGATAATGTAAGAGCCCAAATTTGATGTAGTTTAGGCTCCAGTTCTTCTAATTTCTCACAATCCAAATGAGAAACTTTAGCATAATATAACATTGATAAAAGGTAAGATAAAAGTAATTCATTTATAGGCCTAACTAAAGGTACAAAATTTAACAGCCTACTAGCACAAATGCCATGGCCCAGAATCCACAGAGCTTAGAAACAGACCATGATTGTTTTCCGATTTTCATCCTAGGCCAGGCCAGATCAAGTCATCCCAGATATATAGTCATTAAATCCAGATAATGATCATAATTCCACATGGTGTTGTATCCATATAAGGAAGTGGGTGTTGCATTCCAATTGGCTCTGATTGGTCAATCAAAAAACGGACCAACTCCACAGGCGTTCTGTACTGGTGGTTCTTAATCTGGGAATTAATCTCACTCAACTGGCACATGGATGAGATAATCCACGAGAGGGGTTGGGGGTGGGGGTCTATTCTCCACCCAGTGTTGATGGAGGTAAGGGGCATGTAGTGGTTATTGAGAAAGAGAGAGAGAGAGACATTGTCCCGGACAGAGAACCTTGCCTGTTCGATCCCAGCACCCAACAGGTCAATATGTGTGTCCATATCCCTGTATCCATCCGTTGAATGTCGCCAAGCGGGGCCCGTTGAATCCATTAAGACGCAGGAGCTCCCTACACGTTACCCGTTAGCCATGTAATAGTGCCTCTGGCCTGTCTCTATATGAGGGCGTCTGGGTGCAGGGTGTGCTGTATCTGCTGGGGCTGAAGAGGGGGTGGCAGCTGAAGGGGCAGCAGGGCCTCCACCATGTTGTGACAGTGGGGGGGCGGCGTCCCCTCGCTGCTGGAGCTCTCCGCCATCTCGCCGCCGTAGAAGAAGTAGTCGCTCTGCAGGATGAAGGACTCGATGACGGCCTGGTTCAGCTTGGTGGTGGACAGGGTGTCCTTGTTCTCAAAGTCGGGACGCATCAGCGTGGGCCAGAAGCAGATGGAGAGGTTGTCCGCCGTCATCAGGGTCGTCTTACTCTGCTGACTCACCCTGGATGGCACAGATAAACCATGTTATTCGTTACAGAAGGGTACGGGGTCACAGTGAGTTAGATAAAGTTCGATAGAAATACAACCACTGCTGCCAATGTGCCCTTCAGCAAGGCAGATAAACATCTACGCTGGACAAGAACTGCTACTGAAAGTGTCTAAGCAGAAGTAAAGGAAATAACGCTCAAGTTGTAAATTAATTTGTATACCAAAGCTTCTAGATTATTTGATTAATCTGAAAAAACATCGATAGAATAATCACTAATAAAATGATGCAAAAAGGAAGTAAAAAGGAAGTACCGCCCAAGGAAGTTACGTTTATGCTTTGCAGATCTGTTTACATTCCCAGGGCATGAAAACTGTGTCGTGATTAGTCGAAAAAACACAGCTTCCCGGGGGAAGTACATACAACGGACCTATAGACACCTTCGGCTGTAGCTCTTTTCCAGGCTTTTCTCCTCATGAGATGAGAAGACGCTGAGAACCAGGGTAATAAACATCTAATGCTTCAGCGGTCAACAGTAGAACACTCTGGTGTGAATCATGTGTGAATGACAGGATGTGTGAGAGAAAACATGAGCTGCTCTCTGCAGCTGTACAAGTGACAGCAGGCTGTGAGAGGATTTAAACCCACACACTCATATGGAAAACTAAGTCCATGATAAATATCATGCATGACTGGATTTGGCGTTTGTGTTTTCAAACACATCTAAGTGTGTGTGTGTGTGTGTGTGTGTGTGTGTGTGTGTGTGTGTGTGTGTGTGTGTGTGTGTGTGAATACATCAAAGTATTTTGTTTCTGCAACCCAACTAGTGAGGGTATATCTGACCGAGAGTGTGTGTGATGTTAGTAGCGTGTGTGTGTGTGTGTGTGTGTGTGTGTGTGTGTGTGTGTGTGTGTGTGTGTGTGTGTGTTATCTCTTACCTGTTGAGGTGTGCGATGATGTATTTGAAGACCAGGTAGTTGACAGGAGGAAACTTATTGACGATCTCCCTCAACACCTGCAGGCGCTCAATATAGTCCACGATTTCTGTTACACACACACACAGAGACAGGGAGAGAAAAGAAGATATATTTTACACGTCTCTCTTGGGAAGGGAAATTATACACTCTGGAAGACAAAGGACACAATGCTGCCAAAACTACTCCCACGCTGTCATCTCACACACACACACACACACACACACATATGCTTACATGGCACAAACGCAAATGCACACAGACAGAAATACATGCACAAACGCAAACACACCAACAAAAGCCTGGAGGGTAAAAACAATGTGCATAAATACAATGCATGACCCATGTTAATGTATTTAATATATTTACTTTATGAACTAATTAATTAAGCAATGATTAACAACCTCTCAACCACTCTCAACTCATATTGTACTCTTCATATGGAACCACAGACTGGATCAATACGTCTGATCGGAAACACAAAATATGATCAAACAGGAAGAGAGAAACATACACACACACATATATATATATATATATATATACATATATACATATATACATATATATATATATATATACACATACATATATATATATATATACACATACATATATATATATATATATATATATATATATATATATATATATATATATATATATATATATATATATATATATATATATATATATATATATATATATATATATATACACATACACATACATATACATATATATATATTGATGTGTGTATGCATACAAGCGACAAATGCGTAACTGCAGGAACACACAAACAGACATAAATAAGCACACTTGATATGCAAACTACACAGTAAAATCCTCAGTGTTAATGTAACGACATCTGGTTACATTCGTACACTCAGTTAAATTAATATTCTGGGTTTTACTGTTTTCATATACACAGGCTTGAGGCATAAACAAATACATTTATGATAGCACACATATACCTAACCCTACATACACACACACATTTATTCCATTTATATCCCATCAATCATCTTAACGAGGAGGCAGTGATAGGTTGGTCTCTCTAATGGACGTTAAGAGGTCATAGGTCACTAGTTCATGATGCCACCTACAGTAATGTCATCCGAGAGAGAAATGGAGATCAGCATGGAGACGTTTAATCGCTGGGAACATATTTATATATAACTGACCCAGTATTATTATCTGGTGTCTGGATGTGTGTGTACTTAATGCTCAGATCAGAGATTGATGTGTGTGTGTGTGTCTGTCTGTGTCTGTGTCTGTGTCTGTGTACTTACTTGCGGCCTCAACCAGTTCAGGGTGGAGGTGATAGGGTATGAGGGGGTCAGGTAGGTCAGCAAAGAAAGCTTTGAGTGCTCCAGCTACAGCGTTCACAGCTATGTCCATCACCACAAAGTCCACACCGTGATCTACACACACACACACACACACACACACACACACACACACACAGGAAGGAAAGCGTTAGTGATTCAAGTATCATTACCATTGTGCTTGGCTAAACTGATTTGGTGATATTTTGGCATTTCATTGTGAGTGAGTGAGTGAGTGAGTGAGTGAGTGAGAGAGAGAGAGAGAGAGATGGGAAGGAGAGGGTGGTGGTGGAGGGAGGAAAAGAGGAGAGAGTGAGGGGGCAGAGGAGAAAAGCAGGAGAAGAGAGAGGAGGGCACAGGAGGAGAAAAGAGGAACAGAGGAGATGGGAGCGAGGAACAGAGTTGTGTTTCTGTTAGCTGCTCCTCTGCTGTGGAAGTGAAGCTTATTGTCCTCATTTCCCGAGGGAAACACTGCAGCGATGCACCGACCTACATACTGATGGGATAAATACTGAAGATGATCATGATTTGCACAGCTTGAGACCCTGACTGTTACAGTAAATCGAGTATTACAGACAGTATATAAAAAACAGGAGGATATCTGAGAGGGTAGAAATTGTGACCGCTTTGCTCCCGACATTTAATGTATGTGACCTCAAAATATAGCTAGGAGCATTTGTGCGGGTGCAAATAATTCTTCCAGGCTGACCAAAACAAGACTTTGATTGAACCAAAACGAGCACTCCTCTTGGCCTGCACAAACGTGCTTTGTGAACTGACAGTAGAGATCACCTGTCGGGACAGTCTCGAAAATGTAATGTTTGTCCCATGTCACGCATTAACAGAAGAATGTCCTGCATGTCGATGATCATGGTAAATAGAAGTTCCTTTAATGCTCTCGCTGCAGTTACCCTCTTCTATTTAAAAAAGGGGAAGAAATGCTGATCTTGGGGAAATGTCATTGGTTAATGTTGTTGTAAAATGTCACTATTAAAAGAGAGAGACAGAGAGAGTGACATAAATCAATGCGTCAGCCAGGTGTGGTGAGGTTTGCAGGGCCAGCAAACCGGTCTGTACATGGACCGACATTATGATGAGTTTTGTGTTTTGTTGCCACGGGTGAGAAAGAGCTCAGTGACAACGCAGATCCTGTGATTCCCGTCACAACAAAACGGATAGCACTGCTCAAGCACGCAATTACACCAAATGAATGCTTTAGTATCCTTCGGCCCAGTCACCAACACTTTTGTCGAGAGACTGTTTTCATTGACAGACTGATCAAAGGAACCTCTGCAGCGCTGATCTGAACAAAAGCACCTCTGCAGCCTACAAGAGAAGAGAAGCACAACGAAGAGGAGATGTCGCTGAGCGCTGCGGCGCTAACTTTCCAGCACTTTCTGTGTAATCTCACGTGTATCAGTATGTTGAAGTTGAGAAATGAGAAGAGTCAATTGTTGAGACAAACGCTGTGTGAATGAGAGGCGGAGCTGTTCGCTCCCAGTGTGTGTGTGTGTGTGTGTGTGTGTGTGTGTGTGTGTGTGTGTGTGTGTGTGTGTGTGTGTGTGTGTGTGTGTGTGTGTGTGTGTGTGTTACCTTGATCAAACTGCTTCTGGATGTTGTCCTGGTCGGTTTTGTTACCACTGACTCTGTACAGACCTTCTGTTGTCAGACCTAGGCACATAACAAACACACAAACCTGTCAGTCAATATGCATACATCACATTAGTTAATCTGTTATATCAAAGGGACTGACCAAATAAACATGAAGTAAAGTAAGAGCAAAATGGCCACTGTGGGAATTTGGTCACTAGCAGGTTAACCCAGTGATTTGTGACCATCTTGCAACAGAAAGGTCACAGGTTCCACCTCCATAACAACCAATGTTGTATTCCCCTAATACTGAGTAAATCAGTTCATCCAGTTAATGTCGATTTCGCTGACGTCGGGCATGTCCATATTTGGACTGAATTTTCATTCTGCCTGTCGTACCCAGAGTTATTACGTTGAAAATGCATCACAAATGTCAAGTCCAACATGGGTATCTGCATGACCGGCACATACATACACACAACTTTAACTTGAGAGAGAAGAGAGAGAGCTGTACTGCAGCAGGTCTCTACACAACAATAAGAAATTCAAAACAGCTGATCTAAGAACAGTGGTCACAGAAACAAGGATCTAATTAACACAGGGTGCTGCCTCTGTCCTCTGACAGCATACACACACACACACACACACACTGCAGTATGAGTGACCTTGCAGCAACACATGCTGCAGGATGCAGTATCTGTCTTTGTACGTGTGTGTGTGTGTGTGTGTGTGCGCGCGTGCACGTGTGTGTGCGTGTGTGTGTGATGATTCAGTGCAGTAAAAGGGAACTAGGCCACATGGCAGAGGCATGTCATTTCAAACTCTAATTCAACATATGGACATAGTATTATATATGTACATTTAATACGTCCAAATATTTAAGAAGTGTATGTGTGTGTACATGTGTAGGTATGTATGTGTATGCCTGTTCCAACATGCATGCACAATATAATATGTTTGTGTGTGTGTGTGTACTAGCCTGGCGTAGCTAGACTATATCACTGCGTGGATATGAGTCTGGTGCTTCCATGAGGACGTTTTATTTCCCAAGGGGCGGGATCAAAACGATGGCCCTCGACGCAATTGGTTAGACCTACAACCAACTACCAATTACAGTCTCCCATATTCGAATACTGGGCCCTGATTGGTTACCCACGTCTTCTGGAGCAGGAAATGGATTCTCTATGGAGCGGTGCCAGACCCAAATCCCAGAGTACAATTTTTTTTTTGCACTCGCAGATTCGTCTGGTCCCAGGCTATGTGTGTACAGTATGCCTGTATGCAGCAGAACCCCACCCATAATACAGTGTACTCAGACACTGCCTACCCAGCATTCCTAGCAGGCTGTGACGAGTCAGGACACGTCCTCCTGACACAGTGGGACAGAGAGACTCCTTACTGTAACTACAGGACACATTCACACACACACACACACACACAGGACCAGCTCCGGGTTAGTGTGTGTGTGTGTGTGTGTGTGTGTGTGTGTGTGTGTGTGTGTGTGTGTGTGTGTGAGTGAGAAAGTAAGAGAAGAGAAGAGAGAGAAGGGGGAGACTGTGTCTTTGCAAGTGTGTGGGAAGAGCATCTGTGCCCCAAAGGCTTTGCACATCGGTGAAAGGCAGTGTGTTTCTATGTGACAACACAGTCTGTTGGTGTTTATGCGTGAGTGTGTTTGTCTGTGAGGATTTATGTGTGTTTGAGTGTGTGGGAGAGCAGGTGTGTGTTTGTGTGCGTTAATATGATATAGCATCTGTGTGTCTTAGCAGTTAAATCAACACACATTATTTCAGTCTAATGAAGAACCTGCTTCAACTGAAACACGTGTGTGTGTGTGTGTGTGTGTGTGTGTGCACGAGCAACTTGTTTGTCACTGACTTTGTCAGTAAAATACAGAAACATACATGCACTGACTCAACACACACTTAATCTGGACTGAATGTTGTGCTTATGAGGTTGTTACTGCATTTTATTAAAAACTGTTTGAGCCCAGAGATCATGTCATGTTCTGCTGTCTACACACACACACACACACACACACACACACACACAATGTGCACAAACTCATGCACACACACACACACACACACACTCTTCCTCCACACACACACACACACACACACCAAGACCCTGGCAGAAGGAAATAACAGTTGAGTTAATGTTTGCATGGTAGAATCTGATAAGACCTCCAACTGAGATATGATCTATATCCTGACTCACAACACACACACACACACACACACACACACTTTCCTCTTCGTGTCCATCTTAGTTAGTCTTGAGTTACTGTCTCTTCTTCTCTATGTTCTCTCCCTGTTTATCTTTAGCTTTCTGTCATCATTCACTCTTTCCAGCTCTCTCTCACACACACACACACACACATACATACTGTATACACACACTAACACACACACATCTCACGCCACTGGCTTGTTGCCACGGTTATTTTATTGCCGTGACAACCATCTGCTGTGGGTAGGAACAGGAAGGAACCTTCAATAAATGAAAGTCACTCATTGGTCTAATTTTAATCTTTGTTTAACCATCTCTCTCACACACACACACGTACAACTGTGTGTGTGTGTGTGTGTGTGTGTGTGTGTGTGTGTGTGTGTGTGTGTGTGTGTGTGTGTGTGTGTGTGTGTGTGTGTGTGTGTGTGTGTGTGTGTGTGTGTGTGTGTGTGTTCAGATCAGTTTAATATGTTGTCTTCAGGGTCAATACCTGGTTTAAAGACATCATTCTTCATTGAACATACTGTACATGTTGTTTACACTAAAGGCATTATAATAACTCTCACTAAATTATATTTGAGAAGCAATGGAGAGAGATGATTTTGATATATCATATTGTAAAAAATATTGTTTTAAAAAAATAATGCCATGTTGCTGCTGATAATTCCTAGGGTGTGTGTGGCTGAATTTAATACACATATAGTACGCACGCTCACAGACAAACCCCTACTGTGAGCACCAGACGTGTGTGTGTGTGTGTACCTGGAAGGTGCTGTATGTATATGACTAAATGGTTGCACCCCACCCACACACACACACACACACACACACACACACACAGTGTGTCTGGCCAAGTCATCAGTTTGTGAGCTAGTGTGTTAATTTAATGACCTTCCTCCACTGCAACCCTGGGTCAATGAAATAAATCAATACAAACCTGTGTGTGTGGTAGGTGAATGCTGAAAAATGTGTGTGCCTTAAAACAAAGAATGTGTGTGTATGTGTTTGGGAGGGGGTGTGTGTGTGTGCGCATGATTTAATGTCCCGGCAGCTAAAGTAACTACATCCATGCACACACACACACACACACACACACACACACACACACAGTCTATACTCCAGCAGGTCGGAGTAAAGCAGCATCTGCTTCCAATCAGGTCCACACGCTTGTAGATCGGCTATTTTCAAAAAGCCATTGTATATATGGTCAGTGGTCACAGTGGTTATACCGATTTTGATGGGGACCCCCCTGGAACCCCTTAAGAGAGAAGGATAGAAGGAGAATGATCAATGGTCTAGTAAGAGAGGTGAGGAAAGGAGTTGGAGAAGAGAGCCGAGGAGAGAAATCTCTCGCTGCATGGGTTATAATTTCTCCAAAACCCACACTGGTATCTCTGTGTCTGTCCCCTCTGACACACAACGCAACAAATCTGTTGTGTGCCCTGGTAACAAGTAACATCACAAACTGGAGCTATAGTAGAGATTTTTGATCAGAGCTGTTGCTGTGGTAAATGGAGCTTAGATAAGGTGAAGTTGTGTGTGTCAGGTGTTCAGGGGACAGATGGGCTGTCTTTATAAATAGAGTCATCGGTCTGCAGTTACCTACATACTGGACGCACACTTCATCAATGTGATGCTTTTCGGCCTTGCTAGCAGAGGGGCTCTCAGGACGACCGTCTGTCCAACACTTTGGTCCCAGACAATATATCTCCAAAGCTACTGGGTGGATGGCCACGCAATTTGCAGTAAACGGTGAATCGTAAATGGTGCATTTATATAGCGCTTTTATCCAAAGCGCTTTACATAGATTGAGCATTACATTCACCCATTCACACACACATTCATACACCGATGGCGGAGGAAACCATGCAAGGCACCAACCTGCTCATCGGGAGCAATTAGGGGTTCAGCGTCTTGCTCAAGGAAAAAAACATGCCTTTTGATTATTCGATTAATCGAAAAAGTAACCGATTATGATGGATAGTTGCAGATAGTTACCTAAACCTGGTATGCCCGCTAAAGCCCGATTTATATTTAGTTGCACGCTGGTGTTGCATGCAGTAAATAGCAGATGTACAAGCTCACAACGAATCACATTGGTGACGCGTTGTGAGCTTGTAAAGCTGCTATTTACTAGGCACGACACCGGCACGCAACCTGTTTCCATGAGAGAGCCTTCCTCCTCAAAGACATATGAAATCACACTGGAAATGTTTTTCCCCCCACATTTCTCTTGTACTTGACTCCTCGTTGACCTTTCTAATGGACCGGCTGGGATTTTGGCACAACATACAGTAGCACTGCTGCATCGGACACTTAGCAGTTAGCAGCACCATCTATAACAATTGCTGTGTCAAATTTCAGTCAGCACTACTGATAAACATTAACATTACAGCCATCAAACTACACACACACACACACACACACACACACACACACACACACACACACACACACACACACACACACACACACACACAATACTTTCAACTCACACTTATTATTTGTCTCACTGTTAAATGCTCTCTCTCTCTCGCTCTCTCACACTCACACACAAACACAGGATAATGGCCGTGGGACGTTAAAAGCTTAACACTGATCCCTTCATTCAGACACTCTGAGCTGCCAGGAATTAATACCTGGAGAGAGAAAGAGAGATAGATAGATCGAGAGACATACAGAGAGAGGGAGTGTGTGTGTGTGTGTGCACGTGTATAAAAGTCAGAATTAGAACTTATATATAGTGACAGAACATGTGTTAGAATGTGAATGTGTGCATGCATAAAACGAGTCAGAATTAGAACGTATACTCTATATAGTGACAGAATATGTATTAATGATATCAGAGATAACAGACGTATGCATGGTTGACCGTAAGAGTGTCATGTATGGTAACTTGTGTGTGTGCGTGCGTGCGAAGATGATATGCTATTCTGACCATCAGAAGAGAGAGTGAGAGAGAGCAAAGTATGGGTAGATAAGTTGAAAGTTCTCTAACAACCTAGACAGCTCAATACATTTCACAAGATCACAGGATGGTGGGAGGAGGAGAGATACAAAATAAGAAGGAAAGAGCATAAAGAGAGCAGCAGAAGAGAGCGAGCGAGCGAGAGAGAGAGCAACAGAAGGGCTTTCTAAGACAGGCTAATGGAAGAGTAGAATGGATACCATACACACATACACGCATAATACAGTACATATGCCCTGAACACAAATACACACACAGAAAGGGCAGTCAGGAGGAAGTGACTCATAGCCTGAGCAAAACCCCTCTCTCACACACACACACAATTAGACCAGCTGACTGCCTTGGAGCCAGGTGGCTCTGGCTACAGTCAACACAGCATGGCCCCTAGTGACATGTGCGTGCGTGCGCGTACACACACATTTTGGCCCAGGACAGTATGCATTTCTTATCAAGACACAACACACACAAATACACCTGACCTAACCAACAAGCACTACCACCTACCAGCAAGTTCGTCAAAAACCCATCCGCTTGCATTAAGAGAAATTCTTTCTGACACCAGCAGGGGTAAAACAGCGAAACTATAGGCCATTCATATGAACTGTCACTTGAACTCTCTTCCTATGTCGACTCAATTTCAAAGCAGGAAGCTGGCCCCTTGGAATACAAGAACCGCTTGTCTGCGAAAGAAATAGGGGTGACGAGTCTTCTGTTTACCGTTTCCACCCGACAGTGCGGGCAGCAGCACAGAGCGGCGCAGACTGAACATATGGCACAGAGTGGAAGGCACCAGGAGGTCCAACCTGGGTCCTACGACAAACTTACTAGCCTTCTCCTTGTGTTTTATTTTGTTCATTACTGTTAAATTCAGTGTTGATGGACAGTGGGGGGATGTTTATGAAAATACGGAACAAATTACGTCGGGACGGGACGATGGGACCCTGGTCGGTAATGCGGCAAGTAACTTCGCTAATTATAATAGTAATTCTAATTTATTACTGATTGGCTTTTCGGTAACGCGTTATATTACCCGTTACCGCAATTTGGTAATATATTACAGTAACGACTCGTTACTGTAACGAGTTACCCCCAACACTGGTTCCCTGCCTTGAGGGTATTCACTATTGGAAAGGACGTGACTAATACCGTTCCAGCAACTAGCACACACTCACTCATACACTCTCTCTCTCACTCACACACACACACACACACACACACACACACACACACACACAAGGGGCCGTAACCAATCCACTGAACAATCTAATCCCTCTATTGGCCCTCTGCTATCAAAATAACAGAGAGAGAGAAAGAGAGAGAGAGGGAGAGAGAGAGAGAACCCAACGACAAAGGCAGTGAAAGAGAGGGAGATATCAGAGAGAAGAGACATGGCACAGAGAGATGGAGAGATAGAGGGAAAGAGGGAAGGATGGAGAGAGAGTCAGAGAGAGAGGGAGAATGAGGACAGAACACACTCGCCAAAACGGCAACACATAAACCTCTCTTCATCCGGTCTTCTCTCCTCTCTCTCTCTCTTTCAGTCTCTTTCTCCAGGGCTTAAGGGCAAAGAAAAGAAAGAACCGAGAGAAAGAGAGAGATAGGATTCTTTCCAAGACAGGCTAATGGAAGGTGGACAGATGCTCATGTGCAGCCATAGGCGACAAGTGTTTCTGACATGGCCGCACGTGCTCACACACACACGATTTATATCGTTGCTGTCAGGCAGAAACCTCTTATCTCCATATTCAAAAATGTTGTTTTTTCGTAAATTAACGTCCTACTTGTTCATACTACAGCGTCACACGAAAGTATCAAAAGTAGCAGATCCACAAGCTCAAAACGTGGCGTGAAGCGACACGTTTTTAGCTTGTAGATCTGCTACTTTGGATACTTTGTCATTTGAATCCTGAAAAGTAACAGTTTTGGACATATGAGACTTCCACCCGACAGAGACGATATGTTGGTGTGCTCAGAGTCAGTGAACAGGAAACAAACGTCAGTAAACAACTAGGAAGTGATCTGGACAACACAGTAAACAACAGGACATGGAAACAATAAACCCACAGGAAAAAAACAGGTCATGTTCATTTAAAAAAAAGCCAAAGTCTTTAACATACAACAACTTAATAATGATGTGTGTACATTTGAACACATCCATTTAATCCACGATTCCATGTGGACACAGATTTTCCTACATTAAATCTTTCTTTTCATGACATTATGATTATTACATTTACTGCTTCAGACAGGGTAAATGCTAGGAGTTAGAAGTAGTAACAAATAATGGTTAAAATACGATATAAAACGGAAGGACTCGTTATTCTACTACACATCATTGTCTTTTGATTGATATGTGTCTAAAGGTTTGTCATGTCCATTCATCAGAAATTGATTGTGGAACTAGGAAGGTGATTTCTCATAACTCAACCTAATACCAAATGATGTGTGTCAGGTCAAGCGTGTGTTCAAGCGCAAATGTCTCCAGCTCTAATTTTTGTTTTATCGTAATAAAAAGGAACGCTTTCGGCATGAGGTTTACACTTGGCATCGAAGATAAGGAGTAAGGTTAGGAATACCCATAGCGAACCCCAACCCATATGGGATAGGGTTACCAATACATAATTGCTACGCACAACTTTTGTAAATTAATCAGTGAAAAACTAAATCAGTGAAACACTAATCTCTCTCTCTCTACCTCCCCCTCCCTCTCTCTCTCATAACTAACCACCCGACATGTGCGTGGTGAAAGTGCGAAACCACTAGAGCAATGTAAGATGTAATGTTGATGTGATATGAATTCAAAGTCTTCAATCAGTAGTCATGCTGCTGTTTATGGTAAAACATGATGATGGGAGGTAGACCTACAAATTTACAATGCCTTTCGGATGGACGTGTTGTGAGCTTGTACATCTGCCATTTTTTATGCACGAAATCAATGTTAATTCAACTGTACAAATGGAACCACATTTGGTTACATTTGTACAACTTTAAGAGTTACAGACCCATAAGGGTCAATTTGGTTCCTAACTATCTATCATTTAGCTGGGGACCCCCTGGAAATCCCTCAAGGACCCTTGAGGGTCCCCGGACCCCACTTTGAGAACCACTGTCTTACACACTCTGTGTGTGCGTGTGTAAGCACAACAGCATCCAAGTTGATTTACTTCTGATCAGTCAAATTTCTTTCCTATCACTTGAAACTCTGTTGCCTGATGATGGCTGAAAGGGAAGCGTCCCTCGTTTTTATTCCACATTGTAACCAGTGACATCTGTTCTATAGCATACATGTGTTGTTCGCACTTAGCAATCACTAGCATGTTCTGTAGCATCAAGTATTGCCAAACAGCGCTCAACTACTGATATCTTTGTCAACCAAAACGGTCACGGAGGCTCTGCATTTGCCCAATGCCCATTTAAATGAGCTTTTGAGCTTACACACCTGGAGCAAATAAATGAACGAGCAACATGCTTATAGTAGTGTATATTTGTCTGTCTTCTTAATGTCATGATGATTTGAGTTTTTATAATTTTAAATAAGCCATTGTGCTTTTATGAGCGATCCAGTTTAGAGGACCTTGTATTGTGAATTGCACTTCCATGTACTGTTTCCATGTCTTTTCGAAATAAAGTATTCAATCAATCAATCAAAAAACGGATTAAGCAGCGCTGACGGCCGGGCAACGAGACACGCTCGTCAGCTCCAGCTGAGTGAATGAGAGAGGGGGAGAAGAGAGACAGGGGAGGGCGGGGCTATTAGCCTATGGAACAAGCACACACTGACTGTCTCTCAACCGCCCTCAACTCAGTGGGAGAGATAGGGGAGCGTACCGAAATATCGATATTATTGAAAACTCAACACTAGAATACGCACAGATGTTTAAGGCTTTCATTTTCCCATGAGCCTTAAAAACATGTTTTTGTGAGGGTATTAACTACCCTAGGAGACACAGGGAGAACATGCAAACTCCACACAGAGTAGGCCCTTTCGCCAACCCCACCCAGGGTATGGGCGCTGATGACGCGGAGGAGAAGACACGCCCACAGTGCCCCAGGACCTTCTAGCTTTGAGGCGACAGCGCTACCGAATGCGCCACCATGCCCCTACGTTTAGTCTTTTCTGAAGTTGATTGGATGCACCAGATCAAAGCTCAGCTGTGTCGCACATGCACAAGTATGCACACATACACACATGTATGTGTTTGGATTTATGATCGGATGTCAAGTTCCTCCACAACACATCCAGAAAAATGTCAGTTGGTGCAAGAAAGAGATCCTTACAAACTAATCCTTACATTTCAATTAACGAAGCTAGACCCCATAACAGACACTTTGTTGATGAGTACAGAGCAGCAGAGATGAGAATTTACACCGCTATTATGCTCCTCGGTGCTGGAATGACCCAATCTGGGTCTACATGAATAAAACACTAATCTACACAGGTGGGAGAGGAATTTGCATGTGGTTGGAAGATGTCACAAGGATTACAGTAAAAAATCTGAAAAAAAGATCTGGAATGTGTCCACATAGCTGTCCACTCTGACCTCAATGCAAGCTAGGCCATCTTGGCTTGTGGTCTGGCTCACCGGATAGCAGTCTGTTTGGTCTGAGGAAGAGCCAAAACGCTCCAAATGTCACCCACCTTGGGGGTCATTTATTAAATCAACTATAGGAGCCTCATCCAGTGAGCAGACTCTGTTTTTTCTTCTCCAATTTCATAGGATTACAGTGCCAGCCAGATCCGATCTTGTAGTTTACAGACTGCAGAGTCGCATTGAATAGTGTAACCACAGCCCATGTCTCTCTTTCCATCTATCTCTCCATCTCCCGCTCCTCACATTACTGTAAGTGGGCAATAGGTAACTGCCAGTGGGAGCTCTCAACACATCCACATCAAATGACCATTTAATCACTCCTCTCCCATATCTCCCTCCTTCTCTCTCTCTGCCTCTCCTCCTGTCTCCCATCCTTCATTCCAGACGCCATTTGACCTCTCTGGGGAGCAGAAATCATTTAATAAAGCCTCTCTAACAGAGAGACTGTTAACAGTCATCATGCGGCTGTTAGTTTTCTGCCAGACTGAAGGAAGTCGTCTTCTCCACGATGGAACGACTTGTATTCATGATAGACCAGCATGTAATGTTATTTAGCTGAGCCTCTCATACAGAGTAACTTAAAATAAACACAATTAGCATAAGCTTCAGTTCCTAGATCACTGCTACAACCAACCAGCAAAAAGAGCACAAGAACCAGAGAGACAGTGGACACTCATTACTCCTGAGATCCTAGAGGTCGTGAAAAGGAGACTTTCAAGAATAGGCATTTCCCATCTCATTAAAAGACAAAAATACAAAAGGAGATTGCACTGCCTACTCTCCTTTGAAATAATATCCAAACTAATGAACCATATACAGTGTTTGAGACAGTATCTGTGTATAAAATACTGTAGTTTCTTGAGGTGAGCAATTAGAAGATGGAAGAACACATCATAATTGATTAGTGGTCACGACTCTCTGGACAAATGGAGGAAGGTCAGAATCTATCGTTGCACTTCAAAGGGCAGACACGACACGCAGTGTCACATGTTTGCACGCATGAAAAGACACACACACACACACACACACACACACACACACACACACACACACACACACACACACAGTGTGTTGGTGCCCTTAGGCTAAGAACATGCTGTGTGTGTCTGTGTCATGTCAGAGTTAAAGTTCTATGTACAGACACAGCCATAAGATACTACAATTTCAATACAGAATGTATTTATATAACATCACTTGCTACTAACAGTAACACTAACACTAATAACAGTACTATTAACACTAACAGTACTTCTATAGCCTTTGATATAACCAGTAGACAGCATACATCTGTAGAATAGAAAAGGACTGATTATTAACTGTTAAACCAGCCTGATCTCCAGAGAATACCGTAACATTGCACGGAACGAGTGCACTTCATTCCGTGGATAGTCGCCTCGGAACTCCCAAATTGCGTGCATATGTACGGCGAGTCCCACGGTGGGCGTAACCAGTCGCAACACGGAAAAACCCGGAAGCAGAGCAGTCCGCACAATAAAATTTACGATTCTGTGCCTATGGGTACATAACTCAAACGGCGCTGAGTAGGCACAGGCGAATGTCCCACCGTTCAGGACGGCAACTCGGTCGCCTTAGCTCCCTCGGTGGTCCTTCACGGGGGGACAATTCGCCTGTGACTGCGCGCCTCCGAAATGGTTTTGTCACAAAGGCAGCGCCGTACCATATGCACCCAATTCGGGAGTTCCGAGGCGGCTATCCACGGAATGAAGTGCACTCGTTCCGTGCAATGTTACGGTAATCTCTGGAGATCGGGTTGGTTAAACTAGGGATTTTCCACCATTGCAACACCTTTCTTTACACTTACACAGACGCAGTCGCACACACAGCTCTCATTCGGGTCCCATCCAGATTTGAGCAAACGACAGCAAACACAGAGATGAGTTTGAACACTGAAGTACATCCAAAGGCGACAGGCGATAAGACAGAACTTGACTCCAATTCAACGACAGAGCCTTCTTTCTCCACTTGCCAAACTTTTACTTCTTTGTAATGATATAGTGTTAGCTATACACCACACACTTAAGGTACACACACACATCCTAATTATCAGCTACTTCCAAATGCCACATCGAGACTGCTGCCTTGACTTCACAACGACAGAGGAAGAGGAGGAGGGAGCCACATTAAAGAGCTGCTGGTGAGGGAGGGAAGCTGTCTGAAGTCCTTACAACTATTAGATCACAACTATTATGCTCATACACATTCAGCTCACAACTCTACTGTACCGTTTGAACAATGGCAACGCAACCCTAAACTACACACATCTAGGTTAGATTTAAGCTCCTGTCCAGCTGACAAAGAGAAAAGTGTTCATTTAGAATGACAAGAAAACAACCAGGTTTGTCATGAAGCCAGCCAGTCTCTTTCGGGCGCCATTTTGGAAATGCTTCAGGCAGGAAAGTTCTGACTAAGTAGACAGTACTCATTGCTCTATGAATGGAGAGTTGTCTAAATCTAATGTTCTCACATAATATACATTTCATGTAGAATTTTATACAAAATGGATAATTACAATTTTGTAGTATTGTCACAGAACAACACAGAGTTTAATAACGGCTTGGCTTCCCTGTGCAATTGAAAAAGCTAACAGTTAACTAAATTAATGATCAATTATCTGACTAACTGGCTTGAATCCACCTAAATAGCCTACGTATATAAATAGGGAACGTTTTCCTCTCAAACAAACATGCATGCTAGTCCACTAGCCTTCTCTCACTTGGACGTAACATTGTTATTGGTGTTATAATGTTGGAATGAACATCCCATTGGATCATCTGGATACATTCGCTAGATTTCATGCGATGCTGATGAAAGCTGCCAGTAGCAGACAGAATAAAATAGTATGAATGGCCAGTCTAAAAACAACATGAACGCATGAACTCTAGCGTCTCTATTCTGGGAATGTCAAATCAGGCAAACATTTGGTGAAAATAGGAAAACATTTGGTGACATCCAAGCTCAAAACGTGACGCAACGTGACGCATGTGAATTTGTAGATTGGCTATTTTTGCATTTTCTCGTACAACAAAGTATATAGGGTTTAAGTGGTTACGTTTCTATATAACACGTCGGTCACCTAACATCTGTACTACCAGAATAAGTACCATCACCACCTGGGTTCTTTTGTGTTCAGTATCTTAGTTTTCAAGTCAGTCCAAGAGCACATATTAGTAGTAAAAAGGCTGATATTCCCTCGGCTGCTTACAAATCATGTTTCTGAGGAAAGTAGGAAGACGTTAAATCCAACAAACACAGTACAGGGACTTAAACAGGCTTTCACAGTGCAGACCATGAAATCTCCAACACAACATTGTCAGATGGCTGGCACACTCACGTGCACACAAGTGAGTGTGCATGGATGCGCACATGTGTAGTCCATAGGCATATGCACACATTATATACACACAAACGTACACAGCAACACATCCGTGCACACACGCAGACACACATAGTCACATACAGTATTGACATACAAAATACACACACACACACAGAGCCTCAAGTGAAGTTCTGCATTTTGTTCACGGCGCAAAGAGGCTCATGGAGATCCAACAGGGTTTCAAAGCCTATGGAGAGAGGATTTAAACACAGTCTGAATGAACACTACTAGTCAACACTTCACTGACTGAACATACTAGAAACACCAACACTACACTCAACACTACTAGTCAACATCCACACTTCTCTATCTGTTTGAAAATCTTCGCCTATAATGATTGGGACACATCATCATCTGCACATTGCAGATATGATGTTGTCAAAAAGGTCAAATAATGGCCGCTACACACCGTTCTGATTTATCCAGGGGAGGGTTGGGGTCGATCATTGTCGATATAATGTCATGTTTTCTATACATTTCCACCGTTGCATCAACTCAACAGTGTATCTTCCATGTTCTCACACCAACATAGTGTGTTTCTGGACACGCTGTCCATGATGACATCAGTGGTAAATCCCTCTAACTATGAGAGGAGCATTCTTTGGTGTCAGTCAGGCGAGAGGCCAGATACACGGACTGCAAAGCCTGGCCTGGCCTTCAGATGCTTAACCCATTAAGACCTGAGGCCGTTTCTACAAACGCCTTCTAAAATCAGTAGTTCTCAAACTTTTTCGTGCCAAGGACCCTTTCAAGATTTTTCAAAAATAGCAGATGTACAAGCTCACATCGCGGCGCGAAGTGACGTGCTGTGAGCTTGTATATTGTTGAATAGCCAACGCTAAAATGACACAGACGCTTTCCCGGTTTCGATTGGTTTAAGACCTGAGGCCGATTCTACAAATGCCTTCTAGACCAGAAGTTCTCGTATTTTAAAAACATTTCAAAAATAGCAGATGTACAAGCTTATCTGCTATTTTGGAATAGCCAACACTTAAAAGTCTAAAATGACATAGATGCTTTCCCGTTTTTAATGGGTTAACCCATTAAAACCGGGAAAGCATCTGCCATTTTAGATTTTAGCGTTGGCTTTTCAAAAATGGCAGATATACAAGCTCACTTCATGCCGCGCTGCAAGCTTGTGCATCTGCTATTTTTGAAAAAAAATTAAGTGATTTTAAGCATTTGTAGAATCGGCCTCAGGTCTTATTGGGTTAAAGGGATTGTAGGCGATTCAGAGATAAACAAAGAAAAAAAATCCAGCAGTTCGTTTCCCCGACCACCAGGGGGTGACGCACGGAGGACTTCCATAGAGTAAGGAGTCTTCTAAACGGGCCATGCCGAATATAGGTTACTTTATTCGGATACAATTCGCGGAACTGCCCGCCCCTGCCGGTTCTCTGAAACACGAGTTGCCAGGTTCTGGAAAGAAACAAGCATTCAGTGTTAAATCGTTCGCCATTAACGGCAGGCTCGCAGGAATTTTCAGCGCATGTTTGACTATCATGAGACTCTACAATGAATCGTAGTAGAGAAAAAAATAACATTGCGTCGGTTATAATAGACGAACTTCACTAACCCTCGCGCTCCCATTATAACAACGGAGGGTGTTTAAAAAATGACGACAGGGGAATATATGGAAAAAAAGAACGCCACTTTTTACGTCGCTAGGTGAGTAACGAGACATGAAAGATAACACTTAATTTGTCCGGAATTCTCCTTTAAAAGATGAAATATGGAGATACAAGGTTTCTGCCTGACAACGACGATATGCACTCTAGATAGCGTAAGGTAGGATAGTGTACCAGCTGCCAAGTGTCAGACTGAGCCATGACATCAGTGGGGAACTCCTCAGACTGTGGCAGAGACATTCCTCAGTGACAGCTGGGCAGGAGGCCAACTGCATTTCCAGTCTGCCTCACATATTACACACATAAACATTACTTACACACACACACACACACACACACACACACACACACACACACACACACACACACACACACACACACACACACACACACACACACACACACACACACACACACACACACACACACACACACACACACACACACACACAGAGGCTGGCTAAAAGGTTGGCTGACTGACTGGATGGATGGAAGAAAGTATGGATGGAAGAAAGAATGGCTAAGTGACTGACTGGCTGGCTGTGACTGACTATTGGGCATCGCTGAAGGACTAGCCATCCGGTTGGCTGGTTGACTGGATGGATGTTTGTCTGCATGCAAGTGAGACTGCCTGACAAATAATATGATTTCTTTAGTGACAGACCAGAGTTTGCAAACTAACAACTCTTTAATGTACGAGTGACCAGCTGGTTGACTTGACTCGCTCACTGAATGACTGACTGAGTGGCTGACCACAGCAGCATTTACTCCTTCATTCATCCAACCTTTATTCTGCTCCCTCCTTCCCTCATTCACTCGGGTCAAGAACTCCTGCAGAACACGATGCCCCGATTTCACACTGACTGCATAACCTCAAACACCAGTACCTTTAAATCACACACACACACTTTACCCATAAAACACACACTAACACACACTGTACCCATCACACACAAGCACGTGCGTGCACAGCCGCACACACACACACAGCACCAATAAAAAGGTACCTGGAATCAGAGCATTAGCAGACCTGTACCTGCCAAGAACACAAAACCGCAAAATTCAATTGCAACTATCCTAGCTGAAAAACAATCGAAGCAAATCAGACTAACTAAGGAACACTTTGAGGGAAGCAAACAAAACAGGAATAGCTAATAAAATAAAATGAATGAATACAAGTTTTGTTTTTTTAATGACTCACCGGTGCGTTCAATATAGTCAACACATTTCTCGATGAAGAGGGGAATAGGTCGTTCGTGGGTCACCAGGTTCTGCAGGGGGACCCCAAAATAGTTACTCTCCCAGTTCCTCCTGGTGGGAGGGTACAGAGGCTTGGGGGGTTTGCCTGATTTTGGCTGGGGGGGGGGGAGAGAGAGAGAGAGAGAGAGAGAGAGAGAGAGAGAGAGAGAGAGAGAGAGAGAGAGAGAGACAGAGAGAGAGACAGAGACAGAGACAGAGACAGAGACAGAGACAGAGACAGAGACAGAGAGACAGAGAGACAGAGAGACAGAGAGACACAAAGAGAGAGAGAGAGAGAGAGAGAGAGAGAGAGAGAGAGAGAGAGAGAGAGAGAGAGAGAGAGAGAGAGAGAGAGAGAGAGAGGACATGCAGGAGGGTATATAAGGTAGAAAGCAGAAAAGCAGGAAAAAAGTGTCAGACAACAGAAAAACAGACAGAGAACAAAGAAAAGTAATAAAGACAGCAAATTGAACAGGGGATAGATAAAGGGAGAGCCAGTGGGATGAAGAGAGAAAGAGTGAGAGAGAGGGAGGTGGAGAGAAGAAACAAGAGAACACAGGCAACGTTATTCAAAGTGAAGCAAGCAAACAAGGTGGCTGCTTTGATTTTCCCACAGTTCTCAGTTCTTCAAAGTATCTGTGGAGCCCACAGCGGTTTGGGCTCTCTAATTGGCCAAGACACAGGATAAATAATTTCCATTTTGTAGCAAAGCTTCTCTCTGCACTTCGTTCCTTCCATTATCAAAGACGGTTTTTAAATGTTACAACAATGCCCATATTCATGGCAGCTCTGTGGCTCCAGGGGCTGTTTTTGCACAGATTTGCACACTAGCTCTATCTGATTTGTGCCACTCTGCGTGTATGTGCATGAGTGTATGTGTGTGTTCAAGATTCTTCACGGTAGCTTCTAAGCTGGGTGTTGAGGAAGAAAACTCTCATGACATGCATGCACAAACATACACACACCAAACACATGTAAGTTGTGTTGTCTTTGTTCCTCGCCATTTTCAACACACAGTCATTGTATGTGTGTGCGCGCGCGTGCGTGTGTGTGACAGCAAATCTTAATCATTTTGATCCTGTGACCAATCAGCATAATTCAATTAAATTAATTTGGTCTAGACAAGGGTCCCAGGCTTGTTTAAAAGAATGAACTCCCCCCCACACGCACACACACACAAATATCTATGTCTATGTCAAATGCTATTTGTTGCAAAAAACTCTTTATTACTGTGCATCTACTTTCTAATGTGTATTTATATCCAATCCTATGTGAAATGTTGCTTATTAAAAGCACAACACATAATTTAATTGATGACCTGACCATTAAAACATTATAAAACAACTTTATTTTGTATTTTTAAGTATGTATATTCTTTGTTTCCTGTCATGTACTTTGTGTGTTTGTGAAAACCGCCGAATAGATAAACCTGACCTAATTTGAAGTGAATCTAATTTGCAAGACAGGCAGGCTGAAGCTCTGGTCCAGGGTTTCTACTAAGCATTCTTTTGGCCGGCCAAATACTATATATACACCGGCCACAGTGTAATACACATCATGTTTGTGTTTGCAGATATTTTAGTACGCAGCACCCAACTGATCGCTAAACATTGTTTCTGAGCACTTCTTTCCACCACTTTATAATAGATGCACTGCACTGTTCCTGCCTTTATCCTATATTATATTTTCATAAAGTATAAAGTAAGTATTTTTGTCTGTGTTTATCGCAGACAAAATCGTTTATTGTGCTATTAGCACAAAAATACAAATAGAGTTGTTTATTATGTTTTAATGGTCAGGTCATCAATTCAAGTGTTTTAATAAGCATTATTTCACAGAGGATTGGATATAAATACTATTTAGAAACTAGATGTACAGTAACAAAGAGTGTTTTGTAACAAACAGCAGTTTGTCACAAATAGCACAATATGAATAGTGAACCCCACTTCTCATTAGTTTATTCATGAAGTTATTATCCCTAACCCTATCCTGTTGCTGTCATCAGTTAGTGTGTATGTAAAGCCATGTGACAGAGTGACTCACCTTCTTAGGTTCCTTTGGCGTCTTCTTCTTCTTCTTCATCTTCTTGTCGTCCTGCTCGGGGTCAGAGGTTATGGCAGGGTTGTCTATCCCTCCCTTCCAGGGATCTGCCGGGGACAGCAAGGGGTCCTCCTCACTGCCACGGTGGGCCCTCCCCTTCTTCTTCTTATTCTGGGTGGCGGGTCCCGTCTCCTCACCATCGCTGTCCGAGTGGAAGCGTCTCTGGTAGGCCTTGGTCTTCATGAACAGGATCTTGGAGCGGTGTTTGTATTTCGACGGCCGCCGCCCGGCCTGCATCCTTCGCTCGTAACCGTTTTCCTCCTCTCCACCTCCCAGAGTTCCTCCTCCTCCGTGGAGCGCGTGCCGTCCACCGAAGGAGTTCCTCATCTTGACGATGCGGCTGTGTGCGTCGTCGGGCACGGCGTAGATGTCATCCGTGTAGCCTGTGGATTTCAGCAGCGTGTCCACAGGGTCGGCATAGTTGTCTGATCCCTCCACATCATCGACGGAATGAGTCAGGGTTCCCCGCGGTGCCCTGCGGTTGCTCCTCATTCCAGCCTCGATGGTCTTCAGCAGGTTGGGGTCCAGCTTCTTCACGTTGGGCTTGGGCAGCACCGGTTTGGGTCGTACGGGCGGAGGCACTTTGTGGTTGCGCTCGTGTTCACCTACAGGCGTGCTATGCACTGGGTACTCGTTCCCTTCCAGGTCAATCCGGTATGACTTGGCGCGTTCACTCGGAGTTGGCAGCAACTGTACGTCATCTCCAATGGGGCTGTAGGGGGGTGGAGCCTCCGTGTCGTCCTCGGAGTCAGGGTAATAGGTGTAAGCCGGGGAGTGGCTGCCACCATGTGGAGAGGTGGGAAACACATCCTCTCCGGCACCCCCTAAGGTGGCACAACTGTTGGGGCTGTCGAACATGAAGGCGCTCTCAATGCTAGCCTTCTTCTCCAGCACCTCGTTGAAGAAGGGCGTGAAGACCTCTGTTTGCCGGTGGTATTGCGACAGTGAGTACAGCGCTGTGAACTTGGCAGCGATCTCTGTGGCGATGTGCTCACCCTCTGTCATCAGCTCCTTGATTGCATCATTCTCGAAGAAGTCCGCCTGGCTGTCTGTGATTGCCACCATTTGGACGGGTATCACATCTTGTACCTCAGCGAGAAATGCCCTCAATGTTGCCATGGACGCCTTGCGCTTAGCTGAATAAACGAGGATGTACCCATGGACCAGCTCATCTTTGCGTATGCCGATGGAGGTGTGGTAGGAGAGTACAGTGACCTGGATCCTCCGCCGGCTGTCACCAATGATCTTGTCCAGAATGAGCGTGTTGCTCTGGCCAGGCTGACCCGCACTGCAGCAGTGTGAGTCCAGGAATGGTGAGAGGATAAGGTCGACGCTGAAGGGGTCCCAACACATGGCACACATCACTATCCTGAGGTCAGTCTCTGACATGTCCTTGATAGAGGGCAACGGACTCATCACATCAAAGTTGTGCTTCAGGCCCTCCAGGACAGCACGCAGGGCCTGCTTGACCTGGAACTCATTGAACTTCCGCGGGAAAGCGGCTGAGGGTATGTCAACAAAGGTGCACTGCAGCTTGTTGGCCAACTGCTGGCCCTGGTGCCTCAGAATGGGCATGTTCTTACACACACTGTCCCTCTGATTGGCTAGTATTAGGATGAAGGGCAGTGGCTGAGCGAACCGATCTCTCCTGTGCTGTGATATCTCAGCTCTGATCCGACCTATGCAGTCGCCAATGCAGTTAAGTGATTCAATTGAGTTGAACACGCAGAAGCAGCCATGTGGCTTGAAAGTTGAGACCCATGTGTGGCTGAAGAGCAGTGTGGAGTTAACATCCACCGGCAGAAGCTCCAGCTCATAGATTTTCCCATCCAGGGTGTACTCGTCATCTGTGGACTGAGCACGGATCTCGTTGGCCAGCTCCTGCGCAAGCCCCTCCCTCCCCAGCAGACAGAGATTGATCTTATCGATGTTGGCACTGTTGTAATAGAGGTTGGAGCGGCCATGGTCTAGCTGAACTAGTCTGTTGGCCAGAACCTGCTCCACTTTCAGATCCACGCAGCTCTGACCACTCAGGCACGTCTCCTTTGTGGGGTGATAGACAAAGCCGATGTGTTTGAGGAGGAGTGACTCCCGGTCAGGAGCAAGTTTCTGCAGTGCCCTGTATCTGGGTTCCTCGTTCAGTACACAGTGGATCTCACTCATCTTGTCACAGCTTGGTGTAGCGTTCAGATCCAGGTCATAGAACAGCTCTGCGTGCTCGAAAAGCATTTCCTGAAACTCCTCCTTGGCTCTTTCGACTATTTCATGTTGGTGCCTGCTGTAAACGTCTCTCCTATCAGATTCTGTGATATACTTGTAGGCCTCGTCCTCCATAACGAAGCACATGACCTCCTCCCATGGCTGTCCGGGACTGATGAAGTGAACCCTTTCCAGCGTCTTCTTGAACCTGTCCTTCATCTCCACCCTCCGCTTCTCAGACAGCAGGTGCTGGACGTGGTTCTGGTAGATTCGCTCACCATCAGGAGTGTTCAAGAGGTCAAAGGGCACGCGCCGGTCACTATTGTTGATGTGGTCCGTCTCGTCCCACGGTGTGTTCTCCAGAATCACGAACCAGTACTGGAAGTCAGGCCGGTTGCGGATGAGTTCCTGTGCCTCAGGCCAGGTCAGGTGCTCAATCTCGTCCAGGTTGTTTAGGAGGTTGTTGAGGGTCTTGGGCAGTGTGGTCAGGTACTCCTCCCTCCTTCTCTTGATGTGCTCCTGCTTCAGCTGAGTGATGTGCTTGGTGTAAGTGTTGCGGGCCTTCCGGGAGCCCTCCAGCGAGATGAACTCCACAAAGTCTGGGTGGCCCTTCAACGAGTTTACCACCTTGTTCCACGTAGTGTGGTAGTCCCTCACCGTTTGCACTACCAGCTTCTCATACTTGTCCGTCACAGCAGCCACCTGCTGCCGGTGGGTCTTGTAGGCATCCAGAAAAGCGATGGTTTTGGGCTTCCCACGCGTCTTGTCAAGTTGCTGGAGCAGTGCGTTGAAGCAAAGCTCCACATTGATACTGTAACGTGACGCTGTCTCTATGACCAGGAGGTTCTTCTTGCTGGCAGCAAATGACTGTAAGTCCCTCAGGTGCTGGTCGACGCCCTCGTCGCACTTGGTGGCGGCGACCACAATGGGCTTCTTGGACTTGGCCATTTGAGAATACAGGCTGCTCACAAACTTCATCTGGTCGTCAAACTTCCTGTTGCAGCCCTTACTGACATCGATGCACAGTAAAAAGCCATCAATGTTTAGCTTCCCGTCGGGCATCTGCTTCTGGTCGAAGTCCTGCTCCAGGCCAAGTTGGTCAGTGCAGATGTACATCAGCTTCTCCGCCGATTGTAGTTTAGAGGCCGCAGCACGTTTGGTGTATGGCTGCAAGTTGGTACTCCGATGTGGAAGGAACGTTTGGTCATCAATAAACTCTGTCTGCTCGATGATCTGAATCCGGCAATCCAATCCATCGTCGCCCCGGTGGAGCACTTCCCCCCAATACAGGAAATGATCATTGTTGACCACGCGGCCCCCAAAGTCTATGGTGCTCAGCACCGAGGTGTGCTCCTGGTAGTAGCTGTCCGCGTCAGGGCGCAAATATCTGTTGCACAGGCAGGACTTGCCCACACCACAGTTCCCCTTCTCCTTCTCCGTCCCCGAGAGGCCAACCACGCTGACTGCAAACGTTGGGGGGCGAGCATCCTTGTTCTTGGCCATTATATCGCCCCGCTCATTGCTACTTGGTCAACCCCAGGAGAAAAGTTAAAGAGATCATTCCAGTTCCATTGGTCAGTGTGGCTGCTGCAGGGTCAGGTGCATCATGGCTCTTCCCTTTTGTAATGGTGAATCCTTCTCCTTTCAGCTTTTATTTACTTTTTTTTCTCTATCCTGGGTCTTCTTCAAGCTGGGATAGGGCAGCTGGGTAACTTCTCTTATCACCTGCCTGCAAGAGAAAATAAATCTGAATTAGGAAAACTTAAAAGAGGAGAACAAATCGTAACCTGTTATAAATATATATCGTATCCTATATATAAAAATTGGGTAATGGGAGACCGGCCGGCAGGCGGGCGAGCAGACCACGTCGTCACGCTCAAGTCACTATGACTCAGCCATAACCATATAAGGAGTTCCCAATGCAGCTACGCCCAAATATGGCGTGTATGTAGTCTAAACTCAATGTGTCGTTATAGCATCAGCTCCATATATGGGCACAAAATGGGGAATGCCCAAATATGGGTATACTTAAAACTTATATAAGTGCAAGAGAGCAGTATAGGATGGGCCTATACTGATGACATCAGGGATCTCCATATAGGGCCATAAAAGGGACAAGGACTGACAGATACAGAGATTTTCCAGATCCGCCCGGATCGACGGTGCAAGAACTCTAGATGGAACCTAGTAATATATAAATATTACATAAATATAGAAAAAAATGTCTGTATTTTTTATTTATATATATATATATATATATATATATATATATATATATATATATATATATATCTCAACAAAATATGTTTTTATTAAACTACTGTACATGGGAGCAAAAAAAACAATTCTAAGTCAAATGGGTTTTTGACAGGACCAGGACCAAAATCAAAGTATGACAGTAAAACTTATGTAAGTGCAAGAGAGCAGTAATTCAATCAAGGACCTGGCTCTGCAGTGTCATTTTTCCCCTGGCGGAGAAAAAGAAGTGCTTTCAACCAATTTGTGCCGAGGCAGGATAAAAATGGCATGCAACTCCGGCCCTTTGACAGTCACTGACCTAGAAATGATTTGCTTCACTGTGTGAGAATGAAACAGAGAAAATAAAACAGTTCATAGTTTTGTCTTTTATCAACGCCGTTGGCATAAGTGTGACACCAAGGTAGCTCTGGTTCACTGAAAGCAGCTCAGATGAATGTTAATAACTCCTGGTGAATTGTGGCCCTTGTTTTTATATTGAAGAATGATGGCAAAAGGCCAACGATTGTGCCTGAATGAGTTGGAACAGCTAGTTTCAGCAAGATAACATTATTGTTATCAGGCGTCATGCCTGCCCTGATATATACACTTAGTTGCTTAGATCTCCAAGCTCACAATGCGTTGCAGATCCGCTATTATCAGTGCAGGACACCTGCATGCAAGGTATAAATCACTCTTCAGGTCTGAGAGCTGCCGCTGAGAATGCTATTTGTTTCCAGAGATAGAGCATCAGTGGGTTTTCTCCGGCTTTTATAAGGGCTTAGGTGATAATGTCACCAGTGTTGTAGTTTTGGCACAGGGATAAGGACCTTGAAGACTTTCTAAAGTGCACACAAAAGCCTTTAGGAACTACCTGAAAGCTGCTGCAACTGATTCACAAGCAAGGAAAGAGCAGGCAGTAGAACTCATTAAATGTATCTTCGCTAGGAAATTATGCAAAACTCACTTTGACTGAAGTGATTGCAATCGGGTGCGTCAACATGGAGATAAGGGAATGGGGTACAAAGAAAGCTTAGCCTGTTTGATAACAGCTGAAATGATCAGCTATTTTGCCTAATATTAAAACCACAAGTCTGATCACAAATCACAACTGAAGATTATGATTATTAGTCTTAATGACTTGAGGAACACAAAACATAAATGTATCTTAATTTAGTTATGTAGCACTGCTTTGCAGTACTGCACACATTATTGGTCTATTTTCAACAGGAAATGTTTCCCCGATGGATCAGTACCTGGTAGGGTTACAGGTCTCATGACATGACATGATGTCACAGAGCAAACACACCAACAGGTCAGTCAAGTTTATGGGCCTAACCTAACCACCAACTACTACAATGGCTATGGAGTTCTTGCAATCGCCACACCTGAGCAAAATAGACAGGGTGTATCGTTACCATGATATGCTTACAGACAGTAGACGAGTAGAGTAATCAAAGTAGTGAGTAGTATGCATATGGACAAGACCTATACAGTATTTATACACACAGTGTGAGGCAGCAGAACTGAGTGGCTTGCAGTTTGCACACATCAGATTGTCAGTGAACCAAACATGAGCATGTCATTTGTCATTTGTATTTCTCTCTCAGCCTGTCATGACTGGAAATAAGAGAGGGGGGGGGGACTTGCATCACAAGGCTGTGAACGCTTTGATAAAACCAAGCAAAATGCGCATTCTAAAGTCAGTTAAGGGAAAATACACCCAAAAGCCACAGTGAAAGCAACTACCGCTACAATACCAAGCCTGAAGTTAACCAAACGCTATAGGCTATATCTGTCCATCAACCAGGCTGTATCTGTCCATCACCCACTTTGGCAGCCAACCAACAATAATTTAGAAGCCTTATTCAATTCTATAAATCTGGTAAACTAATGAAAGCAGCTGATGATATTTAGCATTTAACAAGTACTGCCTGTAGACATCAAAAGTGTATTGTTTATTGTCAATATATTGTCCTGCAAGTATACTTTGGTGGACCGTCTGTCTAGAAATAGGCTATAATAGACACTACAGTGAACTAAGCCTCAGCATTAATAGGATATATTATGAAGTTCTTTCTGTCAAATGGATAGGGGTCAATAGCATGTGCTCTTTAAGTCAATGCTAATATTGGTTTGTTGTTGGTGATGTAGAAACTGAAGATAATAAAGTCAGTTACTCCTAACTAGCGAATGGTTGCTTGTAATGTTGGAGATCAAGTGACTGATGCTTATTCTACCATTATATTTACTAATACTAGTAGTAACCAATAGCAAATCACAGTAAATAAGCGAGTCACATAGCTATAGTTTTCAAATATTAAATGTACAATTTCCCCATCCTAAACCATAGGATGAAGTCTAGACAGTGTTGTTTGGGGAAGTGGTCTTCTTAGGTCCTAGACCTCGACCACTTCCTCAATGACCCTACTGTACACAGCCAAGACCTCACCTAATTCTAGATCACATTACTATGACACCAGTAGCTAAAAGCAGCATTGTGATCAGGATTAAGGTATCATTTGGCAAGTTGGGTATAGGCTTTTACAAAGGATTGGATGCTAGGAAACACTCATACACAGTGTGGAAACACTACTCAGAATGGCAACCCTGCACAGTAAAATCCTTAATGTTGATTTAACTCTGTGATGTGTGTATAAATGGAAACAAAAAAAAATGGACACCTATTTGTACACTTTAATTTAAAACTGAGTACTGTGTACAGTCACCTTACTTGGGAAATAACACTGCAATAGTGCAATTAGAGTGTAACAAAATGTGGTTAAATGTGAGTTATTACAGAGAAAGGGGAGACTATTTTTCCTTTCTATTCTCAGAGGCTTTTCTGTGTTTGTAAACAAAGCTCTGAAGATCTCAACAGGTTTGTCAACCTACCCTGTAACTAGTCACTCAATGTCAGGTGCATGATGCCCTAGTTGGCAACATTACATACACCTTTGTCAAACAGTGTAGTCTATCTTGTTGAGGGGGGGGGGGTCAAAAACATAGTTTCTTCCGTTTCATGTTAAACTGCTCATCAGTGGATTCCTGGTGCAATTAAACTAAGATGTGCTGGCACAAACATGTAATTTTGTTCAGAACAGATGTGAGATACACAAAAAAAACGATGCTCCTTAAACTTACAAGAATTCTTGAAAATGCTCAAACATTCACATAAAGCTTGGTCCAGACAAGATGACTTAATCATTATGAATGTATTCATAATGCAACAACTGTCTAACTGGAAATTGACTGAATTAACTGTTAAAGGTTATTTACTGTAGCTGACACCCATGTCCCAATAAACTTAAAACGTACAAAAAGTACAGCCATAGAACAGTGTGCTCAGACAACATGTTGTCCTCATCACTACAGCATCACAATAAGGAAGGACACAGGGAGCGCTAACAGATGACACAGTCGGCTATACAAAGGTTTTTTTTTCTTTTTTCTTAATCAATAAAGATAAATTACAGAGGTGAGTACTAGTCAAAACAAGGACTGTCAATCAGTATATCAAGTAGACAATAAACTGTACTACAAAGTGCAAAAGTAATGGAAAAGGTTAAGCTGACTGAGACACGTTTTGACTACACAATCTAAGATAAAAACATCATTCAAGAACCATTTCACATGCCAACTGGAACTTCCAAACATTGTCTGGCAAGGTGCTGGGCAAGTAACAATGTAGATATGGTACAGCTCTATTTCCTTTAGTTTATCATGTTATATTGATTGTACTGAAATTCAGCCCCTATGTATATTAGCCCACCCAGACAACTACTACTGATACATTTATGGGAAAATTGGCCTAACAATACCTCAAAATGATGTAGCACATTATCATAGTGTTACCTTAAAGGGATACTTCACTTTCACATAAAATAAACATTAAAAAAAAATATATAAAAAAAATGAAAGAAGTTATGGCAAAATAAAGGCCCCCTCACACATTAGTAGGACACTCTAATGCATGAGGGGGCCATGAATTTTCCATTACTTTTTTCATTTATTTTTAATATATTTTTTAAATGTTTCCCCGACCCGAAAGTGAAGTATCCCTTTAACCTACTGAAAGTGAAGCATTGGCTTTTCAAAAATAGCAGATATACAAGCTCACTTCATGCCGTGCTGCGAGCTTGTACATCTGCTATTTTTGTTTGAAAAATCTTGAAAGTGTGAGAACTACCGATTTAGAAGGCATTTGTAGAATCGGCCTATCAGGTCTTAATGGGTGGAGAAGTTTCTCAAAGGGATTTGTTTACGCTGGTAGTGTGAAAGATGCAGTTTAAGGTTATTTACTATGGACAGGACAAGGGCTCTATGAATGTTTCAAAAAGTGCTTGTGGGGTGAGCAGGTAGATAGTGCGTTGACATCATTTCAGCATCCCTGGTTTGTGTCATATGTCTTACCCTATTCTTCCTGTCTGTCTAACTCCCCTATTTAAAATCACATAATGGAAAAGGTTAACTCAACATGACTATGCCATTAGACAGTTTTGAAGACGGGTCACCACTGTTATCAGAACAAGGCTGATGTCAGTAGCCTAAAGACAAAGTCCAATACAAATCGTGACACACGTGTCACATTTTGAAGCAGGGTGAGCTGAGGTAAAAACCTGTCAATATCAATACATCCAGTCTTGGTCTGAAAGCTAGATTCGACCTCCAACCAAACAATGTTAATTATAGTCATGAACATTATTTATGCCCGTTCACACCCCAGATTTATGGTGTAATGTTATGTGTCTTTCTTCATGGCTAATATATCTTGACCCATGGTGTTAAAGACACCAGCGACAGCTATCCCAAACTGGTTTGACCAAGCACAACGAACCCCTTCTACTCTCTACTCTCATCTTATTATTAAAAACATAAGTGAAATGTGTTTTGAACTGCTAAACAATAACATATGTGATACTTTAACGTTAATGTGTAAGGGGAAAGGCCATTTGGACAAATTATAATTTAGTTAATGTTGGAAACCTTTGGCAAAAGGATGGCAGTTATAACACAAATAATATTCCAAAAAGAAACTAGGCTCATTGAAATGACACTATTCAAAGGGAAAGGGGATTGAAATGACATTATTCAAAGGGAAAAGGGATCGAAATGGCATTATTCAAAGGGAAAAGGGATTGAAATGACATTATTCAAAGGGAAAAGGGACTGAAATTGTATTATTCAAAGGGAAAGGGGATTGAAATGGCATTATTTAAAAGGAAAGGAAGGGATTAAAATGACATTATTCAAAGGGAAAAGGAATTGAAATTTCATTATTCAAAGGGAAATGGATTGAAATGACATAATTCATAGGGAAAGGGGAGTTGAAATGACATTATTCAAAGGGAAAAGGAATTGAAATGACTATTCAAAGGGAAAATTGATTGAAATGACATAATTGAAAAGGAAAAGGGATTGAAATGACATTATTCATAGATAAAGGGGATCTGAAATGGCATTATTCAAAATGAAAAGGAAGGGATTGAAATGATATTATTCAAAAGGAAAAGGAAGTGATTGAAATGGCATTATTCAAAGGGAAAAGGGATTGAAATGACATTATTCAAGGGAAAAGGGATTGAAATGACATTATTCAAAGGGGAAATGGATTGAAATGACATTATTCAAAAGGAAAAGGGATTGAAATGACATAATTCAAAGGGAAAGGGAGACTCCAGGAGGGGACATAATAATGGGAGTTTTTGGCAGCAAAGGGCACTTATAACTGAGCTAACGTTAACGGCGTTGGTTAAACCTGCGTCAATGCACCATGTTACAGTCATGGCAAAGACGTCATTTCTCATGGCAGTTTACAAATTTTGATTATTTCATAATTTCTCCTGGAGAGGGAGTAGAGACCCAGACCGACCTACGGCTCTCATTACTCGGCCAAAAAAAGCGTTCACGCACAGCGATTAGCCGTTAGCACCGGGCTAGCCCATATAGCATGCCAAGAGGAGAGCAGTGTTGCCAGGTTTTGAGAGTGAAACCTCAACTGAAAACAAGCCCAAAAGAAACGAGTCCTTCGCCCTTTAAACATATTACATCAGCTATTGACAAAACAATCTTGGAAGAACATTTGAAAACATGTTATGGGGGGTATATTGTAACGTAACGTTACATTGGTGTCAGAAGTGGGATCGTTAAACTATTTTCAGATGGGGTCCGCAGACAAATACATATTAATTTGGGGGTCCTTGACTTGAAAATGTTTGAGAAACACTGGTTTAAATTACATTAAGAAACAAGCCCAAATAAGCAACTATACTTTAGAAACAAGACCCAAAAAACCGCAACCACCAATATTTGACAAGCAACTTTACACTTTAAAATAAGCCCAACGTGGCTTATAATAAGCGGACATGGCAACACTGAAGGAGAGCTAGCAGTATCTTTACAGAACAATGCCTTTTATATGCAGTGAAAAACAAACCCGGCCTCATAAAGAGTTATAACACGTTATGCATCTGTCTTTTCAAGGATGCGGTACGTTGATGACCCAACGGGCTGGGTTACTTTGGCAAAGGCACATTTTTACCCAGTGTTGAGCTAATGTAAAAAAAAAAAAAAAAAGTCGATGCAGTCCCATTCAGTTGTTACACCGAGATCTGACACCCCCCGAATTGTGTGACTCAAGAGTTATGTTTGCTGTGAAATGTTTCGAATTTGTTGTTATAAAAAAGGTACAGCCAGGTGTCAAATTATCTTATGAGTTTTTATGGGAAATAGCTGTTGTTTCGAGCTCATCATGTTACGAAAGCCTTAAAAAGGTCCGTTTTTATTAGTGCTATTTGATGTTTTCTAACTCGCCAGTTGTGCGCAGAGATGAGATTTGTTTCGACATTTCTCATAGGATGGCGATAAAAAGTAATTAAGCCCAATCAAGTGTCACCCTTTCCCTTACAGAATGCATGTTGCTATTGCTACGATAAAAAAAAGTTACACTTAAATGTAGCCTAGGATCAAGACTATAATAGATCATTTGATAGTCTGACTTTTACTTTCATATCGTAGATATAAAAATGTCAAAATCGATCAAATACATCAATGATAGTCTTGATCCAAGGCTAACTTAAATGTAATAATAACAATGTAGAGCCAGGACATGAACCTCTGAAGTCACAGAATTCGGACCAGTCACCAATTTCGCCGTAACGCGACTCCAAATGCATTCCCCTACAACCCACCTAACATGGTCGCTCCCAGCTCCAGATACCACGGAGAAAAGAAGGCATTCCCAACCAAATTGTTTCTATTACAATCCACCCCGTGCGATCACACGTCTCCACAGGTAGTCCGAGGCAATATGAAGGTAAAGCGTAGCCTTTCGGTAGTCCAAAAGACGGATCCCTTCCCTATATTTCGTCTTATTAGTGGTATGCGTTTGTAACCCGAATCCTGCTGCTGATTCTTGCTGCTCCCTCCCCTCGCATCCCAGCCAGGCAGTAATGGCGACTGATAGGCTACACCTCTCTCTCCCCCCTCCCTCTCTCGCCCTCTCTCCCTTTCTCCCCCCCTCTCTCTCTCTCTCTCTCTCTCTCTCTCTCTCCTGCAACTTTTCCACCAGGGGCTCGAGGGCACACAGCAGTGTGATGTAATTATGTCAGAGATCTTTTTTTTTTTTTTTTACAGAAATGTGTCATTATGCAGTGGTGGAAAGTAACTAAGTACATTTACTTAAGTACTTAATACTTAATACTTAGTACTTCATTACAAAAGTTACTTTTACTTTACTGGAGTATTTCCAATTTGTTTTACTTTTACTTTTACTCACATCTCAGTAGTCAAATATTGTACTTTTACTCCACTACAATAATTAGAAAACTTTAGTTACTAGTTACTTTGTAGATTTGGGTTATTATTACAAAACATACATTAACCACTTCAGCCCTATATACATTTCGGCCATTTGAAAATAACCGATCTACAAGTTCACAATGCATTGTGAGCTTGTAGATCTGCTATTTTCAAAAGATTTGTATACATTTTATATGACAACTTTCTGCATAATGAGTACTTTCTACTTTTGGTACTTTAAGTACATTTCGATACCAATACTTTTGTACTTTTACTCCGGACAGTATTTCTACATTGCAGTATTTATACTTTTACTTAAGTAAAAAAATTGAGTACTTTTTCCACCACTGTCATGATGTATCATGCATGGAGGTGCAGGTCTGGCATAATTGTGACATACATTCTAAAATTATCATCATTATCACTTTCATAAGAATGAACTCACTGAACTGAATATCATCCTTAAAATATTTAAATAACTCAAAAAGACTGTGCTGTTATACAAAATCATTGTGACCTCGGCTCCTAGGACTTATATTGGAGCATCTTGGAACACGTTTGAATGAAGACCTTTGTTGTTGTCCATGGTTATTAGCCTGTAGGCTACCCCTGGGCCATGTATTGTTGATGATGCTGTTTGTGACTTCGCATGTCTTTGTACTGTAAGTATGTCCTGTATTGTATTTGATTTAATTTTTAATAAAATGTTACGTCATTATCACCTTCATTGTTATAATTAAATCTCCTAATTTAGTCATTATGCAAATTTTCCCTCACATGTAGTCAAGTCACTGTCTACTACGTAAGTAAGTACCGGAGGTTGGAGAGGCTTATATTGTCAGTATGAGCCGAGAATGTGGGAGTCTATCCCCTTTCGACGATGCACTAGACCGGACCCCTGGGAGATGGATTGCTGAGGTGGAGCGCAACACCCAAGCTCATACACCGAGTTGACGGTTCCCGGGATCAACCCCATGACCTTGTGGTCCAAAGGTGAGAGCTCTACCGAATGAGCTACCCAGACCAGTCACTAATAGAGCACGGAAGTCTGACATAATTTACGCATCCTACCTGGGTCACGCCCCCCATGTGCTTCCATTCTTTCTAAGTCGACTGGTACAAACATAGTCCTCTCTTCCACTGCTGACAGCTGAGCAGCGCTGCTTGAGCAGTTGGGTGTAAAGTTTGGGTCCAGGGATAAAAAAATCAGGGCGCCTCTAAATGCCTAGAAAAGATGTGGAAATACTCAATATGTGTACTGTCAGCTACATTACTGCTGCAAAGTGGTCTTAAATAATTCTCTGTAGCATGTTTGAGGTGTTGGAGAAAGCTGCCATTGGCAGGCAGTGACTGCTAACGGCAATACCTCCTCCTGCATTCAAGCAGTGCACCATCAGCAGCTCAGTGTGGAATCTGCAAATTTTTCATTTTCTGTCAGACTTTCATGTGCCATGCCTTTCTTGTTTGTAAAATACTGACATTGCATTCCCCCCCCCCCCCCCCCCCCCCCCCAGCGTGAATCCAGAACATCAAGTTGTCAGTGGGTCTAAAACTTCTGGTGTCCCGACACAGATCAGTGAGACTCCACATAAGGGGCAGGAGGGGTCCAGGAGATGTCTTTATTATCGACTTACACTTTCTCTTTTGGCATATATCCGCTCTGCAGACACACACATAACTTCTTAAATGTATAAATTTGATGAGACAGAAGACAAGGTTACAATACAGTTTGTCCCTGAAGCACTTCTGAGGTTTAGCGCCTAGCCAAATGGCACTTCGGTGCTGTTTCGAACCTTTGGTGTCATGGCACAATTCAGTGACTCAACATCAGGGGCAGTGGCCTCAAAGTCGCTTTGTTAGTTCGCAGTGCAAGTAAAACAGTTTTCCCCTATATTGCCCCTACTTAACATGTATGTATCTCTTTGAGTGATGAGATTCAGTGACTTGCGCAAGGGAAATCCATGCCTTTTGATATAGCTCCCTCTGTTCAATCCTTTTTATTTATGTATAGGGGATATGTTTTATCCCTGCTTCTGGACAGATTGAATTAAATACTGCATTTCCTTTTGGGAAATGTAGACTGACATGTTTGATACTTATGTTTGATAATATCACAATTTAAAAAAAAAAAAAAAAATTGTCCCACCCTCTGTTTTTTCTTTTTTTTTAAATATAAATCAAACCCTGTCTATTCTGATTGGACATGTTTAAGCAAGGGCTTTGCCCTCTACTCCAGTCCAGGATGTCAACTAGTGTCACACTGGGACGTGGAGTCAGGAGTCAGGACCCAGTCAATGAAATAACACAATAATCCTTCCATGAGAGTTGTTCTTGGTCCACAATCCTGTCAGATCCTCTCATGACCCACTTGTGGGTCACAACTCAGTGGTTAAGAAACACTGGTATAATTTAGGGAACTCTAAACCTCCACAAGTATCTTTCAGCTGCCTGATGACAGCAGCGCACATCCTTGGTTGTCTGAGGGGGACAGGGTGTCCTCTAGCTCTGTCTGAGCTCATGCCTTTAAGGGGCTTTACTTGGCGTGTGAGGGGTTTTAAGGAGATTTGCCCAAGGAAAGTTTTTTAAGCTGCCCTGTGTGTTCATCTTTACTTTTAGTTTGATGAAAGAGAATGCAGAGAGTCATTGGCCTGTTTTATAGTCATCATATTGCACCAATGCTTGTATTTCCTGAATCCGCTTCAGGGTTCCTTTCCTTTCCTGAGTCAGGGGGCTTTCTCAGCACCCGTTATACCCGTCTGTCTGTGTCCATATGGAGATCTCTGTATCTGTCAGTCCATGTCCCTTTTATGCCCATATATGGAGATCCCTGATGTCATCGGTATATGTCCATATACTGGAATGTCCATATTTGGGCATATTGGTTGGATCTGCGGTTCTGGACAACTGGATATCTGAACTATTCGGCGACGGGCACCACACTCCCTCGAGTCCTTGCCGCTGCACGTGCCGGATCTCCGAACCGAATCTCTGTATGTCAGTCATTTTTATGCCCATTTATGGAGATTGCTGATGTCATCAGTATATGCCCATATATGGGCATTCCCCCTTTTGTGCCCATATATGGAGCTGACTGATTTGTTTGCGCCTGATGCCATGACGACACATTGAGGTTAGACAACACACTTCATATTTGGGCGTAGCTGCATTGGGAACTCCTTATTGGTTATGGCTGAGTCATAGTGACATGAGTGTGAAGTTAGAAGTCCACCGGCCTCTCACCAGCCGGCCGGCCAGTCCTCCCTTAAGCCAGTTTTAATATAGGATGTGGACCTCGGTCAATGGGATACACTAAATCATGGAAAAACCATGAGAACAAAATACATATCGTTGCTGTTGGGCAGAAACCTTGTATGTCCAAAACCGTTCCTTTTTTATTATTATTTTAAACATAAACATTATAAAATTGTGAAAGAAAATAGCCATCTACAAGCTCACATCGCATCTATTTTCACAAGTTTTGTGTGACACTCTTGTATGACGAAGTAGGGCATTAATTTACCAAAAAAAACATAAAAAGTTTAAATATGTTTCTGCCCGACAACAACGATATATTAATTTATAGCTACATGTCTAAACCCCTATCAATATCAACATAGACAATGTTATGTTAGGTAACCTTGGTAGTTATATCATAAACACCAGTCAGTCTGATTGTTTTGTCAGACAACTAGATGTTTGTTGAACAAAATATATATACCCTGTGGGGTAGCACTTGCTATGCATCCTATGTGTATAACGCATCATGAACATACTTATAAGGCATTATAATCTGCTCATAACCCTGTATAATCAGATTTATAAGAGCTCATAAATACTCATAATGCTTTATAACCATAACACATTATAAGGCCTTTTATAATGACTTATAAGTATCAAGTGTTATAATATTTCATAATTTCTGCCAAATTGGTAACAGTTTCTATGCATCCCAAATTAATTATCATAGTTATAATCCATTATAATCAATTGATAATGCTTTATTATCACTGTTATAATGTGTCATAACCATTATAATGCATTATTATTGTTGCGAACGTTCAGGGCATACTTGCCAGCACTGGCCTATATATGGAGATCCCCATAAATGGAGACGATCGACCTACGAAGTCGTCATAGAGACCCAAGACGTGCGATAGATACAGGGTCTGACATCAGCGAACCCTTCTCAGAGACTCCATATATGGAGATGGCCGTCACGTCCAGGACTGACGTCATGGTCCCATATTTGGGCATAACTGACATGGGCAGCTCCATGTATGGAGATGTCTGACACTATCTGACATCACCGTGGTGACATCAGGGGCACAGCCAGCAGTATAAGGGTGGCTGGATGCCCTGGTTAAGGGAGTGTCCTCAGCGACGCTTGAAGAGCATCTTAACTCTCTCCAGAGTACCAGGAGATTGGCTGGCCTTACAACCCAGTTAATCACGGATTGCATAGTCAGGATGTCGACTAGCTGGCCTTACAACCCAGCTAGGCCTTCACAGTGGCCCTTGAGTCCAGTTCCAAACAACCAGCCGATTATCTGTATTACAATTATAATGCATTGTACTACGATTATAAGTTATTATAAGTGGTCATTTGTTACTTTATGATCATTTTATAAGGCTTTATTATCACGTTTATAATGCCTTATTATCACTTATAAGGCGTTATACAGTGATTATAAGTTATTATAAAGTGAACATTTGTGACATTATGATCATTTTATAAGGTGTTATTATTACATTTTTATCGCCTTTAAATCACTGTTTTAATGCATTATAATTACTGTTATAATGCATTACACTATGATCATAAGTTATTATAAGTGGCCATTTGTTACTTTGTGATCATTTAATAATGCTGTATTATTATACTGTTATAAGTTATAACGCATTTTAATCACTGTTATAGTGCCTTATTATCACTTATAATGCATTATAACTGTCATTATAATGCATTATAGTAGTGATAATAAAGGATTGATTATAATGGATTATAACTATGAAAATACATTTTGGGTTGCATAGCAAATGTTACCAAGTGGGTAGCAATTATGAAGTATTATAATACTTGACATTATAAGTCATTATAACATGCTGTATAATGTGTTATGATTGCATTATACGTTATGAATATTCATAAATGTAATCATCACGTGTTATAAGCATAATACAATGCATTTATACTTGAACTTATAAGTCATTATAATAAGCTTTATAATGTGTTATGGTTATGGTTATAAAGCATTATGATTATTTATGAGCTCTTATAAATGTGATTATACAGGGTTATGAGCAGATTATAATGCCTTATAAGTATGTGTATAATGCGTTATACACATGGGATGCATAGCAAGTGCTACCTCTAAGACTGATAATTATACACTAATGATAAGCTATTAAAAAAATCTATATCTAAAGTGCATTCATTATATTCCAGCCTCTGGAAAGGATCAAACTATGACCAGGGGAAGAGACAAGACAACAGTGAGACTTGTCATAGACTTAGCATAGACTTAGATGTCAACATGAATAAGTGTAAATCATCATGAATTAAAACTGACAACAGGGCCTCAGTACAGCGGGACAGTATGAGCTGTGAACAAACACCATACATCACCTCAGACACTAGATGCAAACATGATTCAAAGAGCGAAAAATGACACAAGGGTGTGTTGAAGTGTTCATCACTGATGTCCAGTCCAGTCTGCCCAGTCCAAACCTGGCTGATAATCCTCGATTACTTCAACACATACTTCAACAATCTTCAGAATCTTTAACCACTTTCAACTTGGTGTCCCTATTTTGAGGGACACCGGGGTGAAAATGTTCCAAGTAAACATTCTCACCTATGACAGTAAATTAAAAAACATAATGTACAGTACATAACATTTTCAAAGTAAAAAAAATAAAAAGAAGCATCATTATTATTTTTTTCAGGTCTACAAGCTCACTTCGCGTCATTTTGTGATTTTGTTTATATAATATTTTCACTATTCATCATATGACAAAGTATTAAGTGGTTAACATGAAAAAGAATGCACAGACTCAGATGCTGACTCACAGTATCATAAGAACAGTGATTATGTAAATTATACAGTACATGAAGAGAACATTTAGACATTAAAGTTGTTGTGATATTTATTTGTTAAAATGGACATAATTTTCAGCTAGCTACAGTTTGTTCAGTAACATGGGTGTCCCTGTCTATTCAGCTCTTTAGTTAACAGAAAATACGTTTTCAAGTCAGGATATCAATTTAATCAAATCAGGAGAGAGAACTCATACAGGATACAGGGTAAAAAGGTGAAATTGGAATTGATGAAACAAAAAATAATAATATGCATACTAATTTGGAACTGGAACACTATACATTTTAAATTAAATGGGTGCTCTCTCCTGATTGAATGAAAAGTACTGATGAATTGAGTACAATGGACCACAATTGAGTAAAATGTTTGTGTTAGCCTTTTAGCATAACGTTTGACTGCACTACATACTGTTAAGAAACGCGTTAACAAAGTATTAAATCACTCAATCAGTGTCCCACCAGAACATTTATTTTCTGTTTACTAAAGAACTGGAGAGACGAGGAGACTCCTGTTACTGAACAAACACTAGCAATGAGTACTATTGGAATATACAGTAGAGTAGAGCTTTAATGTTTTAACAAAACCAAAAATAGTAAAAGTATAGTTTAGTATGAACAAAAAAATCACTTACAGCACATTTCAAGTGTATTGTTCCTAAAACACAGACATACGGAAAGTGCTGAAAATGACACATGGTTTGGTATCCATATCCCACTCTGAGTCTGAATAAGCTTGTCCAGTCTGTTACATGATAATCCTCCATGCAGGGCCCCTATTCTGAGCAGATTTCCATCAAGTCCCACAGGTCAGGGTGTATTGTGTGGGTCCGTACTCTGTTCTCTGGGTGTGTGCTCAGCTGTCCACCCAGCTCTGATTGTTACACAGAGAGCCGCCAGGGAGAAGCAGGAAACTGGCCTCTCTCACAGGCCAGACTCTTGTGTATTTATACCTTCTCTCTCTCTCTCTCTCTCTCTCTCTCTCTCTCTCTCTCTCTCTCTCTCTCTCTCTCTCTCTCTCTCTCTCTCTCTCTCTCTCTCTCTCTCTCTCTCTCTCGTCCTGTCCTATGGTAAATCCATAATACAGGAGCTGTGAACTTGTGAAGTCAGGACAGTGGACCTCACTCACTGCACACACAGCAGAGTGTTTAACTCAGTGTAAAATGGACCTCACTTGTATTTCTCAAGTAAGGTGGGGTAAATAGCCCCCAAACCCCCCAGTTAAATACATTTAAACGTATATCAAGACATTATTCAGGAGGGGGAAAAAATAAAGCCATTAAGTCAAGTAATGGATTAAGCAGTGGTGGTACTGGTACCAATGTACTTCCCACTGAGCAGGTTTTCTCAGCTGGTCTGGGCATTTGAACCAATGACCTTCCATTCTCAGTCCCTGTGTTCCATCATCCTCCATTAAAATGATATAACTTCGGGCCTAGCCGAATCCCAGTGGCTCCAACTAGTTAGTACACATACAACATTGTACACAATGATAAATCTGACTGGAGACCTGTGGCTTCTCTGCCCTCCCTATTTCACTGTCTCGCTCCAATGTACTCCACAGTGAAAAGGAGAGATTCCATGAAGATAACATTTAAAATGAAATTGTCTTTTCGGCTTGAATTAGGAGTTGTTACTGTCGTTAATGCTGTTTGTTCTACATGTTAATGCAGCAGTGTTTCGCTCAGTTTAACCACTTACACCCATATACTTTGTTGATTGAGGTTCCCTATGGCTCTATACTTGGCCCCCTCCTTTTTTCCCACAACACAAAATCTCCGAATGTTGGCCTATTATGATATGCCCAGAATAGGGACGGTACGGTTCAAGTGATTAATGTGAATACAGTTGAACGATTGTCTGTAGGGAAAGTCAGGAGAGAAAGGGTGAAGGGACGGTCAATCTCTAATTCTTTATCATTCTTCATCACTCTTTCATTCCATCTGCTGGGCAGGTGACAAAGTGTGTGTGTTGGGGGACAGAAGACGAGGAAAGTTAGACAAAGGCAGTAAAATAGCTCTCTCTCCTCTCTCCTTCTCTCTCTGTCGTTCAGTCTTCCCACTGTGTGGGAAGAGCCAGTGGGCGGGCCCAGACACGATCCCACTGTTCTATTCCTGTACCGTTGCCAGCTGTCAATCACATCATAACCAGGAAGTGGAATTGTTGCCTCAGGCTGTTGTTGTTGCAAACTGTAGGTTACTCACAGCCACCTCTGGGAGAAGTCTGTAAAACACGTACACGTACACGTACACACATGTATGCACGCTCGCACACACACAGGCTCCTACTGTTTCCTCTAAAATTAACGGATAAATAATGCTATAATAATATATTAACTAGGCCCACACATATTGACTACACAGTATACTATAGCCTACAAGACAGATCAGACACACTTAAACCATAACCTCTAAATAACGAGTTCACAACATAACATAACAAATATGTTAATAGTTAATTAATAATCTATTAACAACTATTAACATATATTGTTACGTTATTATGTTGTGAACTCATTTAGAGGTTATGGTTTAAGTGTGTCTGAACTGTCATGGGTAGTCAAGTAGCTCACCATATCTATTATTACAATTGCACACACAATGAAAAAATAATTATGATACGATCGTTGATCGTGATTCTGCCTCAAAAGAATTGTGATGTTTTTGCCATATTGCCCACCCCTATGAATAGTTATATCAGCATGCCCATATATGGGCAATTGGGCATATACTGATGACATCAGGGATCTCCATATATGGGAATAAAAGGGACATGGACTGACAAATACGGAGATCTCTATATATGGCCATAAAAGGGACACGGACTGACAGACACATAAATCTCCATATATGGGCATATCAGTCACATCGGCGGTGGCACGAAGGTGTCGAACTCTAGACGTGAGGGCCGAACTTCTAGTAAATTACAACTGAAACTAGTGTTAATATACAGACACCAACTGACCAATGCCAAATTTTGCAAGACCAACAAACACAGATAACAAAGAGACAAAAGGAACAAGACAAGCTAAAAACAAACAAGCAAAAAACTGAAATAATAAACAAAAGTGGTCATGGGATATTCAATATATCAATAACAAAACAATACTTTGAGGTACAGGAAAAAGGATGCAAACAATAATAATTATTAGAGATCTGGTTAGTTATCTAGGTAATCTAACCATTTCCCCCATCTTTCTTTTGGAGTCAGAATAGGTCATCTGCTCTAGATGCAACTGTTTCACAATATTTATAAATAGGCCCACACAGTTTATTTTTTCCATTTCCTGAAAATACATTTTTGGACATACGTTTCCACCCAACAGCGACGATATATACCGAAATACTTGCATGTTAGATACATACTCCTGCCGGTGCCCTTGAGCAAAGGCATTGTCCTTAGATCTGGGGCTGCTGGTCCCTGGGCACCAGAGAATGGCTGCCCACTGCTCCTATAAGCGTTGAGATGGAATAAATGCAGAGGACAAATTCTGGGCATGTGTGAATGCACACCTGTAAAGTAAATGTTTCATGTGACGCTTAACCACTTAAATCCATATACTTTGTTGTACATCAATGGTGAAAATAGGTGATCTACAAGCTCACAACACGTCACAATACAGCATTCTGTGAGCTTGTACAGTAAATTGTTATTTTTGCCTAATGTTCACCTATTTCCACCAAGTGTTCACAATTTATGACAACCTTTTTTTGCTATTTTTGCTATTCACCTATTTCCACCGAATGTTCCTCCATTTTTGCCAAATGTTCCCCATTTATTGCTAAATGTCCGCCTATTATGACCCAGAATAGGGACGCTATAGGGTTCATGTGGTTAAATACATTTTGAGTTAACTTGGTTCAACAGTCGACAGTGGTCTAGAAAGGAATGGAGAAACTAGATTATCCCTTCCTAGCATGTTTGATCCATTTCACCACACCTCTGTGTGTACCACTACCTTCAGTAAAAGGAGTAAATCACTGTGACAAGATTAATATTGACCTCTGACTAGTATACCATGTGCTGGAAAGAGAGTCAATAATAGATATTGTGTCCTCAACTCCATCCGATCTATTGATCTATGCTACATGTAGTCTCAGTTACAGATATTATATACTGTGTCTTCTGTGTGTGTGTGTGTGTGTGTGTGTGTGTGTGTGTGTGTGTGTGTGTGTGTGTGTGTGTGTGTGTGTGTGTGTGTGTGTGTGTGTGTGTGTGTGTGTGTGTGTGTGTGTGTGTGTGTGTGTGTGTGTGTGTGTGCAACTCAGCAACAACAACCAGATGCATACCTTGGTTGACTAGAATTACCCAATAGCTCTCACACACACACACACACACACACACACACACACACACACACACACACACACACACACACACACACACACACACACACACACACACACACACACACACACACACACACACACACACACACACACACACACACACACACACACACACACATTTCCCTCAGGACCTTTCTCAGCCTGAAATAGAATGACCCTGAATCATTATAGTCATGTGTGTGCACATGTTGTACACATATCTGTGCACATAATCTACATGTAGGTCTACATGCATGCATATAAGGAACCTTTATATTCAGACTATTCAGATTCACTTCAGAGTTCTCCATATGTGCTCATACATGAATGACCTCACACACATATACATGTAATAATAATGTAGAACTTATTAATCCAACGCAGAAATTCTGTTTCAGCTTCACCCAACTGGTAGCTGCTCAGGTGGTCATATTGAGTGCTTGGGGGAGCAGTTAGGGGTTAAGTATCTTGCTCATGGACACCTCCACACATAGCTGGGGCCGGGAATTGAACCTGGGACCCGTCCAGCTATGGCCACACTAATACACGTACTGTACTGTATATACTGTATGACTTTGAGAGAAAGACTGCACAGAGGAAGCAGCAGTGTATATTCACACGCTTTTATGACCAAATGACGAACGAAAGAGTGTGAATGTAAAATGTGAATAGAATACTACGTTATAGTTAAAAATCGCCCACAGACACTGTTACTCCTGATAGTATGAGGCAGCGTTTCAGTGTTTCATCAGAAACCAGGCTTGCTGCTGCCTGCTTCATAGGTTTCCTCCTTTGATCCTTGTCCCTGGAGCGATATGCAAAACAGGCCAGCTAGCTACAGTGTAGCTACCTCCTTGCCAGGAGCGATTTCATATAGAGCACACAGTTTCACAAACACAGACTGGGAACTACACCCGTAACATTAGTGGTACAGTATGGCTTATTTGCTGATATACTTGAAGAAGACGGGAAGGAGTGAGCTAGCTACCTCCTCACCGGGAGGGATTATATACAGAGCTGAGAGTACAACAGATTGTATTTTAAATCTATAGTCTGGGAATCACTGTATATAAAAGCTTTCTCTATGCTGGGAGGGATTTTACATACTGAGATAAGACTATTTAAATACATAGTCTCATGGGAATTACATCCTTTTACATTAGAGGTAGACTAATAAACCTATAGCTTGTTGACTTAATTATGTGATATGTACAACCATGTTATGTTACAGCTCCTGTAAGAATATAGCAGACATGCATAGCTTGTACAAACTAATGGCAATGCTGACATGCTATGAATATGCTCAGCTACTGTAGCTCTAGCACCCACTGGGAGAAATGGCTAACAGCTTAAGTTTTCTCTAATGCTGACAGTGGCTTCAGATTAAACCATGTGTTTTAGTTGATTTACTTTAGTTTTGTTTTGAATACATTAATTGGAATGCCAACAGCAGTCACTGTCACTTCTGACACATTAAGCCGGGTGCTTCAGTTTGCTGTCATCATAAAAAGCTCCAAGTGACATTTTCAAAGGGCACAGAGATACAAGCGTGCAGAATGCACTCATCATGGTAATGGAACAGGACAGCATACTGTACAAAGCACTGTAGTTTTATATGACCTATGGTCTTTTCTATTAGTACATTAATACTCCACCCTGGCCTGGCTCGTACTATAGCCAGGGTGGAGAGTGCCATGTACTGTACATCCAAGCATGCATGCATGCATGCGCAGGCGCGCACGCACATACATGCACACCCACACGCACACGCGCACACACACACACACACACACACACACACACACACACACACACACACACACACACACACACACACACACACACACACACACACACACACACACACACACACACACACACACACACACACACACAAGGAAAGGAAAGGCAAGGCAAGGCAAGGCAAGTTTATTTGTTTCACACATTTGAATACAGTTAAAATAGTTATTAAAAGGTTAAGAGAAAATAAGAATAAGCTCAAATAAAACAGATGCATATACCACAGGGGGTCTCTGTGGTATATGCAGCTGGTTGCTCCTGTGTGTGTGTGTGTGTGTGTGTGTGTGTGTGTGTGTGTGTGTGTGTGTGTGTGTGTGTGTGTGTGTGTGTGTGTGTGTGTGTGTGTGTGTGTGTGTGTGTGTGTGTGTGTGCGTGCGCGTGCGCGCGTGCGTGTTTGTTCTGTACGTCTGTACATTATCTACAGAGACATTGGCACAGTACTCTACCCTCGATGGGTAAGAGCAAATGGATCATGAAGTGAATAATGGAATTTATTCACACTGGATGTGACAGAGAAAAACAGAGAGATGAAGAGAGAGGGAGAAAGAGAGAGAAAAGAGAGAGGAGAGAAAGGAGAAGATGAAGAGGAAGCTATAGAGAGAAAGAGAGTGGGAGAGAGAGAGAGAGAGAGAGAGAGAGAGAGAGAGAGAGAGAGAGAGAGAGAGAGAGAGAGAGAGAGAGAGAGAGAGAAAAGGAAGGTTTTATGAGGCAAGGGAAGTTGGAGAGAGAATCGTTTGCCTGCTTACATCAGTGAGACTGTCAGAGAAGCTATTTCTGCAGCGCATCTCACTGGCTCTCTGCACTCTATTTAAAAATTTAAGTCCTATTTTATACTTTCAAAAGTTTGCAAAAATAGCACAAACACTATTTTCATCTACAAATTCACAACGAGTCACATGGCCAGGTTGAAAGTGATTAACTTGTTTTCTTTCACTTTTGGTACATTGTAATTTTTTTCAGCTCTTTACCTCAACTTCACATTGTGGGCACTCAAGCCTCCATGAATACCTTTCTGTTATTGTTTAGAAACACAATCCTATACTGGTCAAGGATGTTTCTACCACAATACATTGAATACAAACAAGATACAATGTTCTTCTGTGGGCTCTGGGTGAGAGGCAGAGGTCTTTACCCCATACACTGTATCTGATACAGAGATATCAAAGGAAACAACACACCCCACCCCCCTTTAAACAGACCAAACACCGGGTGAGGTGTGAGATATGGGCATTGAACCAGGTAAAAATAATGACCTTGATTTTAAAATGTCAAGGTCGCTCTAGGCGAAAAGTCATGTTGCCAAATGAAAGAGCCTATTTAACTCCATATTTGTCCATACTAAATGTCTAAACCATTTTCAAACTATATATAGTGGAAAAAATGGTAATTTTGACTAATGACTTTGACCCCCCAAACTTTGAACCCTACTGATTGTCAGCTGGTTCATAATAATAACTCAGAAATAGAAAGAAACAGTAAATTATGTCCAAAAACAGATTATGAATCTTTTTGTGAACTCTGACCCAATTCCCCCCATAATTTAATCAGGTAATCTAGGGACAATTGCCCATTTTACCTGAAAGCTTTATGTAATTAGGTTGAGAAGTTTTCCCATAGCATTGCTAACAATCAGATAAACAAACGGATGAAAACATTACCCCGCCCTGAGGGGATAGGGTAATAATCTGAACATTACACTGTGTCTCAGTAGAGCTGCAGCAGCAGCCCGTCATTCATTCATTCATTCATTCATTCATTCTCTGCTTTTCTTTTAAATGAGAATGGGCTTTCAGCACTCTTTGGTATTCTTTCTATATTGGAAGAGATGGTAGGAAAGCAGAGAGGGAGATAGGAGAGACAAAGTAGGAGATACAGACAGTAGGGAAGCTGAGAGGGAGACAGTGTAGGAGAGACAGACAGTAGGGAATCTGAGAGGGAGGCAGTGTAGGAGAGACAGACAGTAGGAAAGCTGAGAGGAAGACACATGTACAGTACACACTTAGATTCAGACACATACTTATTTTTGTACACAAACAAACACACGTTCAAAGACACCAAAATGCATAAACAGTATTCCTCTTTCTGTCACCAAGCTGACAGGACAAGGTGTGTTTATTTATATGCATTTTATTATATTTATTTATGTAGTGAGCAGCTGGTGCATGATGGAGGTGCAAAGAAACAGTAAACTGGTTGGGTTTGTTTGTTGACAGGAACAACTTTACCTCATTGCCAAGTCTCTATGCAGCACGCACGCACGCACGCACGCACGCACGCACGCACGCACGCACGCACGCACGCACGCACGCACGC